>NC_058416.1:57063828-57431915 GCF_002201575.2 Neomonachus schauinslandi
GGTTTATTAAAGGGAAACCTGCTAAGATTGTTAGCATATACCAAACAGCATAATCCATATGTGCCATTTCATCACTATTGAATGTCGGGGTGTGTTAGGATGAAGGAAAATGAATAAAATCCGGCAAAGGATCACAACTAACACATTATCTCTCCAGAGCTGATTTTAGTTTATCTCGATGGAGCCATTTGCTAGAGATTTTTAAGAACCTGAACATCACTCATCTGGAGGGTTTCTAAACATACAGGTACCTGGTTACTTGGTCTTCCCGGAATTAAAATGTACCCTTTCATTAAACTCCTGCCTCTTGTTTTATAAATGTTCTCCAAATTCTAAAATGAATGAAAGGTTATCATTTACAAATAAACAAAATTAGCAGATTTTAAGGGCCTACTACATGTTCAGTCTTACTGGAAGCCTGGGACACATACTTAAGAAGGAATTTAATAGGAATCTTGTCCAGTAGGTGGGTGATAGAAGAGCACTTTGCCATAGTCAGATTTCTTGGAGTCATGACACTGACTTGCTGTTGACTCTTTTCATTGTAGGAGAGCTCTGTATTTGACTAGAGGGTGTTGGTGGGTTGGTCCTTCTCAAACTATAAGAGGTTCAATTCTTATGAATACTATAGTTCTAATAATCTGGCAAGTCACTTTGTTGGAATAGTAATGGAGAGGCTACCCTAATCTGGCACCGTAATGTCCTTGTTAGGCACTAGTAGAGGATATTATGCCCATCTTACATTCTGCACACGGGAATGGAAGGAGAGGACATGGATCTTCAAAAATCGTATTTGGATGGAGAAGAAATTGTTCCCCAGAAAATGCTCTCCGTTTTCCCTCCGTTCTAGTCACCATCAGGTGCCAAAGACTGAAAGAAAAGTGAGTAAGAATGTTGCCATCCTTTGGCTCTGCTGTAGTCAGAGTGACTGATTGTGTTAGTAAATAATATCTGCCAAGAGTTTGTAAGTTGTATGGTGGAGGTAGGTGTAAGTACAGAGGGAGCACTGTGGAAGAGATGAGTAGTTTAATGTGCTCGTTGGACAAACTTAGTCTACCACAGCATCTCATCACCTCCCCCTTGAAAACAACCACAGCAGATTCCCTCCCACACCACACAGCAGATTCCCTCCCACACTACACATTCCTTCCCTCACCCTGTGCAGATATTCCCTTTACAATGTCTGCACTGAATACGGGTTCCTCTTCCCACAGAAGTCCTGCTGCTGCTCTCACCTCCCCCCAGTCTCTCTTCTCTAGCACCCTAGGGCTGTCGCCTCAGGGCAGCCCCCTTCCTAGCTGGGCCTTCAAAGTGGGCTCTGACTGGTCTTTTGCTGTCAGTCTCCTTTGTTCCACGCCATCTGCCATCTTGCTCTCATCCGTGCAGTGCACACGTCTCCCCTTCCATAAAAGCCAGGCTTCTTGGGAAGACCCCCATGGCCTTCTGCCATTCTTCCCACGTTCTCACAGCAGGCTGTGACGTTCGCTCTTCTGTGGCTTTCCCTCTGCCTTTTATTCCATCCAGAGGGCTCTTCCCCCTTTGTCTGGTGAATTCCTTGTCAGCCTTCAAAATGAAGGTCAAGCCTTCACATTTTCGTTTCTAAGAGATGGAGCTGCTTCCTTCAGAGTCTGGTGCCCCTTCCATACCCCAGGGATGCACATATCCCATAGCATTTCAACTTTCTGCCTCCTGCGTACTCTGTGAGCTCCTCGAGGGTAAGGATTTGTCTAATTCAGCTGTGCATTCCCAGGGCTTCACACGTTGTTGGTATACAACCAGTGTTTGTGGAGTAAAATGCCTGACTGAGGTGCTAATTGAACTTGCCCTTGAAGGAGTAAAATTTTTCAGTGATGAATACTGATTAATATGCATTCACCATTAGATAAACTTAGGCAGATCTCTCACTTTTAAAAAATGTGTTTTAGCAGAATAGACGTCCTGCGAGTGTATTGAAAAGCAGGCTGTGGATGAAGCCTGCAGAGGGAGATGGTACATTTGCCACTGTTGTGTTTCTGAGACATTATATGTCGATGTCTTAAATGCCTGCACTTTAAAATAATCAGCTATACAACAGTGTTGGTTTGAAGCTTTTTACCCATTTCTTGGATATTTGGCTTATTTGATTTCCAGACATTCTTATTTCTGAATTGCTGTTTTGTAGCTTTGGAATGCACCAAACACCCTGCCTTGGTGGCTCCTGTGTGCATGTGGGCACACGTGTGTGCACACAGAAACACATCATACATATGTATGAAAGAATTTATAATCAGTAAAAGCATCTATAAACATTTTTATGTTTCTGAATTGTATATAACTCTGTCGCAGGAGCAGGTTGCTAAGATCCCCTGATCCCAGATGTCACTCTGAAGACAGAAGTACACCATTGGTAAATATACACAATTAAAGAGGCACTAAGTTAGGGCTTACAGCCTGTGGTAATGGGGGCATCTGTGGTTGTTGTGGGCATTTTCCATACACAATACTGGACATCTTTTTCTGCCTTTTTTTCTACTGCTTTCTTTCCCCTCTTTCCCTCTTCCCCTGCTCTCGCCTTTGCTCCTCTCCACTAGTGGACCCCCTGCATATTGTTTATTGCTTCGTGGTGAGCTGATGGTTGAGAAGACTCTGGGTAAGCAGACAAGTCAGACCAGAAGCGATGCTGTCACATGATCTAACATGCAGAAGGACTTTATGAGCTCATTTATTGACTAATTATGGACTTATAGATCAATAGTTGTGGAATGTGGGAATGTGTCCAGAGCACTGATTCAGACTGTGTCTACCACTGAATTTTTGCTCTTGAAGTAGATTGGTGGAAGGGAGTTTATTTGCATTTTTTGGATTAATAGTGAATTCGAACATCAGCTATGATTTTTATTGTTCATTTGTATTCCTTCTTTTTAATATCTTTTGCCCATTTTTCTCTGTGGCTGCTTTGGTTTAAGTAACAGAAAGAGCATTAGGATTCCCAACAAAGAACTACTTACTTGGTATATCCCTTGTAGCTATAAGTAGCTAGTTCCATGAGATGGCTGGAGCAATATGTTGCTGGGATGGTTGAGAGTAAGACAGGGAGTTTTGATTTTCTGAACATCCTGCTTATTGATGTTTAGAATTCAACTATGGAGCTGAGTTGGAAAATATCTCTATATTCTGTTTTTCCTGTTTCTTCTGAATATTAATGGTGTGTGTCCATCCTTACTCTTAAGTGGCCCTAGAGGTGATGTTTTGTTTACATGGTGTTTTGTTTTGCTTTGCTTTGCTTTTTTCTGTAATACCTTTCCAGAGACATACCTTCTGGCTCAAATTACTCATTATCCTAATCGCAGGATTTTCCTGTTTTACCTAGTTCAATGCAGTAAACATCTTATAATTCAGAAAAATACATTATCCAGCATCATGATAAAAGGAAGGATGTGTATAACATGAGTACAATTTTCTTGGATGATTGTAACTTATTAAATACAAAATTTTGCATTTTAACCATTTTATGGGAAAAGTGCCTAAAATATATTATCTGTATCAGACTACTGACATCTTAGTTCCATCATTATTTTCTGATGGTATGTATGTAGAAGTGGAATTATTGAGTCGTGGAGTATGCATAAGCTTTGCTTCAGTAGACACAATGAAATAGTTTCTCAAGGTGATTGTGTCAATTTATAGTCCTTCAACAGTGTAAGAGTGTTTCGGTTTTTCTACATGCTCACCAACACTGGGTCTGTCATTTTTATTTTATACATTCTGGTGACTGTGTGGGTATGGTATTGTAACATTATGGTATGGTTTGCAATTTGTTGAAGACTAGGGAAGCTCATCACCTTTTCATATATTATTAGCCATTTGAATATCTTTGTGTGAAGGGTCTATTCAATTTTTCTGCCCATATTTCCTTTGGATATCCTATCTTCTAAATCCTCATTTGTAGTTGTTTTTCTGAAGTCTGGACTTAAGTGCTTTGTTGGATATATTTAGTGAAAATGTATTTTTCCACTTGCTGTGTTTTAGTCTTATTCTCTTAATAAAGTTGTTTCTTTAATAGTTAACATTTTCTGTGGCCTGTTTAAGAATCTTTTGCCTATACCAAGGTGACTAAGATAGTCTCCTGTTTTCATACAAATATGTTATGTTTCACCTTTATATTTCCAGCCCTTCTGGAATTGATTTTTGTGAATTGTGTAATGTGAGGTCAATCTTCCTTTCTTCCATATCCAATTGACCCAGCCGTGTTTATTGAAAAGACCATCCTTTTCCCCATTGCACTGAAGTGTCGTCGTTGTGATAAATCACTCTATTTTGCTGCCTTCATTGTGGGATACTGAGAGAACTTACAGAATTTTGTACACATCACAAGTTTATTCCTGAAAATGTGTAGGTTAGGATGTGCCATCAGAGGGAGTTGATGTGGAAGGTCCTTTATCTTTCTTTGCTAATATGAAAAAATAGGTAAAAATATTTTATGAAGATAAATATTTAACTGACATTGAAAATAAGGGAAGAAAATCTGTAGGTGCCAAGAATTAAGTAAGGACTCTTGGTGGTGAGAGGAACTGAATCCAAGATAACTGGACCAGATAAACCCTTTATGTGCTGGAGTTTTAATGCCATACAGAACTAAGTGAGTATATGAGCAAGAATTAGGCTTCCTGCAAACCCAACAGCCAGGAAAGGGTGATTTAGTTGGCACAATTCTGCCTGCTGGCTAAAGGATGAGGCATAGAAGTTGAAGTCCTAGACAGTAGATGTAAGCAAGACCAGTTATGGGGTGTTAGATATCTGAGACTGTGCAGTGCATGCATTTGAATTCTTTTTTTAATCACTCTGGGGAAGGCCTGGACTAAGAAACCACCATAAAATCTGACCAAGTACTCTTTTATCACATTAGGCTAAGGTAAAGGCAACCATAGAATCATTCCGAAGGAATGCTTCTCAGACCCTAGAAGAAGATAATTTGTGGTAAAGATGGTAAAAATTTACAAAGCACTTAAGGTAGAAAGGGAGAATATTAAGGGCTTTCAAAGAGAATGGGCAGATTATGGACCAAAAGAAAATAAAAAGAGTGACTACAGACTCTTCATTAGTAATAATAGATTATGGAAGACAATGGAATTTAAAGTACTAGAAAATTTGTTAACCTAGAATTTTATACCCAAATAAATTATCACTCAGGCTTAAGGATGAAATTAATACGTTTTTGACTTGAACAGAAATACAAGATCATTTTCAAAAGGAAACTACAAATAGGGAATGAATGCAAATAAATAATCAACCTTACTAATAATTACAGAGATAAAAATTAAAGCAACGATTATTACATAGTCAGTCTGTCCAATAGAGATAAAGGCCAATCATGTTGACAAGGCTTTAGGGACATACAACTGTCTCACATTTAGCTGATAACTTTACATTGCTTGCTACATTTTTAGAGAACAAGACAGCAAAGACCTTAAAATTGTACAAGGTCTTTGAACCTGCAGTTTTACTTCAGGAATATATTCTAAGGAAGTTATTTATTTATTTATTTAGTATTTTTTTAAAGATTTTATGTATTATTTGAGACAGAGAACACAAGTGGGGAAGAGGGCCAGAGGGAGAGGGAGAAGCAGAAGCCCCACTGAGCATGGAGCTTGATGCAGGGCTTGATCCCAGGACCCTGAGATCATAACCTGAGCCAAAGGCATATGCTTAACTGACTGAGCCACCCAGGCGTCCCCAGCCCTATTTTTAATAACTGCAAGCTATCCAAACGTCCATCTACACAGGATGGATAAATCAATTTAGCCATAAAATTTTCATCCCAGTGTTTTTAAGAGCTCAGGGTTGAAAGTCAATGTCCAACATGGGATGATTATTAAATCTGTAATTATAGAATACTGTATATAGTTACTAGAAACAACATTTCAGAAATATGTCAACTGGTATGAAAACATACATTAAAAAAATACACTAAATGAAGAAATTATAAAATGTGAATAGCACGATCTCTTTTTATAAATGCAAAATGTATTTGAAAATATATCAATATATCAGTATCTGTATATAGCTCAAAGTTTTAATAGTGGTTGTACTTGGGTTGTTCGTATTGTGTGGTTTTAAAACAGTCTTCATTAGTCTAGGTTTTATTAGTTTTTCAAAGTTAGATTATGATTTTTTAGAAATAAAAAAGAAATTTCACATTGGCAGAAACACAAAAAATATTGTGAGCATAGTTATAATGTAGTACTTAGCATACACAGCAGCTTGATGTACAGGTGATTGTCAGAGTCCAATCAACTGTGTCTGGTTCATAGTTTTTTCATTGACTATAAGGATTAAGATGAAGTTGTTTCTGCATTTTAAATCCCAGTAAACAATTTTAACTTTTTAAATTAAAGTTTCCTTAAAACCTCAAAGGATAAAGGGGCACTGTATTGATTATTCAGTATATAGAATGTATAAATGTTATTTATCTTATTTTGTTTAATAGTTCTTTATGATTCCCTGCTCCTGTAATTCTTTTTATAAATATATTTTTTTCTGTTTAGATAACTAAGGGACAGTGCTTTGGGCCCAGATCATCTGAGAATGACATACAGTGATCATCTGTTATAGGCATGAGGGTGTGAGAGATGTCAAGAATGAGGCAATAATGAGGGTTTGTGTGTGCCAATTTTTTTTTTCATTGAGATTTAAAAATAGCTTAAGAGAGGTGCCTGTTTCAAATAGAAGGTAACTTTAAAAGGATTGGAAGCCAAGATTCTGATATGGAGGAACAGACTGTCCCAGTGGAACACAATGCAAACTAAACCCTTATTCTTGCCAAAAGGAAAGGTGGAAACAACTTTTTTAGATTAATTTTTAGATCACTGATATTTGGTGGCTCTTGGTGCCTGAATTCCTTTTGGACGTAATTGTGGAATCAGTTTTAAAAACCTACCTCATGTCTGAGAGAGCATTTATAATCTTATTATAGGCAAATAGAAAGCATTATTAATTACTTAAGGCACTATTCTTTTAACTTTGTATTATACCACTTAAAATCATGAAGGAAAGAAAAATATTTTATTAGTCACCTGCAGGCTCTTTTTAAATAACTTAGGGGAAATTTTCCTCTGGGTCTTTAAGCAAAATATAAATTGACATCCAGTGCCAGCTATCTAAAAAAAGACTGTGTAATTCTTTACAAGATGTGTCCCACATTGACTTGTGTTACCTGTGGTTTAGAAAGAAACAGAAAAAGTGGAGTTCATATTTGATTGGGAACCCCAAAACTTGTCTGGCTCTACCAATAACTGGATATGTGGCTTAGAAAATCACTTACCTCCTTGAGTTCACTTTTTTTCTCTATTATGTGAAAGGGTTGAATGTATTTGTAGGTGATCTTCAGAGTCCTTGCTACTACAGTATTCTGTTTGTGTGTTCAGACACAATGATCCCAAAAGTTGATACCCTATGTATTGACTTTTTCCAGCATTCTAGCAAGAATTACTTTAGCACTAGAATATTGCATAATATGCTATTTAAAAGTATTCTCAATTATTTATACCCAACTGCTTTATTCAGGTTTTGAGTTGGCTTTCAGAAAAAACAGAAAGGTTTTTTAAAGAAAGTGAATATCTGGACTATAGAAATATAAAATTAAACAGGGGATTAAGAATATATATTTTTGGTGGGTATATCTGACTTTTATGATGTAATATTGAAAGCCTTAATTGTAACCAAATAATGTTTTCCAGTCTGTGTTTAACTATACATAAAACTCAGTGGACGATTCATAAAGAGTATAATTGACAGCTAGTAAAACCCTTGCAAAAATGAATCAGTTTTTAACTCATATTAAATTATCCTTTTCTAAAAGACTGAAAACTATAATCAAGTTCTTTCTGTGTAATTTACTATAGATTACTACTTTAAGAAAATAACATCTTTTGTTAAAAAGGCTTTTCTATTATTGGCTTATGGTGTCCCCTACTCCCACTGAATTAAAGCTTTCAACCTGCTGTTAGATGCCCTGAGCTTTTCACCTGAACATTTTTACAATGAGAGCATAATGAATGTTGAAACTGGTATAGATTATTTAAAATAAGCTTAGATTAGCTCTCTATTGCTGCTCTTGACCTCCAGAGAGAGAAAAGAAGCAAATCTCTTAGTACAGAGATGGAATTGTTATTAAATGCTTCAAAGCTTAAATTTTAAGGATGAAGTATGTAGCTTCCCACTGATACTTTTTCTTTATTTCTTGGGTCCACTTATTAGATGAGCAAGTATGAATATTCTGACAGTTATAATGTGCTCATTGTGTACTATAAACACTAGAAAACAATATCATTGATACGTTATATGGAAGAATTAGGAATTTAAAATTGCTCATTTGTGCATTTATCAAAAATAATACTAAACTTTATGGGTGAATATTCTGTAGATAGAGTGTTGTAAATGCAGCCAAGGTTTCTGCCTTCAGAGAGATTTTGGGATTATGGGCAGGATTTTTATTATGATTTTCTTTTTAGATGCTGAGGGCCTTTACCAAAATTCAGCACCCATTCCTGATTAAAAAAAAAAAAAACTCAAAAAAAAAAAGACCCCACCACTCAATAAAATATGAATTGGTAAACCATTCTGTAACATTAGCTAAAACATTTAGACTGCAGAAATAGGGTCAGCATCTTACTCAATGTTGAAATATGAGGCTCATTCCAACTAGCCCCCCAAAAGACAAGGGTAACAGCATCTTCACCTCTGTTTAACTTTATATTGGAGGGGGTAGTCAATGAAAGCAGAAAGGAAAGATAATTAGAGGCAAAAGAATTGGATGACAGGGAGTGGGGACTATATCTTTGCAGGTGATTCCTGGAAAATCTAAATGAATAGATGAGGAAACTAACACAAACAATAAAGAATTCAGTAAGGTACCAGGATATAACATTAGCTTACAACAGTCAAACATTAACCAACCAGAAGATAAAATGGTAGAGAAAATCCTATTTATGACAGCAATGACAATAACAACAGGAAACTAAAATACTTGGAAGTAAAATTAAGTGTACATATACAAAATCTATATAAGAAAATTCCAGGACGCCTGGGTGGCTCAGTTGGTTAAGCATCTGCTTTCGGCTCAGGTCAGGATCCTGGAGTCCCTGGATCGAGTCCCGCATCGGGCTCCCTGCTCGGCAGGGAGTCTGCTTCTCCCTCTGACCCTAACCCCTCTCATGTGCTCTCTCTCATTCTCTCTCTCTCAAATAAATAAAATCTTAAAAAAAAAAAAAAAAAGAAAGAAAGAAAGAAAATTCCAAACCTTTCCTGGAAGGTCCAAAATAGCTTTGAACAAATGGGTCATCATAACCTGTTCTTGGGTTGGATGGCTCAACATGATAAAGATGTTATTTATCTTTAGGTTATTAATAAATTGAATGCAACCAGTAAAAGTGATGGATTTTTACTCCCAAGATTGACAGTTTGATTCTCATGTTCATATAGAAAATAAACATGCAAGAATATCTAGAAAAACCTGAAAGAAGAGTCACGGGTAGTTTGTGTTTTCTGATTTTCACAGAGCCTCAGTAATGAAATAGTGTGATGCTAACACATAAGTTGGCCACTGGTAGGAAAATCCAGAAATAGACCCAAGGACATATAGAAATTCAGTATAATGAAAGGGGATTCTCAGATCAGTGGGAAAAGATAGACTTTTAAAAAAATAGTAGTTTTTATTTATTTTGTTTTATTTTTGATAGTGGTAAAATGCACATAAAATTTACCATCTTAACCATTTTTATGTATGCAATTCAGTAATGTAAAGTACACTCACATTGTTGTGCAACCAATCTCTAGAACTCTTTCATCTTGCAAAGCTGAAACTCTGTACCCATTTAGCAACATCTCTTCATACCCCAACTCTAGCCTCTGGCAACCACCATTTTTCTTTCTGTCTCCATGAATTTGACTACTCTATGTACCTTATATAAGTGGAATCATTCAGTATTTGTCTTTTTGTGACTGGCTTACTTCACTTAGCATAATGGCCTCAAGGTTCATTCATGTTGTAGTGTATATCAGAATTCCTTCCTTTTTTATGGCTGAATATTATTCTATTGTATGTATAGACTACATTTTGTTTATTCATCCGTCTGTGGACACATGGGTTGCTTCTACTCTTTGGCTATTGTGAATAATGCTGCAATGAACATGGGTGAAAAAAATTTCTTTGAAACCCTGATTTCAGTTTTTTGGGGGGTGTATACATTTTACATTCCCACCAGTAGTGGATCAAGGTTGTGGTTTCTCTACCTTGTCACTGGTACTTACTACTATTTTTTTTTTTTTCAATAGTAGCTATCCTAATTGGCATGAGATAGCAACTTATTGTGGTTTTGATTTAGGTTTTCTAATAATGAGAGATGTTGAGCATCTTTTCATGTGCTTATTGACCATTTGTATATTTTCTTTGGAGAAATGTCTATCCAAGTCATTTATTCAGGGTTTTGTTGTTGTTATTGTTATTGAGTTGTATATGTTCTTCATGTATTCTGTATATTAACCCTGTATGGATCCCTGATTTGTAAATATTTTTTCCCATTTGGTAGGTTGCTTTTTCATTCTGTTGCTTGTGCCTTGATGCACAGAAGTTTTAAATTTTGAAGTAGTCTAGTTTCTTTTGTTGCCTGTGCTTTCAGTGTCATATCCAAGAAATCACTGCCAAATGTGATGTCATGAAACTTTTCTATAAGTTTTCTTTTCTATAAGGTTTTCTTTTAGGAGTTTTATAGTTTGATTTTTATGTTTAGGTCTTTGATCCATTTCTAGTGAATTTTTGTATATGGTGTAAGGTAAGGGTCCAACTTGATTCTCTTTTGCATCTGGAAATACAGTTTTCCCAGTATTATTTGTTGAAAAGACAGTCCTTTCCCCATTGAATGGTCTTGTCACCTTTGCCAAAAATCATTTGATCATATATGTGAAGGTTTATTTCTAGGCTGTCTATTCTATTCCATTGTTCTATTGAATGTTATTTTTTTGAGTAGTTTAGGTTTATAGAAAAAGATGAGAAAAAAGTACAGAGTGCCCATATACCCTCTCTTCCACTAAGATTCCTTATTTTTAACATTCTTGCATTAGTGCAATTGCAACATTTGTTGCATTTGAGGAGCCAATATTGATAGATTACTATTAACTTAAGTCCATAGGTTGCATTAAGATTGACTCCTTGTGTTGTATATTCTATAGGTTTTATAGGTTTTGACAAATGCATAATGACATGAGTCCTTCATAACAGTATCATATAGAATAATAGTTTCTGGGCCCTAAAAATCTCCTGTTCTCTACCTATTTATCCCTCTCTTCCCTACTTCCTCCCTGGCAACACCTCGTTTTTGTCATCTCCATAGTTTTTTCTTCTGTAGAATGTCATAGTTGGAATCATATAGTATGTAGCCTTTTCAGATTGGCTGTTTCATTTAGCAGTATGCAGTTGAAGTTTCTCCATGTCTTTTGGTGGTTTGATAGTTCATTTCTTTTTATTGGAAAAGATAGATTTTTAATAAGTGGTATTGTGACAACTGGATAATCATCTAGAAAATATAAAATGGGATTCATATTGCATACCATACAGCAGAATAAACTTCAAATGGGTCAGGGATCTAATTGTAGGAAAAACTTAAAAAAGAAAAAAAAAAAGAGGAAAATCAAGGAGAAAAAAATGAAGCCAGACAAATACTAAAATAAAACATGGGTCAATGCATTTAGCATATAAGGAAAGCCTTTCTATGACTCAGAAGCCAGATGGAGTAAAAGAAAAGATTGATGAATTTGTAACAACATAAAAAAAAAAATTAAAGAAAAAATTTGCATGACAAAAACCACTATAAGCAAAATAAAAAGAAATGGCGCATTGGGAAAAAAATACTTGCAATGTCAGAAATAAAGGAATAGGCTCCTAATATTAAAAAAGTCTTAAAAATCAAAGAAAAGACCAAAACTCAGGAGAAAAATGGATAAAAGACATGAACAGATGGTTCCTGTAAATGTTTATGGAAATGGTTTAGGCCTATGTGAAGATGTTTAGGTTCACTCAGAATAAGAGAAATGCAAATTAAAGCAGCACTTACACCGAGATACCATTTCTCATCCAATAGATTGGTAAAAATTCAAAATCTTGAAACGTTCTATCAGCTGAGCTGAGGCAAAACAGGCCCTCACTTACACTGCTTTTGTGAGTGCAAGATGGCGCCCACCCTGTGGGGAGAGATTTGGCAAAGTCTAAGAGAATCACCTTCCTGGCTGTGTCCTTGCCCTTTCCCTCCTGTCCATGGATGTTTCAATGTGCTATGAGATTTCCACCCCCAGAACCTTGGAAGTTTCCTCTGCCTACCAGCATGGCAGGCTGGAAATGCCTGGGTATTAATATTCTCTGGGAATAGCTGTCAGCCAGTGAGTCCTGAGCATGGATTGTATAATTCCTCAGGTGAGATAATTTTGAGGCCTGTTCTTTGGCACCATTTCCCAGAGTTTCCCTTCAGGATTAAGCACCTGTCTCAGCCAGGGCAGCAGGCTCAAGAGAATACCCTTTCTTGCCTGCATTTATTTCCTGGGCATGAGGTCTGCTTCTGAAGAACCCAAAGTAAGACCATGTGATATGCAGCTACCCTGGGACCCAGCAATCCCAGGCCTTAGAGTTTACCCTGAAAATGCATCTCCCTAAAATGAAACAACATACACTCAAGATTACTCATTGTGGCATTATTTGTATTAGCAAATTAAATGCCCAACCCTGGAAGTATGTACATGAAATGGAGTATTCTGGAGCCATTAGAAGTAAAGCTGTAGGTCTCTCTGGACTGCTATGGAGTGGTTTCCAGGACATACAGAGGAGGGAAAAGAAAAAATTAGTAAAGAGAATATGTGGATTATGCTACCTTTTATGCAAGAAAGATAGGAGAGTAAGAAAATATACATGTATTTGCTTACTTTTATAGAAAGAAACATGGTTAGGATAAACCATAAACTATTAACCATAATTCCTTGGAGAGGTAGGTGGAAAGATCAGGATGGGGGTAGGATTTCTCTTAGTACATCTTCTGTTGCTGGCCAAAATGGAAAAACAGGGACTGGATTTACCCTTCTACTTGAACCAACCTCCCCCCACCCCCAAAAAAACACCCAACAAAAATAAGACAAAAATACAAACAAAAAAAGATAAAATGGAACAATGTTTCTCAAGACATGGAAGGACAGGAAGGACAGTGATCCATGAGAGGGGGCAAACAGAGGAGGCAAGCTTTCTAATGGCCTCTGCTGAATTATGGGGAGAATTTCCAGACCATATAGTACAGGGAAGGGCAGTCTGAGTGGAGCCCAGCAGAGTCCCTGAGTGGAGGAGACAAGAGACAGGAGTCTGCAGAGACCAAGGTGGCTGTTGTTCATAGCACAGAGCACTGAGGGGAGAGAGCCACCCAGAGGGGGTACCCTGAAGATGCACAGTGTGCCCCTCTACTATGCAGCAGCTCAGTACATGCAGGTGAGGAGACTTGTCCAGTCTGGGAAAGGAACCATCAGGAAGAATTGGCAGGAGCAGTTCTTGTTCCCAGAGAAACCTTCTAGACTCAGAAGTGGGGAATCATTAACACCAGACTAGCTCCATTTTAGACCCACCTAACAAGTGGGTTCAAACTGCGTCCAAGGAACTTAACTGTGTTCCAGAACAAAGTACAGAAGGGTTATAGGAATGTTTATGTAGTTTTGATTTTTGAATGGTGTAATGTTTTAAATATTCAAACCTAACGTTAAATTACAAGGAATGATAAAAGTGAGCCAGAAAATTAAGATCAGACAAATGAACCTGATGATGACATAAACACACACACAAAGGCAAATTTGAGAGCCAAAATTATTAAATGTTGAGCTCCATACACTATAAAATCTCTACAGGAAACAACATCCAACTGCAAAGAGATCTTGAACTCTCCTTAGTGGTATTGATGTAGGCATTCTGAATTATATTTGTGTATTGTTGGATAGAGTAAATGAGTAAATATATTGATGTTGTTGAGAACCAGGGTTCTCACTGTAGAATGGGGAGATACAAATATGAACTGGGTAGATGCTGATATTTTAGAAAACTGCTCTGAGGCTGTATTGAATCAGTGCATTTTATAAAAAGGTACAGAAATTTTGGGTTGTCTAATGCAATGTGAGAAAAAGCTCCCTTACATATACTTCTAGTGACTGTAATATGTTGTGTGTGTCCAGGCTCTACTCCCACCACCCTCTAAAAGTAACCTATTTCTGAATTCCTATTGATTTGCCCACCTCTTTCCTATTTATTTTTGATAGTTCATAAATATTTTTATTGATTTTCTATTTATTTTCATGAAACTTACTGTAATTTTTCTTCTATGTACTTTAGTAATGTCCTCTTTTAAAAAATATATGGTATAAACTCCTGTAGTTTACCAAAAATGTGACCCTCCAGGCTCACATTACTGGGCCATGTACATAGCTGTTACCCAGGACATGTCTGTTGAATGGAAAGTAGTAATACTTCTGCTTTTTCATCCCATCATTATTGTATACACTAGTGTGATATTTATAAAGTCTCTTTTGTTGTTGTTGTTAATCAACTATGATGTTAAGAGTTACAGATAGAAAGAAATTGAGGAAGACACAAAGCAATGGAAAAACGTTCCATGCTCATGGATTGGAAGAACAAATATTGTGAAGATGTCAATGCTACCTAGAGCAATCTACACATTCAATGCAATCCCCATCAAAATACCATCCACTTTTTTCAAAGAAATGGAACAAATAATCCTAAAATTTGTATGGAACCAGAAAAGAGCCCGCATAGCCAGAGGAATGTTGAAAAAGAACAGCAAAGCCGGCGGCATCACAATTCCGGACTTCCAGCTCTATTACAAAGCTGTCATCATTAAGACAGCATGGTACTGGCACAAAAACAGACACATAGATCAATGGAACAGAATAGAGAGCCCAGAAATGGACCCTCAACTCTATGGTCAACTCATCTTTGACAAAGCAGGAAAGAATGTCCAATGGAACAAAGACAGTCTCTTCAACAAATGATGTTGGGAAAATTGGATAGCCACATGCAGAAGAATGAAACTGGACCATTTCCTTACACCACACACAAAAATAGACTCCAAATGGTTGAAAGACCTCAATGTGAGACAGGAGTCCATCAAAATCCTAAAGGAGAACACAGGCAGCAACCTCTTTGACCTCAGCCGAAGCAACTTCTTCCTAGAAACATCGCCAAAGGCAAGGGAAGCAAGGGCAAAAATGAACTATTGGGACTTCATCAAGATCAAAAGCTTTTGCAAAGCAAAGGAAACAGTCAACAAAACCAAAAGACAACCGACACAATGGGAGAAGATATTTGCAAATGACATATCAGATAAAGGGCTAGTATCCAAAATCTATAAAGAACTCATCAAACTCAACACCCAAAGAACAAAGAATCCAATCAAGAAATGCGCAGAAGACATGAACAGACATTTTTCCAAAGAAGACATCCAAATGGCCAACAGACACATGAAAAAGTGCTCAATATCGCTCGGCATCAGGGAAATCCAAATCAAAACCTCAATGAGATACCACCTCACACCAGTCAGAATGGCTAAAATTAACAAGTCAGGAAATGACAGATGTTGGCGGGGATGCGGAGAAAGGGGAACCCTCCTACACTGTTGGTGGGAATGCAAGCTGGAGCAGCCACTCTGGAAAACAGTATGGAGGTTCCTCAAAAAGTTGAAAATAGAGCTACCATATGATCCAGCAATTGCACTACTGGGTATTTACCCCAAAGATACAAAAGTAGGGATCCGAAGGGGTACGTGCACCCTGATGTTTATAGCAGCAATGTCCACAATAGCCAAACTGTGGAAAGAGCCAAGATGTCCATCGACAGATGAATGGATAAAGAAGAAGTGGTATATATATACAATGGAATATTATGCAGCCATCAAAAGGAATGAGATCTTGCCATTTGCAACGACGTGGATGGAACTGGAGGGTATTATGTTGAGTGAAATAAGTCAAACAGAGAAAGACATGTATCATATGATCTCACTGATATGAGGAATTCTTAATCTCAGGAAACAAACTGAGGGTTGCTGGAGTGGGGGGTGGGGTGGGAGGGATGGGGTGACTGTGTGATAGACACTGGGGAGGGTATGTGCTCTGGTAAGCGCTGTGAATTGTGCAAGACTGTTGAATCTCAGATCTGTACTTCTGAAACAAATAATGCAATATATGTTAAGGAAAAAAAAAGAAGAAGAAGAAGGTAGCGGGAGGGGAAGAATGAAGCGGGGGAAATCGGAGGGGTAGACGAACCATGAGAGACGATGGACTCTGAAAAACAAACAGGGTTCTAGAGGGGAGGGGGGTGGGAGGATGGGTTAGCCTGGTAATGGGTATTGAGGAGGGCACATTCTGCATGGAGCACTGGGTGTTATGCACAAACAATGAATCATGGAACACTTCATCTAAAACTAATGATGTAATGTATGGGGATTAACATAAGAATAAAAAAAAAAGAGTTACAGATAAAATGACAATCATGATGTTTTTCTGTTATTGGAAAAGTGTGGCTTTAACTACTCTTTACACTTACAGTTTTAAAATTAAAAAAATGGAAGCAACATTGACCCAGTAAAACCTAACTTACATTAGACCAAGCCTACAGGAAGCCTGGCCCTTTGCATGTAGTAACTGTTGTAAGAGGGAGATGGATTCAGTCATCACACTTGTACATTCTGGTGCATTGCATTATCCCTGCCATATGGTTTTCTACAAGGATCAGTTACCTTGATCTTGACTATAAAGATTTTTCAGAATCTAGCTGTGAACTTTTACTATTTTTTAACTCCATTATGGGTACACAGGATTTATACCCCTGGTCAGAACACATGCACTGAGGTCAAATTAACAGTAAGACTGAAGGCAGCTTATTGTTTAATATGAAAACAGAGAGATTAGCAAAGATTAAGGAAGCAGTGTGAAATGTTTGTTGGCTGTTCCTGGTATATACAATATTTGAAATAAACTTTCAAATTTGTAGGGTGACGGGACTATGGCTCTTATTTTTAAACTATTGTTATTTGTAGTATTATTGAAGAGTAAGTGTTGAATTAAAATGTTCAGGTTCTTATTCATTACATACATTGGTAGTATTTTAGAGTTGCGTTTCACTCTAGATATTTTTAACAGATCCAGATGATTCTACTCAGTTGTAGGCATTCCATCCACGGTAGCTAGTTTGGAAGCTTATTTGGCTTTTCCCTGAACTTGCTGTCTTTAGCAGTGATATGGCCCATTCTGATTATTGGCTACATCTAAATGATGTGCTGTCACACTTCATTCTGTTTCCAAATTTAACTTTCTCATTCTTCTGAACATTGATATTTAGGTCTGCTTTCTGAAATGATACAGAGTGTCATTTTTCCTTTTTAAAAAAACAGCTTTATTGATACATCATTCACACACCATACACATTTACTGATTTAAAGTATACAATTCAGTGTTTTTTGTGTAAACAAAAAGTTGTAAAACCACCACTACAATCTAATTTTAGAGCATTTTCATCACCTCTTGAAGAAATCCTATACACTTTAGCAGTGAAACCCCATTTCCACCCTTCAACCCCAGCCCTAGGCAACCTCTAATGTACTTGGTGTCTCTGCCAATTTGCTTATTCTTGGCCTTTCATATAAATGGAATCATATAATACAGGGTCTTTTGTGACTGGATTCTTTCACTTCTAGTTTCATCCATATTATGGCATCTATCAGTATTTTATTCCTTTTTTATGGCTTAATAATCCATTGTGTGGTTATACCACATTTTATATATCAATTCATCAGTTGATAGACTTCTGGGTTCTCACTTTTTGTTTATTCATGAATAATGTTGATATGAATATCGGTATATAAGATTTTGTATGCATGTATGTCTTCATTTGGAATAAGCTTCCAAACTAGCTACCATGGATGGAATGCCTACAACTGAGTAGAATCATCTGGATCTGTTAAAAATCTAGAGTGAAACGCAACTCTAGGAGTAGAATTTCTGGATCATATGGTAATTCTGTGTTTATGTTTTTAAAAAATTGCCAAACTTTTCCAAAGAAGTTGCACCACTTTCATTCCCACCTGCATTGTGGGAATCCATTTTCTCCACATCTTCGCCAGTGCTTGTTATTGTCCATCTTTCTGATTTTTGCCATTCCCGTGGGCGAGAAGTATTCACTATGCATTTAAGTTGCATTTCCCTAATGACTGAAGATGTTGAGTACCTTTTCATGTACTGGTTGGCCATTTGTATATCTTCTTTTTGAGAATTGTCTCTTCAGATCCTTTGCCCATTTTTATTTGGGTTATTTATTTCTTACTGCGTTTTAAGAGTTGTTCATTCTGGATATCAGTCTCTTATTAGATAGACGATTTGAAAATATTTTCTCTTGTTCTGTGGGCTGTTGAGAGTATCATTTTGTTTCTAAACTTTTTAGCCCTCATAGCTCTTCAAATATTTAAAGATTACTAATCTGTGACTTGCACAGTGCTGATCTATAGAAGGTCTTCAGTAGAGGTTTATGAGTAAGTTAATTATACAGCTTCACTTCCCTTCTTGGCCTACTAACCACACTTCATTTATACTTCATTCCTCAGTTGAGTGTCAGATCCTGCAATCTCTCACTAAGCATGTGGATAGCCATTCTCTGGAAGTCTGCTCATTTACCCTTGTCCCTTACTGAAGAGTGATGCTCCAAACCAGATTTCTGATGCATCGTCACTAGTGTGGGTGCACTGGAACCATCACCTCCTTTGAACTTGACACTGCTTTTCTATTTCTGTTTTCTATTTTCTATTTTTTAATGCAACTCTTATTTTTTGCGTATAAATGAGCTGTAATAGTTACCTTGAAATAACAGATCTATGCATTGCAAAGCTATGCTTTTAGTTTAAGAAGAATCAGTATATGAGTAAAGAAGAGAGGGCATCAGCCTTGATTACAGTTCATATGACAAGACCTGGGTTTTTCAGTTAGCCCATTAGCTACAATCTGTTTGTAGGACCAAGGTTTGCTTTGGTTTCATTTTGTCTTGTTGGCGGTTTCTTGATGGTTTTATTTATTTATTTATTTAAAATTCAAGTTAGTTAACATATAGTGTATTATTAGTTTCAGGGGTAGAATTTAGTGATTCATCAGTTGCATATAATACCCAGTGCTCATTCCATCAAGTGCCCTCCTTAATGCCCATCACCTAGTTATCCCATCCCCCCACCCACTTCCCCTCCATCAGCCCTCAGTTTTGTTCCCAATAGTCAAGAGTCTCTGATGGTTTGCTTCTCTCTCTGTTGTATTTTATTTTTCCTTCCTTCCCTGATGTTCATCAGTTTTGTTTCTTAAATTCCACATTTGGGTGAAATCATACGATATTTCGATGGTTTTATTTTTAATGGAGAGCTTCGTATCAGCTAGAGCTGTCAAAAATGAAATGAGTGATTTGAAAAGCACTGAGTTCCCTGTCATTGAGAGTATGTAAGCAGAGGCTGGGTAAACACTGGTCAGGGAGATGACAGAACGGACTCTTGAACGGAAGGGACTTTGGACTGAGTAACTTTTAAGACCAGCCTCTTTCTCCTCTAATTCTATTATATGCCAGAGATACTTATGAGAAAGTCCAGTTCATTTTGTGTTTGTGTGAATTCTGAGATTATACTTTCAATTTATTTTTTCATTGGATACTTTTAACCTCAAAAGATTGCTTTTATTTTTTTTTTCTTAATTTTTTTAGGCTTGTAAGGAAAATATGCTGTCTTTAGTATTAATCCTTAATGAATTTACGTGTATACTCAGATAAATTTTGCTTAGTTGGGTATTCTTACTTTTTTTTGGTCAAGTTTCACAGCTGTATTTAGAATAGTCTTTTGAGAGACAGCCAAGTAGCTGATTTTTTGTAGCAAGCCAATAGCATGTCAAATTTGAATTTATGTTGGAAAGCTGTTTTGCAGACATGGAAGTCCAAATAAACAGCCAAATTACCATTTCTCCCCAATTTGGATGTGGGAAAGTGAATATGTGTTTGGCTTTTATTTCTAGAATAACTTGAGAATGGATAAATAGGTTTTCCTGTGTGCTGTTAAACATTTGCAATTTTGCAGCAAACCCAAATGTGAGAAATTTAACCCCAAAGAATTATGCTAAGTGGTTGAAAAATATGTTACTTAAGATCATCTACTGTGTGCCAAGTGTTTTACAAATGCTATCTTTTACAAATGTAATCCCTGCAATAGCACTGTTGCTGTTACAATCATTTCTAAATTCTAGGCAGTACAGTCAAGGGCATCAGAGTTTAGGGTAATTTGATACAGGTCACAGAATCAGGAAGCGTGAGTAACAAATTAGGGATTAGAACCCTAATCTTGTCTCCAGTCACAGGTCTTTTGTTTTAAGACTTCTCCAAGTTCTTCCAGTTTCAGTTCTTTTGTACCATAATATGAGATGATCCTTAACACTCACATATTTTGATATTTAAAAAATCATATTACAAATTACAATTTTTCAGTGGGTTTAATTATTCTGTTTGTTTGATTTTTTTTTTTTTTTCATGACTATTTAACATCCAAAATAGCGGCATTTCTCGCTTTTAGTTGATGGAAACAGGAACAATTTATCTCTGCCCTGGACTGTTTCTGAATCTCACCTCAATTTAAATGTGTATTCATAGGTAAAAAAACCCAAAGGATCATCAAGAAACTAGCTATTAGTTGTTTTTGAAAATCAGTTTCCTTTCAGCTTTCTATGTGGGGTATTCTTGAATGAAATGCTTTAACAACTTTGCTGTACATCAGAGAAATGGAGAAACTTACATATGGCTTAACTTTTTTTCCAGAGGACTTTGCAAGATACTTGCATTGTACCTGATTCTAAGAAGTAGATGATCATCACAAAGGATATTACAGAATCAATTTCGAGGCTAGGCCCTGGGTGCAATATTATCTGTTTCTCCATTTTCCCCTTATTCTTTAATTTTCTGCTATCCGCAGGATTTCTTTTTTTTTTTTATAAAGATTTTATTTATTTATTTGACAGAGAGAGACACAGCGAGAGAGGGAACACAAGCAGGGGGAGTGGGAGAGGGAGAAGCAGGCTTCCCGCGGAGCAGGGAGCCCGATGCGGGGCTCGACCCCAGGACCCTGGGATTATGAACTGAGCCAAAGGAGACGCTTAATGACTGAGCCACCCAGGCGCCCCTATCCGCAGAATTTCTATTGTACTTAAAAACAGCATCTGTTTTGTAATAAGGCTGAAAAAAAAAAAAGCAAACAGTAAAAAACATTCAAAAGAATATGGTCAAGGTGGAGTCCCTGCCAGAAGGAAGTAGTACCACGCATTGACGTAAAGCAATTAAAAATGATCTTGGGACTCTCAGTTTTACTTTCCCTGCTGTTTGTTCTAAAACTGTTTGTTCTAAGTGGTTTTTTTTTTAATCCTTCTTGTCCCAAAGCATACATTTGAGTTTATTATTTAAATTATTATCCCAAGGGTGCCTGGGTGGCTCATTTGGTTAAGCGACTGCCTTCGGCTCGGGTCGTGATCCCGGAGTGCCGGGATCAAGTCCCACATTGGGCTCCCTGCTCAGCAGGGAGTCTGCTTCTCCCTCTGAGTCTCTCCCCTCTCACGCTCTCTCTCTCAAATAAATAAATAAAAATCTTTAAAATAAAATAAATTATCCCAGTTAGCTGCTTTGGGTTTTTTTAGATACCTCTAACTTTACAGATTTTTAAAACCTTTAATCATATCGAATCATATAAAGCTAATCTAATTTTAAATCCCAGTCTCTTTTTTATCTTAATGATAAAATAATGATTCAAAATCAAGCTTTAGACCTTGAAGTTATCTTTTATGTACTTAATGAAAAATAGATACTTGTGGCACTGGGGAGCTTAGTCAATTAAGCACCCGACTCTTGATTTCAGCTCAGGTTATGATCTCAGGGTCCTGAGATTGAGCCCCGTGTCAGTCTCCACCCTTAGTGTGGAGTCAGCTTGAGATTCTCTCTTTCCTTTTGCCTCTGCCCCTCCTCCAGTTCACGCATGCTCTCTCTGTCTCAGAATAAATAAATAAAATCTTTAAAAAAATAGATATTCTAAACATACTGTAATGCTTATATGAAATGCCTTTCAAGTGTCAAGTATTTATGGAAAAAATATTCTGCTTTGACCCTAAATCTTTATTATGCCTGGAACCTCACTATAACATTAGGTTATAGTTGTGTAGATGTGGAGAGTCCCATTATTATAAACACTCAGCACTTACGTAATAATATCTGTTTTGTAAGAACCAAAAAAGTAGACTCAGTATTATGCTGAAACACATAACTTTAAAGAATCTTTATTTCCAGGTTTTTGAGAGTATGTCACCACAGGATGATTGATGATAGAAATTTACCATGTCATGTTCACTTTTCCTCTGTTGAGCATTTAAAACCTATTTATTTAGAAGTTTGGTACATAAATTATTTTCTTTAGCTGTTTGAGTATTTAAAACTGCCAGTCATTTCTGTTCCTACATTACCTCCCCAAGTTATAAATTCATGTTTTTATGGCAGAGAAGTGTGTGTATTCCTTTAAACCACACAAATTAGAGACATTAATGTGCTTCGTACCTACAAAGTAAATAAACACCTGCATTGTTACTGAAAGTCCACATGATTATTTTTTGGATGATACACAGTTTAGCTGTTCTGTATCACTCTTCATTCAAATTTAGGCAGGTAATTAAAAGTCATTTATTTATGTGTTATTGTTGTACTACTCAGGGAACATAAAGTGCAGAATTTCTCTACCAGTATCTCATAGTAAATTCTTTCCCTTAAGTCAAATAATTATGGAGCCAGAAACATTTTTTTTTTTTCTCTTGGGGGCAGGGCTAGGGTTGCTTGGAAAGCCTACTTAGAAGTCCAAAATCCTGCAGATGTGTTGAGACAGTTTCACTTCACTGACATCTTGATTGCACTTCACATCACACAAAATACCGTGGGACTTTTTTTGTAAGGTTTCTGGCCTTCCCCTTTATCATAATTGTGGAGTGTCACATTGATCTGATGGAGATAGATTCAGAACAGTTGTTGATTGGAAGCTCTTGACGAAGACAGGGAGTTCAAACACAGGCTCTGCCTGGAGATACAGCTGGGAACATCACTCATCTATCATAATTTAACAAATGGAAAAGATCAAGACAACCTGCCATCCATCATATCTATTTAACTGTACTCCAGAGTGGATTAAATTGTATTTAACAACTTTTATCTTACATGATTTACACACACAGGGACTAACAGGTCTTCATCAAGCTTTTGCTTTCTGTTTATCAATGTGAGATTTTGAAATTGGTTCCCAAGCATTCAGTATCTAGTAAATTCTTTTCAAAGTCTTTATGGCCCTCAATTTCCCCCAACATTCTGTTTTTAACAGAGTATCAGTTTAGTAGAAATAGCAATGGAAATGCATTCTTAGGATACAATGGTAGAAAAATAGTCGCTTTTTCTTAAATAGCAATGTTCTGAAATGAAATCAGCTTGGTTGGCATAGCAAGTATTAATTTGGAGCCCTTAAAGAAACTTTGAGAGCTATCATTCTAGGGCCCCAGAGCCATAGATTTTACAGAGCACCAGCTCTTCCGGTCCCTTTAGTTCAGAGTTAGGAAGACTGGGAGGTAAATGAGTATCTTAGGCTTGTCAAAATTATCTGCAGTAATGCTGGGATACAAATGCAGGTTTCCTAACTTCCAGGATAGCCTTTCTTTTCATCCCCACTATATGTCTTCATTTATTGATTCTACATGGATTCTGTAAACGTCAAGTCTTTTCGGTATCTTTGGGAATTTAAGGGCGAGGGGAAGGATGGTCATGGTGGTAATGTGACTCTAAAAACTTGATACCATCAGTGTTGAGTTAAAGAGGAAATGTGTAGGGACAAGAAAGGCAATGGAGAAAACTCCTTGTTCTTGCTTCTCTCTAGCTTATTTTATTAACACTTGTGAGCTGATGAAAAATTTATGAATTTTGCTAATAGAGTTGCTGTGTGTTGCCATCTTGGATAATGGCAGAGGCAAAGACCAAATACTTAAGTTTTCCTTTTGAAGAGCAAGAAAACCCAATAAGAAAACATTTTCTAACATCTTGATGGAAATTATTGGTGTAAAGCATTATGTTTTAGTTAGGATTAGATCCAACTCAGGGTCATGGGAAACAAAATAAGCATGATATAAGCAAGTAAAATTTTATTATATTTTTTAAGTGAAAGGAATGCAGAAATAAGTAGACTGTGACTTGTATGGCAGCCTCCTTCTTTCTTGTTCCCTCCAGGAGCCTAATGTGGCAAATCAGGGCTCAAGATGACTGCTTAAGCGCCAGCCATCACATACTAATTTTAGCTAGCATGAAGTATAGGTGATGAAGAAGAGATGCAGTTAGAGGGGGAAGGGCTGGTATGAGGTAGTTTATAAGTTGATTTCTGGGAGCAGCCTCATCGTACTTCCACTTACATTCATTTTCATTAGTCAGAACTCTTTTTTTTAAATTTTTTTTTTTTAAGATTTTATTTATTTGCGAGAGAGAGAATGAGAGACAGAGAGCATGAGAGGGAGGAGGGTCAGAGGGAGAAGCAGACTCCCCGCTGAGCAGGGAGCCCGATGCGGGACTCGATCCCGGGACTCCGGGATCATGACCTGAGCCGAAGGCAGTCGCTTAACCAACTGAGCCACCCAGGCACCCGGTCAGAACTCTTATAAGGATACATCTTGCCGCAAAGAAGACTGGAAAATTTGGACTGATTTTGGAAAATTCTAGGTGGCAAGAAGTCCAGCTACATCAGGATTGCATTGCTGTATTTGATTTTGATACATTACAATATTTGAATTTGAAAGTTTAGTCTGCTATTTTTTTACTGGCTTAAGTTTGCCGTTGGTGTCCAATGGTGTCATTAAAGGTTCTCCAACTCAAATTCTGTCTATAAAGTCCCATGTTTGGAGACAATGCATTCTCCCATGGCCAGTCCTTTTTTTTTTTTCTTTCATGAGCCTAAAGAATGAAAAGTACCTTGTAAATGCTCTAGAACCTTCTGTCAAGGCCATTTTGGGGGAACACCTGTATTTATGTTTCAGTTGTTTTTGATTGTCTCTTACTTGAAGTGAATAGTACAATTCAATGAAAAATCAGACCCTGGGAAGGCTTTCTAGGTCCATGCCCTCCCACTGGTAAAAGCCTATCACTAATAGACCTATATGCACACAAGATAAAAGGCTGTCGATACAGAGGAAGGGTCTCCTTGAAGCATTGATTTGTTACAAAGTGTATTTGTAGGATTCTTTTCTCCCTAACTAGACCCTTGGTTCTTCCTCTGGATCCATACACCATCTTCCCAGTGCCTTTTCTGGCCTCCCCCATAGGTTTAACCTTGCTGCATCCTTGAGAAAGGAGGCTCAGTGCAGCTCAAACCAGTATGGGACATTGCTTCTTTAATCTGACTAATCTTCAGAAACTCCTGGGGAACATATTCACAGGGTATACTCTTGGGTCCCATATCTGAACCACTGAATCAGAATCTCTGGGTGTAAAACTTGTGGGTTAGTTTCCAAAGCTTTTCCAGGGCTCCTTAGGCAGCCAACTTCCTGCTGTGCCTGGGGACTTTTGCACTACAGTAAAGGAATTAGACATAAGCCCTCCTCTCCCCCAACAGAAAAATGGTATCCACACTAAACACTGATACCTATGAAAGGCTTGAAACCCCCAACCTTATGTTCCACACCTATATGCAAAGCCAAATGAAGCTCAATCCAGCTAATGGGCTCAGAGGATAAATGATTAGTGTTAATGTCAGGCACCATGAACAAGGACAGAGTGGGTGCCCCAAATCTGTATGTGTCAGGGGTGTTATGGTTTGGGGAGGGGTTTGGAGAGATGTTAATAGGAAAAGAAGAAACAAGGCAGTACATTGTTTCTGTATAAAATAAATGAGGTTGCAGTATAAATGCAGTGCATTCACCCATTCCCTGTGATATTTCAGCTTTAAATTAGGTTTTGGCTTATCTATTAAATCTGGAATATGTTTACATAATTGTGATTTTATGTATACTTAGGAGTTTAATTTTATAGTTACGTTGCTAATAGTGTTCTACTAAATCAAGAATATCATGTAATTCTATGAACAGATAAAAATTGGGGGGGTAGGAGCACGCAAATCTGGATTCTAGTAGAGTTGATATTTGAAATTTATCAGAATTGTCGTTTCTTTCTTAAGTGAAACAGACTACAGATTCAATGTATATGTTAATTAGAAAAGGGGAGAAAATGGGATGGAATTCTACTACTGCTTGAAAAAGCCTTCCTGGTATCCGTGTTCTAAGGAGGTATTGTGACATTGCTCAAGTTCAATTAAAAATAGTCTCTGGTTGCCCCACTGGCATACTGGGGAAAAAAAACTTAATTCTCTGAAGACTGATGGTTACAAACTCATTAGGACAAAGATTACCTTTCTTCATCTGCGTATTTATTTTTGCTTCAGCTTGAGCTCCTATCTTAGCTGCAGTGCTACTTTCTAGCACAGACACCTAATGTTCCATGGGAGGGGCCAAAACCCAGATGACTTATCAGGAAAGGGACACGTGACATTAGTGAATGACATTAGTGAATTAGGCCAGGTGTAACAGGGGACACCACTGTGGGTATATGAGCCCAGTTTTGTCAGATCTTCTGAGTTTTCATAAAAGCCCCAAGTCCGTCATTTGTCAACTGAAATTTCCTGATCTCTCTGTGCTTGCCGAGTAATTCAAATGAAATAAAATAAAGAGCATTGGGTGTTCAGCACTTTGTGAGCAAAATGAAACCTGACTGTGGCTTTCAGGTCACCTGTTGGCTTTTTCTCTGTCCTGTGGTAGGAGGTTTAATTTGATCCCACAGATTAGACTCCAGACCTCATATTCAGCCAGGATGCAGCTGGTTTCTAAAGTGTTACCATATCTGTGGATTTGTTGTTAAGTAGCTGCAACCTGGTGCTGGTGCTCCTGGGGAGCTTTGTGTGTGTGATTGACACTGGGGTCCTGTACCAGCCCCTTGTCTTCTAACCTGTCCCAGAGTTTCTCTGCCCCAGCCCCCATCCAGCATACCCTTTAAGCCAGTATAGACTCAGACCTTGATGGAGACATGGCATTCCCAGTGGGGTAGTGATGAGACACACTGGAAGGCAGATATCTGGTGCCTAATAGGCCCTTCGCTTCCCCAACCCCATTGGCGGGCCCCAGTGTTGCCCTGTGTGGCCAGTTATGGGCGCTGTGGCTTCCCCAGTGACCATGCTCATCAAGTATTTGCAGTCCTCAAACATGCTTTCTCAATATATTTTGCCTCTTATTTAAAATCCTCTTTTTCCTTGGACACATAGTTCTATTTTTCATTCCTTTGTATTGATGATGCTTTTCTCTTGATTGGTAGACAATTTTCCTTTTGCTTCCTCACTCTAACCTTATGATGCAGTGGGGCATGCACTCTTCTGCTTATAATGTTCCCTTTGCTTAGAATGTTCTTCTTGCTTCTACCACCTATGCTGCTATGGTCAGTTCTACTTTGATTTTCTACAACTGTAAGTAACGCCTTCTTCCTTGAGTTTGTAAAGGAAGAGGGTCCATCTGAATGTCTGAGAATTTAATGCTTTATATTATCTGTCCTGTATTGACACTTAGGAAAAAAGTCTTTGGTCTCTCCTAAATTCTTAGGCTGCACTGTCCAATATGTTAGCTATTACCTTTGACTATTCAAATTTAAATAAATTAAGTAAAATTAAAAATTCACTTCCTTAGCGACACTAGTCATATTTCAAGTGCTCCCTGGCCACATGTGGGCTGTTGGTATTGGCAATATTGGACAGTTTGGAACATTTCCATCACCAGAGAACGTTCTATAAAAACAGGACTGCTCTCCAGTCTTTGATGGCTTTGCCTGGTTTTCTCCACCCCACCCTCAGCTCCAAGCATGAAGTGTCACATCTGTGGCCATCCCTATTTTTATTGGGATTGCAGAGGAAGCAGTATGGGGTCGTGGTAAGTGCGTAGACTGGTGTGTAAGTACCTGGCTTCCTCAACTGGAGTGCGGTACGAACCTCTCTTAGCCTCCCTTTCTTCATCGGCAAATGGGAATAATCATAATATATAGAATGCATTGTGCTGTTTTGAATACAAAATGAGAGACTTCATGAAAAGTTCTCTACATAGCAGTGGCCATGGAGCAGGTGTTCAGTGAATGTTTTTTGCATACACTAGGTGTTCAGTGGGCATTACTCCTGAGAGTGCATACCTCTCCATTTTGGCTGTACCCACGCTGCAGCGAGGAGGTGGGCAGCCCCCGGAGTGGCATCAGCTTTACCGCAGACGGGGAGAGCCTGTTCTACCCGCTGGTGTGCCTGTCTTACTCCCAAGTGAATGTTCGTCATGGCCACAGAGCTAGGTCTCCCAGACCAGAGCGTTTTAAAACATGGACAGCAAGAGATTAATTTGGTCGTGTGCAATTCCCTTTGTGCTTTTAAATAAAACATGGTATTTGTCAGTCATTAATATTTTCAGTTAATGAAAACACACTGGAGTGGCCCTGCGTTTCCCCCTGTGGCTTCTGTGAAGTGTTGAAGGTGGTCATTTTTGACAAAACTGTTATAACTCTTAATAAGTGGCTTGACCATTAAGGCCGGGAAACAAAATCTTAAGGGGTTTTCATCTCAATGAGGTGCCTTTGCCTCTGATGAGATTGGTTTCATCTTTCAGGGCTCTATTTTGAAAGAAGCCGTGAATTCCTGTAGTATAAATGAAACCCTATCCCTAGGTTCGCCTGAACAGATGCAGGGGAAATCAGCCTTTCTGTCCTGTAATTGCTTTCATCAGTTCTCAAAGGCAACAGCCAAATTACAGATCCGGTGGGAGGTGGGGGGTGGGTAGTTTTCCTGCAGGGAAGTTCCTGTTTACTGGAATGGCTGTGCACCCATTTGTCAAGAGCTGTTGTTATTCTGATATGCCACCTTCTATTCCTCCTGGTTCTATAAAAAACATGACATCTTTTAGAGCCCGATGACTTATGTCATTAACACGTTATTCCCCACTGTACTTTGCTAGGGTTTGAAGGAAGACAAGATAGGGGTGTGTGGGAAGCCATGGATAGATATCTTCAAATAGCTAAAAGTAAAGGTGATCAACTTGGAAGTTTCTGGAAAAAGGTGATATGGGATAGCACAGTGTGAATCCTACATACAGTTTTCATCTTCCCATGTTTAAGGCATTATATGCATTTAAATTGCAGAATTTAAGTTGCAGTGAGTGAAAAATATGTTGGCCGTTTCCAGCAACTTTAAAAAATAATCTAACACAGAATTGTGGATAAATGGATGCAAAAATGGGCTTTTAATTCCTTTTTCTTATGTGGCACAGAAGGTCCTAGGATTTTCCCACTGATTATGCAAAATAGTTGAGTCCCCAGATTTTTCCTATCCAGTGATGTGTCTTTCCATTCATCATTCCTTTGTAGCCGAGGCACAATAGCACCTGGCTCAGGGGTTCCAAACAGACCAGGTTCAGCTACTCGCTGCTGACAAAATCCAAAGGCAGAGAAACCAGTGGTGGTGGAACAAGAAAGGAATTTATTTCAGTGAGGCCAACACCTGAAAGATGTCTCAAAAACTGTCTACAAAGTGCTGAAAATACTTCCAGGTTTATATAAGGAAAATGTGGGACAAAGCATGCAAGTGGGCAGTGAAGGTCAAATCAGGTCATTGTCTTGGGGTCAGTTACACAGGGGTCTGCTGGCTCAGGGCAGTCCTTGTTGCCTGAGGGCGTAGTTTGAGTTCCCATCAGGGGATGTTTGCCTGCAGGGTCTTTTGCCTGAGTTAAGAGATAATCTGGAAAGAAGAACTTAATCAGTTAGAAAGTACAGACTGAGGTCCTAATGGAGGTAGTTGATATCCTCTTTCATATCCATTCACCCAACTATCTGCTCATCATTTCTATTTAAGATAGTAGATATCTATTAAGATATCTGGGTGGCTCAGACGGTTAAGCATCTGCCTTCGGCTCAGCTCATGATCCCAGGGTCCTGGAATCAGGCCCTGCATCAGGCTCCCTGCTCAGCGGGGAGCCTGCTTCTCCCTCTCTTACTCCCCCTGCTTGTGCTCTCTAGCTCTCTCTATGTCAAATAAATAAATAAAATCTTTTTAAAAAAAGATATTAGGAAATTAGATGGATAAAAAGATGTATATTTGAGAAACTAAGTTCGATCTTTTTAAAGAACTACATTGGAAAACAGACACAAATACAGAGAACAAACAGATTGTCGCCAGAGGGGATGGGTGAAATAGGGGATGGGGATTAAGAGTCCACTTACCATGATGAGTACTGAGTCATATATAGAATTGGTGAATTATTATATTGTACACCTGAAACTAATATAACATTGTATGTTAATTATACTTGGATTTAAAAAACCTATTAAAACAAATAAAGAACTGCTTTGGTTTGAAGGAGACTCTGGGATTCTGTGTAGTAGATCAGAGTTCAGGCACTGAAAAAGACTGAGGCATACTTGAATTCTATAAGATGAAAGTAGCCAGAGATGAATTATATATGGTTAGCCTAAATTTATAAATTGTTAATAATTTCTGTGAAAGGAGAAATTAAACCTGAAAATTAGAAATTAAGTTGTGTAGATTTATATAGGAGAGTATTTGCTTATTACCCAGGTACCAGTCACAGTGCTGTAGGTACTTTTTTTGATATAATTCTGCTAACAATGCATTTAAACCAGGGATCATATTCCCATTTGACTGATGAGAAAAGAGAGAGGCAAAAATGTTAAGCAACATGTCACTTAACTGAAGCATTCAAATCTAGGTTAGAATGATTAGAGTTCGGAACTTAATTCTTAAGTTGTTTGGAGTAGAAAGGAAGGAGGGTCCAAATATCCAATTCAGCTTTACCACCTTTGTGACCACTAATTGTCAGTTAACTTTTTCTTGCCTAATTTTTATTACCTACAACAATGGGAATTGTAATACCTGTCTTATCAGACATAATACCCTATTGTGAGGATGTCATGGGATAATGTATGTAAAAAATTGTTTGGTGCAGTGCTTTGTGCTATGTAAGTGAAAGTTAATATTCTTATACTTGCATTTTTAAAAAGATTTATTTATTTGAGAGAGAGAGAGAGAGAGCATGAGTGGTAGGAGGGGCAGAGGGAGAGGGAGAGAGAAAATCTCAAGCAGATTCCCCACTGAGCCCAGAGCCCATCCAGGGCTTGATCCCACAACCCTGAGATCATGACCGGAGCTGAAACTAAGAGTCCGACGCTTAACTGACTGAGGCACCTAGTCGCCCCTCCATTGCATTTTTAAAAATTTTTTTTATTGTTATGTTAATCCCCATACATTACATCATTAGTTTTAGATGTAGTGTTCCATGATTCATTGTTTGTGCATAACACCCAGTGCTCCATGCAGAACGTGCCCTCCTCAATACCCATCACCAGGCTAACCCATCCTCCCACCCCCCTCCCCTCTAGAACCCTCAGTTTGTTTTTCAGAGTCCATCGTCTCTCATGGTTCGTCTACCCCTCCAATTTCCCCCCGTTCTTCTTCCCCTCCTGCTACATTCTTCTTCTTCTTTTTTTTTCTTTCTTAACATATATTGCATTATTTGTTTCAGAGGTACAGATCTGAGATTCAACAGTCTTGCACAATTCACAGCACTTACCAGAGCACATACCCTCCCCAGTGTCCATCACCCAGTCACCCCATCCCTCCCCCCCACCCCCCACTCCAGCAACCCTCAGTTTGTTTCCTGAGATCAAGAATTCCTCATATCAGTGAGGTCATATGATACATGTCTTTCTCTGTTTGACTTATTTTGCTCAGCATAATACCCTCCAGTTCCATCCATGTCGTTGCAAATGGCAAGATCTCATTCCTTTTGATGGCTGCATAATATTCCATTGTATATATATACCACTTCTTCTTTATCCATTCATCTGTCGATGGACATCTTGGCTCTTTCCACAGTTTGGCTATTGTGGACATTGCTGCTATAAACATCGGGGTGCACGTACCCTTTCAGATCCCTACTTTTGTATCTTTGGGGTAAATACCCAGTAGTGCAATTGCTGGATCATATGGTAGCTCTATTTTCAACTTTTTGAGGAACCTCCATACTGTTTTCCAGAGTGGCTGCTCCAGCTTGCATTCCCACCAACAGTGTAGGAGGATTCCCCTTTCTCCGCATCCCTGCCAACATCTGTCCTTTCCTGACTTGTTAATTTTAGCCATTCTGACTGGTGTGAGGTGGTATCTCATTGAGGTTTTGATTTGGATTTCCCTGATGCTGAGCGATATTGAGCACTTTTTCATGTGTCTGTTGGCCATTTGGATGTCTTCTTTGGAAAAATGTCTGTTCATGTCTTCTGCGCATTTCTTGATTGGATTCTTTGTTCTTTGGATGTTGAGTGTGATGAGTTCTTTACAGATTTGGGATACTAGCCCTTTATCTGATATGTCATTTGCAAATATCTTCTCCCATTCTGTCGGTTGTCTTTTGGTTTTGTTGACTGTTTCCTTTCCTTTGCAAAAGCTTTTTATCTTGATGAAGTCCCAATAGTTCATTTTTGCCCTTGCTTCCCTTGCCTTTGGCGATGTTTCTAGGAAGAAGTTGCTTCGGCTGAGGTCAAAGAGGTTGCTGCCTGTGTTCTCCTGATTTTGATGGACTCCTGTCTCACACTGAGGTCTTTCAACCATTTGGAGTCTATTTTTGTGTGTGGTGTAAGGAAATGGTCCAGTTCCATTCTTCTGCATGTGGCTATCCAATTTTCCCAACATCATTTGTTGAAGAGACTGTCTTTGTTCCATTGGACATTCTTTCCTGCTTTGTCAAAGACCCTCCATTGCATTTTTAACTGGACTCTTTGACAACAGTCTAAGAAATTCCTCTGTCCTAACTAATGTCAGTGAGTTGTCAATTTGTTCCTAAGTGTTTAATGAGTGATTACTGTGAGTACTAGAGTGGTAGAAATAGAGACAATTACTTGAAGAATTTTGAAAAATATTATATTCATAAAATAAAAAGTGAAAGGCTGGCTAAAACCCAGTATTTTAACCAACTAGACCAACAGAACTCCTGCCTTATTTAAGGGGTAGACATAGGGCTTTACCACTATAGGATTAAGTGTGCAGCTGGCTAATGTCAATGAATTTTCCCTTAAATATTTTGGACATAAAATAAAAAGGGGAATTTATATGTAGTATAAATTACTACATGCATTTTCTTTTGTAAACTGGTTTATATAGAAGCCTATGTTCTCTTTTAAATTGTAGATTAAGAATATCCATAGAAGCTATCAAAATTAATAACACTTTTGTTTATGTAAAAGCAGGAATACATTATTCAGTAGCTCTTATTCTGGGCTTAGTGTGTTCCTATCTGAGAGGCTTCGTGAGTATTCTGAAATAACTGTAAAATTCATCAAACAAATGGCAATGATTACCATGAAATCAGGCTTCTGACTTAGATTTTTCTGCAATTAGGGGGAAAGCATCACACTTGGGTTTATGTTATTTAGATTGACTGGGGAAATCCTTTTTAAAGCCTAAACCAGACTATATATTTTCCAAGAATTACTCAGTGAGCTTCTTTAAAAGTTTTTGTGAAAAATAAGTAAAATCAGGTTTGAAAAAATCGGACCACATTTCTCTGTAGATTTGGGCTCCAAATGGCCACAGTGTGGAGGATACTAGATGCTGTTGCAAAAGAATAATTAGTATATTTGTTTTCCTGTAGGTCATAAAGACATAGTAGCTACTTGGAATGAATTTTGAGTGCTCAGGTTTTTGTCCTAAGCATTTAAAGGTAGCAGGAAACTGAATTTGCAGGTGAAAAAAAACACCTCAGTTAGTCTGTAAAGATGCATGTCTTTATAATGAATAGAGGGGGAGTGAGGTGAAGTAATTATCAACTGTATTTTAGAAAGTCTTAGGTAAAAGTGAAATCCTGCAACCTGCTCTTTATTTCCTGTCCTGTCCCCCCAGTCCTTTTACACAGCTCTATTTACCACCCCCAAAAGAACTTAACATCTATATAATTGGTTTATTTGTGATGTTTATATTTCTATTTTGTTTCACCTATTCAAATATATCCCAAGGGCCTAGAACACTGCCTGGCATGTAGTAGGTAATAGATAAGTATTTTTTGAATGGATAAATGAACCAATAGCCAGGGTCTTTATCTTCATAGTCTTCATTTTGTATAAAAAATGAGAACTATATTGGACAACCCTCCCAATTTCCCAGAGAAACTATGAGGATAACTGGGATCATAGATAGTATCTTATTTTCAACTGAAATGTGATTATATTTCAAAATGTCATTTGTTTGAAGTTCAAATTTATTTTGCTATAGGAAAAAACAAAACCCAATGTATTTAGATTCTGGACTCCAGTAGAAAGACCATCAGAAGGTTGGGATTTTGAAGTCAGATATTGAAGTCAGAATATGCTTGGAACCCCAGCATGCCATTTTCTGAGTTTCTCTATCACTTAGGTTGTATTAAGGATCAAATCAGAGAAAGTACAGTAAGTAGTATTTAAAAGACTCAGCTCTAAAGTTCTACTGAACTGGGCTCAAATCCTGACTTAGTCTTTTGGTAGTTGATAATCCTGGATAAATTATCAAAACTCTTCAAACATTCATCTTCTCTGCTATAAAATATCAATAATGAGTAGTACTTCCTATAGTTGTTGTTATTATATGAATAAAAGTTTATCAACCCAGAAGTCAGTGGCAATAGAACTAGTTGTCTTAGGCCAACTCTTTTGCTGAGAACAATTAGAGAACTGGACTATATATATATATGTACAGCTATCTTTTTGGAGTTATCAGATGTCTCCTAAAGAGTAGTTGTATGATCCAGGAGGCCCAGATCTGTGAGTCCTGCATTTGGTGCCACTTTTCTCCTCAAGACTGAGTATCACAGCCTCTTAGCCTGTGCTTTGGTAACTAACAATAGATATTAAAGAGTATAGCTTTTAAGAGACTCACGGGGCTAAGAATAGGGCAACTAGATTGAAACTTACGGCTTTCTGAGGAGACGATAAATACCCCAGGCTTTTTGACCCCAAAGGCCATATCCTGGGTGTGTTAGGGTGAGTAGGAAGTAGATCAGTTCAAATCATCTCAGTCTCTGATTAGATTAAGGTGGTCTGGAATTGTTAGTACCCCAAATCTATCTTCCTATCACAAGCCCATCAGAAATAACCAGGCTTATGAAGAGATGGCAAATCTATGACCAAAAACCAAGAGAAAATACAGACAGTAGAAACAGATCTACAGGGTATCTCAAAATAGGAGTTGAGATATATGTGCTTTAACATAACTGATTTAATATGTTAGAAGAATTAAAAGACAAGCTTGAGTGTTTTGACATCAGTTACATAAAATTCCAAAGCTGAAAAGTACAATAGCTAAAATTAAAAACTCAATAGATGATTAAACATAAGAAGGGAAAAGTAGTGAAAAGCCAGAATAAATTATCCAAGTTGATGAAAAGAGAGACAAAAGATAAAAAATACAGAGAAGAACTCTAGGGATATCAAGGTCAAATTCCTGAAAATCAAAGACAAAGAGAAAATGCTAGAAGCAGCCAGAGGAAGAAAGACCTATGATCTTCAAAGGAGCAACAGTGAGATTTTGAGTTGATTTCTCAACAGAAACAATGGCATCCAGAAGACAGTGACTTGATATTTTTGAAGTTCTGAAATAATTCTGCCAGTCTAGAATTCTGCATTCAGTGTCGATAGCCTTCAAAAGTGAAGACATAATACATATATTTTCAGACGTATAAAATTTTATCAGGGCGCCTGGGTGGCTCAGTTGGTTAAGCGACTGCCTTCGGCTCAGGTCATGATCCTGGAGTCCCGGGATCGAGTCCCGCATCGGGCTCCCTGCTCAGCAGGGAGTCTGCTTCTCCCTCTGGCCCTCCTCCCTCTCCTGCTCTCTCTCTCTCATTCTCTCTGGCTCAAATAAATAAATAAAATTAAAAAAAAAAAATTTTATCAGCTCACTAAATTCTTTAGAACCTTAAATAGACCCACAGAACACTATTTTAAATCAGTAGAACCTGACCACTATGTACAGTGATCTTTCTGTAAAACAATGCGCTTGGATTTCCAACTTGGGATACCTAGAACTCCTCTTCCCTCTACCTTTTTACCCCCATATAGCCTTGACAGTAGGACAAGGGCCCCTCCCCATTTTTCTGATGAATGTCTAGTGACAGTTTATATGGACCTGTATATCAGGGGCTGTATATGAATATTCAAGGGACAGAGAGAAGATAGTGGAGACCTCTGTGACTCCAGGGTGTCTTACAGGCATGAGCCCTCAATTGCAATAGTCCCATGTGGCTAGTAGCCCTGAGTTGAACAGCCCAGCTCCACACGGTGGCTGAGCGTGGAAGTACCATGCACAAGTTTGCCCTGAGTGTCTTTATTTATTATTTTTTTAATTCAAATTCCATTAGCCAACCTATAGTACATCATTAGTTTCAGATGTAGAGTTCAATAATTCATCAATTGCATATAACACCCAGTGCTCATCACATAAAGGAGGGATATGCCCTTATCCCCCCTCTTCCATCCTTCCTTATAGAATGTGAATGTGCTGGATGGAGCCCCATCTTGACAGTGAGGATCAAGGATACCCCTTCAGACTGTGAAACCACAGGCTGGGAGGATGCAGGGTCTCCAGGGACATCATGGAGCACAGTTGCCATATCAGCCCCAGGCTACTTACACAGACTTCATCTGTTTGGGAAAGAAACACTCCAGGGTCTTGTTTAAGCCACTACCATTTGGTTTTCCTGCTCTTTTTGACTAATCTAATCCTAATATAGGAGGCAAAAGCCAAGTATGGCTTCCCAACATCACTAGTGATGGTGATAGATTAATATTTTATGACACCCCCAGTCCTTGCAGTCACCATTAAAATGAACCACCTTCCAAACAAGAGGCAGAGTTCTTGTCTTAGGGACCCCTAGCGTTGTATTCCCATGATTGGGGAGGGTGTCATTAAAGAAGCCCCTCCACCATTGGAATTAACTTCCAACATTGATGAGATGTCCTGGAAATTTCTGTTCAGTAAAAAGTTTAAAGCAATTTGCCCATGTTTCTCTCCAGGATAATTTTAGAATTCCTCAGTTGATATTTCCTGATTATAACCTAAGTGGTCTAAGTTTGCTCAGGGTGAGACTGCTTGCATTTGAGGAGCAATTTCACTTAAATGTGACATGCTTTGAAGGTCTACTAGCTGCTGTAACGTTTGCCTCTGGGGTTACCTGCCCAGATGGCCTTGTTAAAACCAGGGAGCTCTGCAGAACAGGACTGGGATGTGGTCACATGAGCTGCTGCTGGAAGGGGGTCCATGGGAGGGGACAGAATGGTTCTTCTCTCCCCTACCCCCATGACAGCACCATTTTAGCTGGCAGAATTACCACCCACTATTTTTGTTGGCAACACTACTGCAAGCTGTGTGTGTGAAAAACCACCATTTTTTTTGTCAAGCTGTTTTGACAGGGATTTGGTCTTTAAATAGTAATTGCTCATTAATTGCATTTCTCTCTACAATGCACAACCTGCCTGGTCTCCTCTGGAAGATCCAGAGATGTAAGCCAATAATATTTTTATTTTAACTGAGATTATGGGTGTGTTAAAGGAAATTCCTTGGGACCATGTGGAAAATGCATGTCTTGCCTGAGGTAGGACTTGGAGCCCTATTTAAGTGTAATTACAGTCTGACCCCATTTGCTCCTAATAGCCTGAGCCATCGTAATGGGCTGGCATATTGTGCTTACCGGGTCACAGGCAGGAAGATGGGGCTTGCTGGGAGAGTAACTCACTTTAACGATGATTTACCTGAATCTCGTTCTTTGTGGTTTATAAAGCATAGATTTGTATTCTCAATCTCCATGTTAGGGATATTAACAACAGCAGCAACCAGAAAACCCCCACAAAAACCTTTGCAGAAATCCCTGAGGTTAAACAATTCTGTTTTTAAGTGAAGTTGTTTGCCTGGTGAGGCCAGATCTGTCTGTGCTTTGTCAAGCATTTAAAAATTTCATTTAGAGCGAGTTGGATAAAAGCCTGTGTTTGCAGATGGCTTAGGAAGGCTGGTATCTAGTGTTAAAATGTCAATTAATGATGGTTAACTGCTGCTTTTTTGACTTCTTAAGCAAGGTCCATATTCACTTTAGCTTTGAAGACCTGGTATCCAACTTGATAAGGGTTTCCGTATAAATCCCCAAATACGTAATTTCTTTCTAGGTTTTGCTAAGAAAATTGGAATTACAGGATAGTTTTGTGACTAAAGGATATTTTTCTCTGTTATTTTAATAACTGGTAAAGGAAATACCGTGGGGATAAGTTTAGTTCTGATAAGCTAAATTTAAATTTATAACTTTTGTTTGCTTTTCAGTTCTTTTATTTTATTTTTTTAAAAAAGAACATTCAAATGATTTCTAAGCCTCTTAGTGAAACAAGTTTGTTACAGCCTTTTTTTTTTTTTTTTTTAACATACCATCTTTTGAATTACCCGATCTTCCTCCAAAATACTTGGTGGATTTAACCCTTTCTCCTGATTTTGAAACCAGTGTACTCCTTGGTGATGTCTAATCTCTCTTTTGTTCTGGTTCATACTGTGCAGCTGTGGATGGAGTAGTATTCCTCACCTCCATCTCTGCTCAGGTGTCCAGAATAGCTCGTTACTGGCCCTAATAGCAAATAAACTTTTCTGTTTGACAGGTAGGACCCTCCAGTACTCTTTTTTTTTTTTTTTTAAAGATTTTATTTATTTATTTGAGAGAGAGAGAGTGAGAGACAGAGAGCATGAGAGGGGGGAGGGTCAGAGGGAGAAGCAGACTCCCTACCGAGCAGGGAGCCAGATGCGGGACTCGATCCCGGGACTCCAGGATCATGACCTGAGCCGAAGGCAGTCGCTTAACCAACTGAGCCACCCAGGCGCCCAGGACCCTCCAGTACTCTTAACACCTAACGTTCTTATCTCATCTTTGCCACATCCATATTTTATCCTTCCCACCTGTTGGTCACTTCTGGAAAAGTTCTTTTCTCCACAAATCAGGATAAAATATGTGCCATCGAATGACCAGTTTATTTCAATCTGATTTCTTCATTTTTGGATAAGTGCATGTCCACCTAGAATTACCTCCTTCACAGTCTCTGCTCCCAATAAAACTGAACCCCCAGCATAACTGAACATCCAAGGCCAGAAGTGATCAAGATGGAAGCAAGTCCCCTTGAGATAGGAACAAAGATAGTTTCTTCTTGCTTCCTGTGGCAGAGCAGAACTTGCCAACCTGTGTGCCCCAGACGGCTCTGGATGTAACTTTCCTTCCAGAAGGACAGAGACTGGGCTTGTCTCACTTTACCCCAGTGAGATGTACAGATACTTGTTTTCTGTATGTGCTGTGATGTGAGGAAAACTGGGTGCCCAGTATCAAGGCCAATATCAGTTTGTCCCCAGCTAATCTTCCCAACCTGACCTACTGACCCTATATATATATATATATATATATATATATATATATATATATTTGTATTCTATTGGTTCTGTTTCTCTGGAGAACTCTGGCTAATATGCTGGCTTTTTTGGGCCTATGTCACAATTGTTTTATGTATATATTTACATTTATTTAATACATTTTATGGCTCACATGATTATGGAGGTTGACACATCCCATGATCTGTCATCTACAAGCTAGAGACCCAGAAGAACTGGTGGTGTAGTTCTGAACACCAAAGTGCTAATGGTGTAAGTCCCAGTCTAAGGGCAGGAGAAGGCTGGTGTTTCAGCTCATGCAGTCAGCCAGAGAGAGCAAATTTCCCATTCCTCCACCTTTTTGTTCTCTTCAGGCCGTCAGTGGATTGGATGATGCCCATCCACACTGGGGAAAGCCATCTGCTTTACTCAGTCTAATGATTGAAATGCTAGTCTCTTCTGGAAACACCCTCACAGATGTACCCAGATATAATGTTTAGCCAAATATCTGGGAGCCCCATGATCCAGCCAAATTGACACACAATAAACCATCACAGCCACTATGGCTGCCTCCAGAGGGGAAGAATCAGAGGAGGAAGGTGGTATTCTCTCTCATCTTTGAACTCATTTGTCTTGGATTATCCTTTGGCCAGAGCATCACCTCTTTGTTTTATTTTGTTTCTTCACAAGATCATAAATCTCTCAGATAGAGACCTTTAGAGAAAAGACCAATCTTGTTCACTAGGTGGTAGATGCTTGATATTAACCATTGAGCTCCATGAGGACAGATACTGCTTACATTGTGTTTACCACCATATCACAGTGCTTACACAGCCCAGCACATACCTGGTGCCTGTGCATATTTGTTGAGTGAATGACTTTTCCATCTGGGATTTGCCAAGCCTAATAGCACTTTTTTTGGGGATTATTATTATTTTCCTTCCTCCTGGTCCCCCTCCAACTCATACGCATATATTTTTATAATCAAATGAATTCAGTGTTTTTGGTTTCGACTCTTACTGAAAATCTCATCTTATAGGGATTAGCTAAGTTTCCCGCCTAAGTTAATAAATGCAGTTGAATTCTGCTGAATGCATATTTGTGTTTTCTGGATCTTGTAAATATTGTGGTGTGATTTTGAATGCCACTTGTGCTCAGACATTCTAGGAAAGTACATATGATAGGCCACAAGTACCTTTTTAAAAAATATTTCTGTGATTTCTACAAGAAGGGAACATGAATGTAATGGTTGATTTTAGGATTTACTAATGTTGGACATGAACTTATAAGCCATGGAAACAGTGCTCAGAGAAAACTCCCTACTCAGCTCAGATGTCTTTTGGTTTTTCAGTTGTGGCCACTTGGCAAAGAATGTGTTTTCTAAGTTCATTAGTTACTTTGATGGATGCTCTTGGCTTAAAATCTATTTTGCTTCTTTTTTTGGTAAATATTCTTAATTTTCTAACCACTATTTAAAGGAAAAAGTCACTTAGGGGCTTAATAACTGGGGAAGAGTGGATTCTGGAAATGTTGTGATAAACAAGATGTGGAGGAACAGTTTACAAATCTTTGGTTTTAGTAGAGTATTTAAGCTAGTTTGGAAGGGGACACCAATATTTTTCTAGCCATATACATTTGATTGAAACTGTTTGGAAAAATTGATAATTTTGTAAAACATCTATTGAGAGGTAACCAGTGCTCTAAATCCAATATTTGTGAGGGGAAAAAAATGAAATGGATAAGTTTTGAAAGCTGCACGTCTTGATTTATGCTAGTTCCAGTTATTAACTTGCTTATATAATCTCAAGACACTTATCTCTGCAAGCTGTAGTTTGTTCATCAGTTAAATGAGCACAATACTTCCTGGTAGGGTTGTTGAGTTGTGAGTATTAAGTGTGATATGATAAGTAACAGCTACATAGTAGGTGATCAGTAAGGATCAGATTCTTTTCTCATTCCCTAGATGTAATATAACCAGTGTTTAAATCAAAATGACTTAGTTCATATATGACTACAGGGTAGCTTTGCCATACTACCTTTGAGAAATTTCAAATGGTTAAATTTGCTTCTCTTTAAAATGCCATTCTTATCCTTGTTCGTATCATTTGGTTTTGGCTCTATTTGCTAATGTTTTTGGTGGAATCATACCACTTTCTGTTGGCTTAATTTATAATTCTATTTTCTTTTTGGCTATATGCATACTATTTCATTTCGGGACCCATTACACTGTTGGATTTTGGCTTCACTCACCTTCCCCTCCCCTTCTCCTCTTTGGCCCATCTCCTATTTCATTTTGGCATCGCTAATATAACTGTTCGCATGTGTGCTGTAATTCTGGCCAATACATCTTTAATGGTGCAGTATTCCTTTTTATTCTTTTTTATTTTTCAAAATGACACGCTTATATTTCAAGTATGTGAAAATGCCTTAGACCTTCTTGTTGAATATAGATTAAGTAACATTTTACATTAACCAGGGTTGTATAGTTGTGTTTTAGTTTCTGTTTCTTCTTTACCCTTTTCATCATATGCCTCATAGTTTCTGTCACCCTCGAATGATTATTAAGGATCCTATGTGCAGGGCTCTGCACCGGATTTTGCATGGAGCAGTACAGTCAATCTGTAGAATTGCCTTCCATTCCCCGTGTGCTTATTTTATAAAGAATTTCATGGAATACGAATTGTCATCTTCTAGGTACTCGAATCTAATACAAATATGGACACGTAGTCCAAGAAAATATTTGAATGAAGGTATGTGTAAATCGTAAACAAATAGACATGAGGGTCATTTACTGTAGACTAGACTTCTGGCTCCCAAGATGTTACCTCCCTCCACTGTCTTCATTTTCTTTCACTATTGAGACATCAGGCTCCCTTCCCCATCACCTGGGATAATTGCTAGGTGGTTGTGCCGTTTGAAAATGAGTTCACAAGTCCTTTGACTGGACTGGCAGTTGTACTCATTGTGATAGCATCTTTATAGCAGTGCTGCTTTATTTCTTCACACTCTGTTCTCTTGAGAGCTAAGCAGCAGGGCTAGATGGCAATGGTTGGGGGGAATCTAAGGACAAGTGGGACACAGGACCCACCTCCCTCTCAAGGGGCCAAAGGGGGGTTGTAGAGACTCCTTCTGTCTTTTCCCCGGTAGCTGGAATGTGGTTCAGTGACCACATGCAGCCAGCTAGAAGCTTAAATGCAGAAACTGTGAACTTTGAGGGAATGACAGTGAGGTTAGTTAGTGATGATTCAGTGTGGCTTTTTTTGAGAGCACAGAGTGACATGAGAGTCCAGGGTTCCTGAGCAGACTGCTTCCGTCTGTCTCTCCTCCCTAGGTCCCTGCAAGAGCATGGTTGTCCAGTCTACCATTTATTATTTACCCTTCTGATGAATTGCTCTTCTATTTAGATTAACCACGCAACGCTTTGTGGTATTTGGAGCCAAGAATCTGAAGATAATCATCGGTCAAATCAAACAACTAGTAGTAGTAGAGGGACGTGTCCCCCTACAGGAAGGGATAGAGTGATCAGCGAAAACACAGCCAAGCTGAGACTGGCCTGAAAATTAAAAGATCAGCCAGAAGGAGCCGAGGTGGATCTTTTAGTGGTGAGAATGGAAGGCTGTGGCTGAACACCAGAGGACTTAGCAAAGAAGAAAACAAGTGTGGTTTTCATCTCATAGGTCCTTCGAGGAGTTGGATGTTGTAATATGTTCAGTGGGCATGGTTCTTTTTCCTAGTGAGGAGGAGGACCAGAAATGAGGAGAGAAATAAGGAAATGGCGACACACTCTCTTAGGGCATGGACAAGGATAGGCTGCCTGCTACAGCGAGGAGAAGAACATGTCTGGTCCACATGGAGAAGTAATTGGAACACTTAGTAGCTGATTGAATTTGGGTCCAAAGCGAAAATGGGATTTGAAGACAGTGCAAGAATTTTGTGCATTGTGGGTGCCTGGGTGGCTCAGTTGGTTAAGCGACTGACTTAAGCTCAGGTCATGATCCTGGAATCCTGGGATCGAGTCCCACATCGGGCTCCCAGCTCAGCGGGGAGCCTGCTTCTCCCTCTGACCCTCTCCCCGCTCATGCTGTTTCTCTCTCTCTCAAATAAATAAAATCTTTAAAAAAAAAAAGAATTTTGTGCATTTTGTGTCACTTGGCTTTTAAACTGATTCAAGATAAAATGAGATGAGAACAATCTGTCCCATTTCCTTCTCTTCTTAAATATCGTTGGCCCAGTGCATGACCATACCTTTTAAAATAGAAAGCCCTGCCTTCAGAAAAGGATGGGATATAATTAATTATGCTTGTATTCTTCCACATATTTTCTATTTTGTGGTCCCTTTCCAATTGTCTGCTGCTCTGTGTGGAGGGCAAGAGTAAGAGGCAAGGTAAGAGTGTCAAGAACATGGAATTTTATGACCGAGAGGCTGCTCTGAGCACAGCCTTTTCAACGCAAGCCTTGTCCTCCCGCTGGAGTTTCACTTGGACAACTTTGTTCCATTCTGGATTCTTTGTAAGGTCCATCTTCATTTCCTCTGTTCCTATTGGACCCCTCCATTTCCTTGTACTTTCTGACCAAACACCATTGTTTTCTTCCTGCTCCAATATTAATTTCCTCCCTGATAACAGCACTTCTGAGCCAGAGGGCATTAGCATTTCTTTTCAATTTTGAAGGGAGATTTGATCTCTCAGCACCCTGCCTCAGCGTCTGAGTTTTCGTGATGGTTGGTTGTGGCTGCTTTATGTGGAAGGTCAGGTTTCCGACGTAAATGGAAAAAGCAGACAAGCAGTTAATTCTGTGTGTCCCTGCATTTTGCCATAAACATGCCAACCTCAGTGTATTGCTTCTCCACGCGCTCCTGTTTAACATGCTACAGTTTGTAAAGGATCGGTTTGTTCAGCAAAATTATTAGTAGTTGATTCTAGGAGTACGTTTTCTCTGGTATCTACTTGAGGCAATAAATCTCACTTCTCTCTGCCTTCCCTTAATTAACTTAATATTGTTGCCATCAGATCTTTATTCAATAACTATGTTAAGGATCTTAAGTGGTGTTAAGATGTCAGTGCTGTTTGGGGCTAAAATTCAAGAATGACATCTAACGTGTCCATTTTAGTTAAGATGCAGTTTACTTAAGTAGTGCACGTGGAAGAAGCATCCATGGAATAGTCATTTTCCTGTGATTGTGTAGAGCAATTATACTGTAAGGGAAGCCTGCATCTTAGGGGTTAGGAAACCAAGGGTCAGGCTCCACCTCTGCCATTACCCACTTTTTTTCGCTGTAAGGGAGTCAGATCAGAGTTCTGACCTCCTCCTTTGTCTCTAAGATAGGATATCTTTTTCGCCCTCTTTTGTCACCTGGCCACTGTGGGTGACCATATGGAATCATGAACGTGGCAGTGTGGTAACTCCATTCCTGCCCATGGCAGACCCCGCTAGGCACTATCCTGCTCTGGTCTGCCTTTGCAGCCTGAATCAGCCCTCCTTTCTATTATTCATGCTGAAACGAGCCCTGATTCCATGCCTCCTCACAGTGCGTGTTTCTCCCCTTTTCCCCCAGGTGTTTATGCTCTCTGGAATCTCTCTGTCTCTACCCCTCAACACTTGACCCATCTTCCCAGCCACACCTGAAATGCCTTCTCCCCTGTGAATTCTCCCTTGTTCTTCCTAATCTGAAATAGCCCCTTAGTAATCTCTTTGGTACCAGGTATCCTTCTCATCACAGGGCTGAACTAGAGTTGGTCACGTATGTGTCCTGGTTTGCTAAGTTTACTGAAATTGAGGATCGGGACCCTGTGTTTTGGCATCTCTTGCCACACTGAATGGTGCCCTTGTATGGGTGTGGACTTACCAGATGGTGACTGGGGTGCCTTTGATAAAGCAGGCAAACCCCCCACCCCAGCCTCATTTTCCCTATTGTGTAACACTTTGGAGGATCTCCACTGTCTTTTCGGTGTTGCCCTTGGAGGAATGACAGGATTCGTGTTCCCGCGTAGCCATGTAAGACAGACCTTTGGCTTACTGCCAGCAGTTAAGGCACGGGCACCCTGGATGGCCAGGCACTGCTTCTGCAGTAAGCCTGAGGTGTTCACGACTTACCCCATATGGAGCAAGAAGAGGGTCGGTCTCATTCATGGGAGACTTAGGAGCTGATAACCCAGGAACAGAGAGGAAACTAGTACATTTTGCAGCAATGGGTCTTAATGGATGAGTGAACCACAGTTTGCTGGAAGTTGGGCGGGAAGTGGATGGTGAAGGTAGACAAGAGTCCAGGAGCGGGGGTGGTCGTTGAGTGGAGCGTGCACAGCAGGTGAGGATGCTGAGGGAGATGCCCTTAGGTCAGGTGGAGGTGACAGAGGCTGGGCTCCTCAGGAGTGGTGAGTGGGTGCCAGGGGAGCATCTGTTTCAAAACCTGTTGCTACCATGAGAGGAGAGGAAAATGGCCAGAGCAGAGGATCTTAACCTGCTTTCAGCCAGCAACAGAATTACTGGGAAGTGACCTAAAACTCAGAGCCCCAACCTCACCCCCAGCGATTCTGATTCCAAAGACCTAGGGCGGGGCTCAAGACCTGTGTTTGAAGAAATTACCCGGTGATTCTGATACAGGTGGTCTGTGAACTGCCCTTGAATTAAATATTCTTTTTTTTTTTTTTTTTTTAAAGATTTTATTTATTTATTTGAGAGAGACAATGAGATAGAGAGCATGAGAGGGGGGAGGGTCAGAGAGAGAGGCAGACTCCCTGCTGAGCAGGGAGCCTGACGTGGGACTCGATCCCGGGACTCCAGGATCATGACCTGAGCCGAAGGCAGTCGCTTAACCAACTGAGCCACCCAGGCACCCTGAATTAAATATTCTTAAGAACTTTTTAAGCTCAAGGAATTATAAAATTTGTGTGTATACACATTTGTTGTGGGAGACAGATCATGGATAGCTCTGTTCAGATTCTCAAAAGGATCTATAAGCTCCCCAGTGTTTAAGGATCACTGAGCTAGGAGGAAAGCCTATATCCTTTTCTTAAGCTTACACAGAATGAGAATGATGCCATGGCAGGGATATCGGAGATCAGTAACCTTTTAAAAAATGTTTTGTGATACAGGGAAAGTTGGTGTTTTCAGGAGCCCTACTGTGAACACATGAGGAAAGCGAAGGCTTGCCACCCGATTTGGGAATTGGGATTTATATTTGGGTTAATATCTCAGTATCTAAAGAAGATACAGTGTTTGGTTGATCCAGAGATTTAACAGTTTATCTATAATAGGGTTTTTTCAAAAAAATTTTTTTTCTGACCTAATTAAATTTTCTGGTTTCCCCTGGGTTTTATTTTTTAATTTTGATATTAACAGTACATAAGGTTCAGTATAATGGAGGTCTTTTTTGAGAGTTATTAGTAATGGTGCCACATTTTGCTCTCCTGTGGTTAAAGTCATATCTGCATTTCTATGATAAACATCTTTTTGAAATTGATGGCTTGTATGAGAAAAAATTGATCTTGATGCAACTTGGTTTTTACTGCCAACCCAAGAACTTTTGTGTCAGGTGTGCTGCTGAAAACTGGTACCCAGTCCCTCAGTTTTTCCTAAACCAGTGGTAAAGTGGGCATATGTTTTACCCTGGCAAAATCAGTACTGTAAATGGGGACACAGTAACTCTGGCAGGAGGCTCTGATCAGAGATGTGTTTCCCAGTGAGGGCTGAGACTGGGCAACTTGCCAGTAACCTTAGCTTGTTCTTAGCAATGGGGCTTGGGTCCCAGAGTCCACATATGATCATTGGCTTAAATATTAGAGAAATAAAGTTGGCCTGTGAAGTTTCCTCTAGGCAAATTTCTGCCCCCATGAAGGGTTACTATTTCTTAAGTCCAGTCACTATTATATTGATCCACAAGGGTTTATTCTCAATTCATGGGGTACCCAATAGGTAAGTGTCCAATATGGCCAAGGGCCAATGATAAACTGACTGAAAGAGCATCCCATAAGAAAGACAGATCCAGGCCATGTTTAATCAAGTATAAAATTACATACTTAGATGCATCAAAGCAACTATATAGTGACACTTTGATTAATCGCAGTGACCACAGCTTATAACAAGCCAGCCATGTTAAAAAAAATAAATAAATAAATTTAAAAATCTTCCAGAGAAGCAGAGTTCTCTGTTCTCTTGGCTTTATATTATAATTATCCTAATGAGTAGGTTCTGAAGCAAATAGAACTCATCCCAGATACATTATGAAGTCACTGAATTTGATATTATCTTTTTTTGAACCTGCTCGCCATCAACTTTTCCCGTGTTTAAATACCCTTAAGTGATCTCTATCAAAATAAGAAATATCTAACATCTGGTTATTTGTATGTGTGGATTGTTTGCATGGCCCTGAATATGGTCTAAATAAATATACTTTTAGACATGAGTAAGCAGCTGCTGAGGAGTGGGGCAGGTTGAGAAGAGTTCTGCTGAACTTATAGGAGATATTCTCAAATCCTTTTGGCAAATAGGATGTGGATCATTTTGAGGTTGAATGGGATGGCAATGATCACCCCAAGTCAGTTCCAGCCCACACAGATTTGAGAATAGAGGATGCTCAGTCCTGTGAATTTGTGTTCTCTGCTTTCCTAGGGCAGGAACCTGGCCAGCCATCACATGGATATTCTTATCTTTTTACCTCTTCACCACCTCTGCCTTAACCTTCTTTCTTTACAGTTGAGCTCTGCTGTCCTTTTTGCTTGTATTGTTTAACATTATTTTTCTTAGTTTTTATATTATAATCAGACCCCTCCTAACCATACACCTGGATACACACCAACAGATTTTCACCTCCGTCATGTTCCTGATAAAGAAGTATTGCATTTATGAGAAGAGAGAGAAAAATCATAGAATGTACAATCTTAGGATGGAAATCTTACTTTAGACATCATCTAGATCTGAAGTTATCAAATATTGTTAAATGTTAACTTTTTATGGTACACTTCTTTTATTGACCATGAAACACCAATATTTAAATGAATGTTGAATATATGAGGTTGAAGCAGGGTTTAGGAAGGCCTGCAGTAGGCTCACCTTCACAATCTAAGGGAACCCAAGGGTTCTGAGCGTCACACTGAAAGAACCGTGATTTAGTTTATCTACGCTATTTTATATAGGTCAGACACTAAGGAGCAGAAAGGAAAGGGAGCAACATTTACCTATTTACTAGACAGAAGGGAAATGGAGTAGGGAAATGGGAAGGTTGGTAGGTAGGCAAATAGATAATATAAATGTGTGTCTGTGAACACACACACATATACAAAGTTTAATTCTTACATTATTCTAGAAGGTAGATGGTTTTACAAATGAGTATGTGAGGAGAACTTCTAAATGGATAGGCTTGAGACTTACCTCAGGTCTTTTTGATGATTCATCTACATGCTGGCCACTGTATCTCCACATGGCCAGCTGGTTGCCTTACACAAAGCCACATGCAGGCGGGGGCAGGACTAGGACCCAGACTTTCGGCTTCCTCATCCAGGATTGTTCCCTTAGACTACTCATTCTCTTTAGCCAGTGGCAAAATAATACCTGCTAAAAAGGGAAATAGAATATTGAGTAAATACTCATTTATTAAAAAAAAGACGCTTCAGTTGTGTCGACCTTGAGAAAGGTTCATGTTCTTAGTTCCCCATATTTTAGCAACTAATGTACATGTTCATGTACAATGACTGGAAGGAGAGCTGATTCACAGCCCTTTTTACATTATGTACGTATTGTTCTTAGCTTAGAGAATATAGCTTCCTAGTTTAAAAATTTATACAGTGAACTATTTTACTTCAAAGTTTATTTTCTTTATGGCCTGCAAATTGAAGTTTGATATTGCTTCCTTATTCACTACTTTTACATTTCATGAAGGTGAAAGATATATAACATGTAACCATTAGCATTCTTTTTATGTTTAAAACATAAAATCAAAACAACCTACGGAGGCATAAAACCAGAGTTCCAGTGTGATACACAGAAAATCCGTATGCTTTTGGTTGACTTATGCTGAGGTCTGCCAAATAACAGCCTTATTATGCAGATTCTTAGAATAACAGGCCATGGATATTTTAGATTCTCACATCTAGTTGCTGACTCTCTGTTTTCTTTTTATCTGGACCATTTAGGGACAGGAGGCCTTCAGGATGAGTTTTGGGTCTTTCTCTTGATTCCTACAGCATTTTTCATTATTTCCCCTTTATAACAACTTCCTGCACTGCCCCCTCCACCCCCACCCCCCCGCCGTTGCCTTCCCTGAGGACAAGGGTTTCTTTTTTGTTCTCTGTGTATTTCTTCAAACCCCCTCTGCCTTCCTCCCTTCCTATGCCTGGCACATGGGTCCACATTTGAGAGGAATTGGGCAGACAGGGAAGGAGGGAAGAGGGAGAGAAGGAGATGCCCTGAATCAGATCAAAAAGGCAAGAAAGAACTCTAGAATCAGGATTTTTTCTTCTCCTGGTATAGTCAGAGTATTGAGTGAATAGAATCCATTAGTATTTTTTTCCTTCAGTGTTCCTTTCTAATAAAGTAGAACAAGTAAATGGTTTTTGTGCTTACCTTTGTTGTAGAAAACTTAACAAAATTCCATTAAACCCAGAAGGTATTTAATGAGTAACAGGCACCTCTCTAGGACTGAGGATACAGAGGTAAAGAATACATTGTCCAGACCCATGGAGCTCAGGATGCAGTGGAGAAGACAAACATGGCCACAATCATTTTGCTATATGGGATGATAAGGACACCTATATATTTTGCAGTGATGGTACATAGGAAGGAGGGATTGATTTTATCTGTGAAGAGGAATCAGAAATGGGTACCCAGGAGAGGTAACATCTGAGCTGGCATTTGAACAGTGAACAGACTCGGGGTGGGTGCAGGGATGGTGTGTGCAAACACGTGGCATGTGGGGTAACACGGCTCTTGGAGTGAATCTACAGATAGTCAGGAATTACTGGGGTGTACTATTACAGGAAATGGTGGCAAGAAATGAAGATAAAGTCGACAAGGTTCAAATCGAGAAAACCTCATATGTCATATGATGACATTTGAATATTATTCCATGGGCAGTGAGGGGCCCATGAATAGTTGTAAGTAGGGAGAGACCATTTTTAGTTGTGTGTTTCATAAAAGGTCAGCTTGCTGGTCATGTGTAGCATATACTGGACAGGGCAAAGTCTAGATGTTATGGGTCAAGGTCAGTAGGGACATGAGCTGAAACTCAAGTTTCGTTATGGTGGGAGTAGTGGGAATGGCAGGAAAAACATCTGAGAAGGTGTTTGGGGAGTAAGGTGTTGGGCAGAGAGGTGCTTGACCCATAGGTTTTTGGCTTGAGCCTCTGGTTTGTGGTGCCATCAGCCACCATAGACAGTAACCACAAAGAGGTGTCTGTCACTTTAATTTCATGTTTCAGATAGCATGCACCAAACATGAATATGGCTTCATCATCTTATAACAGTGAGTATGCTTTCACATACCCCACCAAGTTCAACCTGCACCATTGCCCTAGGAGATAGGTAGTAAATAATACAAAAGAGTCATATCTTCTGTAGGACATAAATCCCTTAGAGTTTTGTCTAAGCTCAGAATTGCCCCCCCAAAATCCTTTAGGGAACTTCTGAGTTGAAGACCAGTGTACTATTTCTCAGTAAGCCCAACAGAGCCACTCCCTGACCATTGGCACTGGAATAGACGCTCTTTCCTCATTTGAGCACCATATTGGTAGGAGACTTGTATTTTGGACCCATGTTGTATAAAAAAAAATTGCACATCTTTGGGTGCGAGAATTATACCGAACCCATTGTGATGTGCACTTTAAGGAAGACACAAGAGATAAAGGAATAGTGGCTGATGGGTGGGGTGGAGGCCACCAGTTCCTGTTTCGCACTTCCAGCTCATTGGGCCATATGAGCCTTAGGCTCTTGAACTAAATGGAAGGCTTCTATGTTATAATCCCCCCCACCATTTTCATCCTTGAAATCACGTACATTAATTCGTCCTGTGATGCGAGGCTTGCATCTCCCCTTTTCATACAGAGAGCAAGACACAGTCTGTGACTTGTCCTAAGACAGAATAGGTAGTTGACAGATCCAGGACTTAATGTATCCTGGGTCTCAGATTCCAATTAAATAGAGTCAGTCTTACAAGTTACCAATTTTTGTTTTAGAATAATTACACACCTAATGATAGGAAATTGGAATGAATGTTTTACCAAGAGGATATAGGAAATTATATTTACTTTTTCCTTGTAATTTGATTCTACCCAATGAGCGTGATGTGTAGAAAAAAAAAGTTCATTGAGGAAAATACATTTAGTGCAGTTTAGGTTAATCAGCATCCAGTGAAAATAAACAATTGGCCGCCTGTTTTAGCTGAATAACATGGCTTGGCTGTACTGCATACTGGTGAATTCAGGAGTTTATTTTATCGGCTTTCCCAGGTAATGATTTGGTGCTAATGAAATCATCAAGAGATGGATTTGTAAATCATACTAAACTGGCAGGAGCACTACTGGGCATAAAATGAAATTCTGTTTTTTTAATTAATTTCTTGGGTTTCTCTGACCAACAACCAGGATCATTTTCTACCTAGGATATCTGCTCTTGTTGAGCAGTTCCAGTTAGGAGAAAAATGACAGATTGGGGGTTTCTTAGCATGAAATTAGAGCATGGAATTCAACACTTTGATCAAGCAATGTTATTCTGTTGTCCTTATTCACCTGAGAGATATTTATGACTAAAAAGAGTTATTTAGAGCAGTGATCTCCAAAAGGCTATCTCCACACTCTTTGAGGTGTATAGGACAATCCCTTTGTGCATGGAAGAAAATATTTGAACTTCAATTTATATTTACTTTGTAGTTTGTGCTTGAAAAGGTCAGCTGTGTGTGTCTATAATAATCTGCATTATATAGTTTGTAAATAAGTAAACATAGGATGATTGTGCCTTTTTCAAAAACTGATAATACCTTCTTAAAAATGTTTAAAGCCACTGATCTGGAGCACTTTTCTAAAATTGGGTCAATGATTAGATTATTCTGGGAATTTTTTTTAAAAGCACAGATTCCCAGGGCTGCTCCCAGAAGAGTCTGGTTAAGTAGGTCGGTCTGGAACAGTGGTTATCATACATTAGTAGGCACCAGAATCACCTGGAGGTCTGGCTTGTTAAAATACAAGACCCCACCCCAGAGTTTCTCATTTAGGACGTTGGGGGCGGGGCCTGAGAATTTGCATTTCTAACAAGATCCCAGGTGGTACTGCTGGTCCAGGGATCCACTTTTAGAACCGCTGCTCCAGGTTTGGAGCCAGGAGCCAGGCAACTCCGAAGGACCCAGGTAACTCCGCAGATGAAGTGATAAACGCTCATCTAGATTTGACCATCTTCTACCCTAGACAGTTCTTGGAGAGGGTCTATCATTTTGTTTTCCTTTTTTATTCCTATTGCTATGATGGATGCAGACAACTGTTTTTCACACTGTAGTTTTCAATATTGGTGTGGACGATAAGAGGATCAGTGTTAGATTCAGGTAGACTCAAATTTATAGGGAGTTTATATGAGTGGTTTAATTAAATCCTGTAGCAATTCTATAAGGTACTTATTTGTGAATGGAAAACTGGGGCAGGTCCCTAATGATTTGGATGCATCTGTACAATATTTGGGAATAGAAAAGACACTGTTACCCATTGGAAAAAAAAAAGATTTTAAGATCAATAAGAAAAATGCATTGTTGTTTGTTGCAATCAGGCCTTTTTTAAAATTAGGAATCAATAGATGGATATAAAATGAAGTGAGCAGTAAGTATAATAAGCCATAGAAACTTTAAGAACAAGACAACTCATTTCCTTTGACTTACAGAAAATATATCCATTGGCAAATAGCACTTTTTATAATAGAGCATAGCATTAGCTATTTAAATGCCTGTGTGATGTGTAAAATCTGCTTCCTAGATCAAATTATGTAGAAGAGCATTTCTATAATGCTTAGTGTCTGATTCACTAACCATCACCGGGGCACTCAAAGTTTAAGAGGCTTTATATACTTGCATTGTTTGGCAGGCAATTAAACATAGATGTCACTGAGATTGATTTATAAGAAGAAAGCAGTGGCTTTGCTATGTTGGTGTAGGTTTTTTTAATGCTTAAAATAATTGTGTATATTATAGCTCACTTTGTTTATGGTTTGAAATGTATTAATTTATAGCCATTTATCTGACAGTTTTAATTTAAAATAAGTGGATAAGACCACCTGAGATTACATGTAGTTTAGGAAAATAGAACATATAACATTAATTTCTTTGTGAGGTACTTTAGCATTAGTTTTTGATTTGCCCTCTCTGTAGAGAGACCTATTTAATACTTTATGCATTTGGTAAAGGCTGCCTTAAATGGGGTCATTCTGTATTTAGAACAAATGAGAAAAATGTTCCAGAAATCTCCACAAGGAGTACTGCAGTCTTTTCACAAAATAACTTTAAATGGACTGTAATTATAACAAGATGAACTTGATTGCTAGAGTGTGTAAGTCAATTTAACCTGTTAAAGGCAGAACAATTCAAAATGTGTATGTATCTTATAAATAAGTTTATGAAATTAACATTTGACTGTCCTCCACAGGCTTCTTAGAAACAGCACTTTGAGGAGCTTATTTGCAATTCCATTCATGCAACAATGTTTATATTATATAAATATTACACATTGTTTACTTTATAGAGGTGCATTCAAAGTAAAAAGGTGCAGATTGGAAAGAGTATGAGCTTTGGACTCAGACCTTGGATGAACTTCTAGCCCTACATTTAACTCTCTGTGACTTTGGACAAGATATTTGACCACTCCAAACTCCCATTTGTAAAAACAGGGATGTGTTGATGAATTCCTAGTCAGAAGACAGAAACCACACAGTAACTGGAACAGGGAGAACTTCATTTAAAGAATAGTTAACTATAACAGTGGATTGGAATACAGGAAATTGGCTAACACAAAGTAAAGAGAGCTCTGAGAATAAAGGAATAGCAAATATGAGGAGCAGGCACTGCTCCAGGGAAGAAATCGGGGTCCAGGAGGAGATCCTTCTAGAGCTGAGATCCAGGGCTCAATGGATGGCAAGAAAGTTGCTGTGGGACCACACCGATGGAGCTCAGAGGAAATGGGTCCTTTGGTGTAGCAGGGGAAGCTATTCATGGGTGGTATCTCTCTGGGAGGCGCTCCGCTACAAAACTGCTCAGGGGGTGCTGGGGTAAGCTACTCTCTGGGGTGCTGCCCACCGCCATGCACCTATCAAGCTGGGCACTGGGAAAGCTCCTGCACTGTGGGTCTGGAGAAACCCTGTGGGCTGAGGAACCTTCCAGGGAGCCCTGCGAGACCACCCCTTCCTCCCACAGTGCCTCTCTAGAACCCTCTACTGTTAAAGCTTACTGTCTTGCCCCCTGGGACAGGAAATGTAATTAGAGGACTTGGATACAGTTTTGCAGAGCAAGCAAGGAAAAGTGAATTTAGGACTGAGACATAATGCATTGATAGCTGGCATAAAGGATATCAATGCTTGCCTTTAGGGTTTTTAAGATCAAATAATACATGTAAACATATGCATGGTTTTGTTATGTAACAGTTTCTTTGAATTGAGAGGAAAGTCTCGTACTGGTTGTGAAGAGTAAGTGAAATAATGCCTATATGTTGCCTTCAGCAGAATCTGGCTGGTGCATGGCAGATGTCCACAAAATGGTGGCTGTTAATGCCAGAGAACTTTCTAGATCACAGGTTGTTCTCTGCCTGCCTTAGTAGGGTTCTCACATAGTAGGGTTGATTAGTAACTTTAGGACATATAAACAGTCCCAGATAATGGTTCTCATTCCCAAACCTTAAAGACCTACAGGTAGCAACTTTTGAAGGATCATGAAGTCAGTTTAGTGGATCTGGACTAGGCTTGTCCAAAACCAAATTGAACAGAGATGAACAATATCAGTATATCTCAGGAGAGATAAATTTGGTTTGTAAAATATACACGTATGTGTGCTGGGTCAACATGTCATGATCCATATGGGTCACAATGTATAGAACTGTTAAATCATTATATTGTACACCTGAAACTAATATAATACTGTATGTTAATTACACTTCAATAATAAAAAGATAAAAATAAATTGAATAAAATAAAATACTACTCTAAATGGTGGGCTCTAACCCTCGTCAGTTTGTTTTCCTTTGTCTATTCTCCAGGCCTGATGCTTCAGTATGATTGAGAATAGTCATGTGAAAGATCTTACAAGGTTTCCTTTGGGGAGAAAGTGGACCATCCTCTCCTTTACAGCTTCTATCTTAATGATATAATACTATTCTTGGATCTACTGAATAATTCTATGCTATGCCAAAGAAAGAAGAAAGATAAATTCCCTTCAGTATGTAAATGACAATATTTTATTTTCATAAATCAAGAATGACCTTTATAGACAACTAGCCTTGCTATCTAATTATTGCAAAAAAAAAAAAGAAAAAGTTCAACGTTTCTAAAGCAAAAGCCATAATTTGTGGAGACTTAATTAACATTTAACCAGCTTAGTTTTCAACCATAATAAAAAATGAACATGTTCACTGATTTTGTCACATTTGTAGCTTATTCATCTTGGAATACATACGGATGGCCTGGGTGTTTTGTGGGGCTATACTGAGATTTCTTTCATTGTTCAAGTGGGTATTACATTACACTTCTTTTTTTAATTAAAGATTTTTATTTATTTGAGAGAGAGAGTGAGTGAGAGAGAGAGCGCACAAGCAGGGGGGAGGGAGAGAGAGAAGCAGACTCCCTACTGAGCAGGGAGCCTGACGTTCGGCTCCATCCCAGGACCCCAGTATCATGACCTGAGCCTGAAGGCAGACGCTTAACCAACTAAGCCACCCAGGCGTCCCCTACATTACACTTCTTTTAAACACTTCCAGCCAAAATTGTTGCAGCCAAATTTTGCATAGACTTGGGGAATTCATTACCCATTTTTCTAAAAAGCATTTATTGGGTACTTACAATATACTAGTTCTAGAGAGTACCCAGATGACTAAGATAGAGTTATAACCAAAATTACTTTTCAGCAGAATTCCTACACTATCTATAGGCTTTCATGCACCTGGTTTTTTTTTTTTTTTTAACTCTGCAATTTTTGTGAAAAAAAAAAAAAAAATATTAGGCCTGATGCCATTTCATCTGATTTCTAAAAAGCGTCTGGCTCTACACGTTAGTCATAGCACAGACTAGTTGCAATTTTTAGTTGGGGAGTAAGTACACAAACTCATGGTAGCCCATTAAGACTTTTTTTGAGAGAAAGAATATTCATAAAGACCATTTTAAAGAATATTATAGCTTTAATCCTAGAATGCACTGAGCTCCCACAAAATCGAGTTTACTGAATCGAAGTTTTGGGACATGCTCCCATAACATTTTACTAAATAGACCCTAAGACCCATCTTATTCTGGTGGTTTCTTTTGAGAACTCCTCATTAACTTATGTTGTTTGCTATGTTGAGGACAGTTCTCTCTGGACTTAGGATTAGGAGTAGTCAAGTTTCTTTTGGGTTTTCAGCTTGGGAGATACTATCAGATAGTGTTAGGAATGTTGGCTCTCAAGATGAGATGCCTGAGTTCAAATCTCTACTTCACTATCTTCCAGCTGTAAGACCTGTGTGAGCTATATAACCAACCTTCTGTGCTCCAGTTTCTTTATCTGTGAAATGAGGATCATAGTGTCTACCTTATAGGTTTGGTATGAGGATTAAAGGAGCCCTCAATAAGTGTGCCCTTATCACATTTAGCCCCCATTATTAGTTTTTTTTTTTTTTTAAGATTTTATTTATTTGACAGAGAGAGACACAGTGAGAAAGGGAACACAAGTGGGGGATGAGGGGAGAGGGAGAAGCAGGCTTCCCGCCAAGCAGGGAGCCCGATGGGGGGCTTGATCCCAGGACCCTGGGATCATGACCTGAGCCGAAGGCAGATGCTCAACGACTGAGCCACCCAGGGGCCCCAGCCCCCATTATTAGTTTTGGTACTAATATCATAGTCTCATAGATACTGAGAACTGTGTAATCAGTGATATCTTTCTCTTTGTAAGGGCTACTCCAGAGCTTAAAGTGAACTTGTGGCTAACTTCCAGTAAATGAGGCTAGTGACATATTACTTGGCAGTGATGGTGGAGTCCTAGGCCTATTCCTAGTATAATCTTCTATTCCTTTTTTCCTTTGCTTTACTTCCCTTGCTTTTGAACTTTTACTTTCCTTTGATTTTGTCCTGGAGCAAGCCATGAAGTCATCAGTCTTGTACAGAAATCATCATTGTTGTCAGTTACCTGAGTATTTGACATCCATGGACACACTTCCTTTTGCACAATACGTCACTCTTCATCCAGCACATGTTGTGTGGTGTATTCAAATTTGCTAAGGAAAAGTCTTTCCCAATGTCTGATGAGGGCACATGCACATGTGTGTTAGTGTGTACGTGTATGTGTGTGTGGGAGAGGGAGGGGGGGCAGGAGGGAGGGAAAGAATATGAATGATGAAGACAGACCATCCCACCTGGCTTGCATCACCTTTCCTCCATCTTGTGCATGACTTTTGGTTTAGTACTGATTCCTCTCCACAGAGGAGAAATCATTTAATTTGATTTGATGGGGGAATATAGTCCAGTCATGAGCTGTTGGGCAGCAGTCCAAGTAAGACAACTCGGGAGAAACCTTGGCCAGTGTATTGCTGACCACATCCCCGTATGTTCCTGTACAAAAGCTGTGTTATTCTGAAAATCAAGGAGGCTTATTTTTGGAAATGCTTCATTTTACTGCATTTTAGGAGACTTGGCTTCCTTGTCACATTCTTCATTGGCTCCAAAGCATTTACTTAAGAAACCTCGCAGCCCTCTGTTCTTTGCTCCTAGAATGGCTCCATAGAGGAGCCCACAGGAGTGTGTCTGCCTCAGTGCTCACAGCTCTTCACCTTGTGACACACACTTTAAAATTTTCCAATTACATATTCCAACTGTTTGTAATGAAATGAACCCATGAGGGTAATTGTCGTAAGAAGGATTTAAGAACCAATAATAACTGATACTGGTTGAACATGGCTGACACCGTCATACACTAACTTTACATTTGTTATCTAACTGAATCGTCAGAAACACTATGTGAGGTATGTTTTATCTCCATTTTATAGCTGGAGAAGCCAGGATTCAGAGAGCCAAAGCTGTTTGTCTACAGTCACAAAGCTAGCAGTGGAAGAATGGGGATGTGCCAAATGTTGGACCCTGTTCACTTCGCTACTACACGAAGCTGCCTTGCAAACCAAAGTTTAATTATTCTCTCTTTAATTGGTTATTTTAATTCAGATGTAAACACGTTAATTTCATCTCATTTTAGCTCAGTAAACCACCTTTGCTATTTTTAGGGTCTCACATCTGTTGGATGAAGGCCACTGATGGCTTTGAAAATTGGTGTGCAGGGGGATATATCTTTGGGCGATGGGAAATTCATAGTCTATCCCATTTTCCAGTGGTTTGATAATCATACACGGGTCCAGAAAGAACCGTATCATACGTTTTATGTTTCCTTTCAAGTGGTAAAAACAGCTTTATATAATGGGAAATTATATCCTTATACCAGCATTGTATTAGCCTTTGGGGTTTCCTGTCAGCCATGCATGCTTTTGCATTTATGTTTGGTTATATCTTCAGTGCCAATGGTTGTTTTGTAAACCAGATCTCTAATCAGCATTGAGTTGTGCTGTGGTCACCTATAGCTATTTTTCACTGTTTAGGATTGCACTGTAGGACTTTCATCAAAGTGCTATCTATGTTTCCATTGAGGGGGGCCCTTTTCTGTCAAAATTCATGGTGGTTTCTTTCTGTCTGAATATTATTAGTGCTATTGCACCTATCTTCCAGTACTGAAGCTATTTTCTACATCAGAATTAGGGTTTGCAACCAAGGGAAAATAGTTCCTATAGATGTTTGCATAGTCTTCTAACATTTCTCACCGAAATTGGAAAGTTATTAGAATTATGTGCTTTTAAACAAATCCGCTTTGTTTCTGAACTTGTTAAAGCTGAGTAGGAGGGAAGTATAAATTACCAGTTGTTGGCAAGGTGAAATATTGCGTTAATGCTGTATCTTTATAATGAGTTTCTGTTCTCAGTGGAATGTTTAATTGACCAGTTCTGTTAAAGTGTCAGAGAAGACTGTGTCCAGGGTCACTAATTTCACCATCATGCCTGGAGCTAACAACTAAAACAGAGCTAGAAAGCTGGGAGAGACCTTCTGAAGTGGTCTGAGTTCCCTTAACTCTGTCCTGTTTGACATTTTTATATCAGCAGTTTGGAGGCAGATATAGAATGTATGCTTATCAAATTGGCAGATAACCCAAGTCTAGGTAGGATAACTAACACCTGAATGATAAAAACGGGATTCCAAAAGCTCTCAGCAGGCTGGAGTAATGCGTGGCAAATAATAAGATGGGGTTTAGTAAGGATCCATGTACAGCCCTGAGTTCAAATTCAGAAAGTCACTTTCCTTATTACAAGAGAGGGGAAACGGCCCAATGTCGGTGGTCTGAAAAAGACGTATGGGACGTCAGGCTCACAGAAGCTCAGAATGGACTACCAGTCTCCCATGAAAGAGACTGAGGTCCAGAGAAGTTGCCAATTGAATTCTGGCTCCAGCCATTATCACAGGGGCTATCCAGAGAACACCCACCAGGGCAGTGAAAATCAGAAAACCTTCCAGTAGGAGGAATTGGGGGCAGCAAAACATGTTTTGCCTGGAAAATGGAAGACTTAGATCATGACAGCTCTTTTAAATAATCAGCTTTCCTGTGTGAGAGCTGAGATTTTTTTGTACTGTTTCTTCATAGGGTAGAGCTAAGATAAATGAGTATACATTTGAAGAAGCAGAGTTTGGGCCTTTTTAAAGGGGGAATTGTCTACTAGGTAGGGATGCGTTTCTAAATTTTCTGAATGCCTCACCTGTTCAAAGCTGTCTAGCTGTCTAGAAGGTTGTAGAGTTTATGTAAGCATTTGGATGGAAGTTGGCCCAGGTGACCTCTAACATCTGTCTTTACCTCTGAGTTTGAACAATTGCTATTTTTTCTTCTTGCTGCCAGGGCATACACTGCAGACATAGTGCAATAATATTCTTATTTTTGTATTTTCTTACCAGAACCCTTAATTCTCATCATTGGAAAGTAATTATAATTAATAGTTTTAATTAATATAAGTAATAGCATTATATAATGGATATCAGAATTTTCATAATAATTAATATGATCAGCATAATCACTCCCTTTCACAATGTGAAACACTGGTGAAAAGATTTGATACTATAATAATTCAAAGTAACAGGAGACATTTAAGAGGATGTGGGTGGGACTTAAAATCATCAATGTGCCCCAAGATGCTGAAACAGCTGAATTGCTTTGTAAAACTGCATCTTCTTTTATTCTTTGTTTCTTTAAGTAGCTTCATTTCTAGCACCAAAATTAAGCAGATGTTTTACCACATGTTTAGTTTTGAATTTATTCTTGCCTTTAAAAACTGTGTGGACTATAAGCAAATTCATAATCTTTTTTAATGTTAAGACCTCAAATCTCCAAAGTATTAAAGTGAAACCTGTTTTTATCTTAGATTTAGAATAATTCTTAGAAAAAATATTTTGCAAGCTAAGTTCATGGTCTCTACTACATTTTTCCCCCTGACATTGTGCCAGTGTTATGGTGAAAGCATTTCCCTCTTAATTTTTTGGACACATTATTATGTTTTTCTATTCAAAACATGTTGAGTACCTAGGGCAAGCGTATTAAAGTTTTGAACACAAGATCAGTGATTCCAAATTCCTGCAAATCTGGAAAATAAGAATTATAAATTTGCTTAGGTCTACTTTCATTTGGATTATACACACATTGGATTCTTTTGAGGAACAGTATAGTATAGCAGTATGCAAGGCATGGTTAAGACTCAGGTTGGTTAGCACTTAGCATTTAGGGTACAATAGGGCCAAGATCCATAGTACATGGACACAAAGGTCAAATCAAATTTAGTGTGATATTGAGTAGGTTTACAGTTACCTGTAATCATCATAGCTTATTCCAGAGGTCTAGTCATTGCTTACATTACTTTTCATTCTTTTACATTTTAGGTGGTTGCCTTTTTGATGAGCCATATAGCACCTGTGGATATAGTCAAGCTGAAGATGATGACTTCCCCTGGGAGCAGGTGAACACCTTGACCAAACCAACTTCTGATCCATGGATGCCATCAGGTTTGCGTGTAGTTTTAAATTTTCTTTTTAAAATCAAAGTTTCATAAGAGTCTGAATCACAGTAAATATTCATTGGGCATTGGCTGAATGAGTGAGGGTGTTGGTCTTTCGGCAGCCCAAAGTGATTAACTAGTGAGAATAGTACAATTAAGAGGACCGGTTATAAAGTACAGAGAGTTCACCTTTGTATCTCTTCTTTTACAGTCTAATTAAAGTTTACCTCCTTTATCTCTGGGTACACCTGAGCTAGATTACTGGGCATTCCCCAGTTGATCCTTTCCCAAGCAGCAGATATGGGAAATAGATGGATGTCTCTTCTGCCAGATGTGTCTAGTGAATGGAACTGTAGCTGGGAAATCCAAATAACAAAGTCTCTGTCACAAATGGGAGACCTTGGAGAATAACTTAAACCTTGTCAGCCTCAGGAGCTCACTTGGCACCAAAGATAAAACGGTGATGCACACATGTGGATACTTTTTTTTCTGGAGAAGTGCTTAGTAAATTTTCCGATGAGTGAAAGACATTTGTTCCATTAAACATCAGCAAGAATTCGACTTCTTATTTTGAAGGAAGAGTGGGAAGGTGTTGATGAGTAAACATTAATCATATTGGAACTTGGTCATTTTATTTTATTTTATTTTATTTTTAAAGATTTTATTTATTCATTTGAGACACAGAGATACAGAGAGAGAGAGAGAGAGAGAGAGAGAAAGCATGAGCAGGAAGAGAGGCAGAGAGAGAGGGAGAAGCAGGCTCCTCACTGAGCCAGGAGCCCGATATGGGGCTCGATCCCAGGACCCTGGGATCATGACCCGAGCAGACGCTTAACCATCTGAGCCACCCAGGCGCCCCAGGAACTTGGTCATTTTAATGGACACCCTTTGCAGGTGGTGGTGTTGGACAGCAGTCTAAGAGTTTAGATTTGTTGATTCATGTTACAACGGGGTAAGAATGTGCCCTAGTCAGGATTCACACTGCAAAACATTCTGATTTGGATTTTAGATAAAACACGTTTATTTGTACTTTTTTGTAACTGTAAAGTTCTTCGTTAATACACGCCAATGTAGCAATAATTGCATTTAGTAAGTCATCCCTTTTAAGTAGGAAGTAGAGTTTAATGTCGTTCTTCACTAAGCTTTAACAGTTATGATGCCCACCATGTTCTTTCCCTCTCCTTCCCATATTTATCTCCTTACAACCTCGAAGAAGGGAAGACTGTGCTCTTTGGCACTGCAGCTTTGCTGGGCTTCAGACGTTTCTAGCTGTTAGTTATTTCCCCTCAGCCGACATTCTCCTTTTCTGTCTCCCTTTTTTTCTTATATGTGTGTGCTTTTGAATACGACTTGTGCTTGCATCCGTGGTACTTCAGTTGTTTTTACGAACCCCAGCTCTTGCTTTCATGCTTGCCAGTGAGCAGGGAGGGGGAAGGGGAGCATGGCCGGGCTCCTGACGTGGAGCTGTCCTTCCCCAAATAGGCTCCTCACCCCAGAAGGCCTTCTGGGCATCACCTGTTCTCTCTTGAGGATCTAGCCTGTGTCCAGAAAGGCTGGGGATGGTCGCAGCCATGATAGTGGGGAGGGTGCTCAGAGTTAGTCCTGGGAGAGTTCTCCACAAGAGTGCACTCAGGCTTTTCTTATCTTCTAATTTGGTGTAAAAAAAAAAAAAAAGTAATTTCTCACATTAGCTAGTAGATTTAATTATTGTGGTCCTTTAGTTTGAAGACTGTCTTGGAAAAACTGTCTTTGACAAAGGAGCCCCAGTACTGCAGTATCTTTTTCAGCCTTCACTGGTTCTATTTTTGTCACATGATGACTTACCTCCCAGAGGTATCATTTCTTGACACCGTCTTGTCCTTTCCTTCTTTCTGATTTCCCAAAATAGCATCTCAGACCAAATTGTCCAAGTTCTAGATATAGAAAGGATGGGTTCCTAGCAGAGGCCATTACAAAAATGGTAATAATGATCAAAGACTAGTTGTATCCTGGGACAATCAGTTGGGTAAATGAAAAACAAAGGGGAAGTAACTGTGCAAGCATCTGGCCTTTGAAGGCTCTTCTGCCTTTCAAAGAATGAAGTGGGGGCATTTAAACATTTTGTTTGAATTTACTCTACTTCTTTTGACTAATGGAATACTTGGTGATTAATATCAGGCTTTTGTAACTTCAGGTATCTGAATGTTTTATCTTCCAACACGTTTCTCAGTTCCATCTGATAGTTACAAAAGGTGTGCCTCAACCCTGGCCCTCAAATAGGGTGCAGGTCACTGTGGGGGTATGTGGGTTGTTGGGTGTCAGCAGGTCTGGAGGGAGCTGGGGCAAGACTAGCAGTCTGGTTCCTCTTTCCTCCAACGATGTCAGCAGGCATTGGTCCAGATGAGATTTCCGAAAATTGGTAGTTTCTCCATCAGACTAAATTTCTGCCATAACATAGAACTGCCAATAATATGGTATTTTTTCCTCTTATTCATTAAACAAACTTTAGCCATTAAAAAAATTCCTTTGAGACCTACTCTGTGCTAATCACAATGCTGATTACTGGGACGGGGGGTGAAAGTTTAAAAGAAATGAATCTTTCTCTGTAGAACTTATATACTTGGGGAAGAGAGTTACAAAAATACAATTAGTGAACAATCTAAGTCCTATATTATTGTCTTACAGACCAGCAGTGCCCTAAGAGCAGCAGCTCCTGTGTTATTAAGGGTATGGACTGGTGCTCAGCTGACCTGTCCACCTACAGTGAGAAGTTAAATTCTCAATGAAATTAGGAAATATCGTCTTAGAAACTTGGCATATGGTATCCTATGGTATGGATTTTAAAACAGAGTTTCCAATGTGTATAGACAATATAGCCATGAGTTGCTTTAAGTACTCTTTAGTTACAAGGGATTTCTCCTCCTCCTCCTCCTTTTGCATTAATATGTATAACATGATTTATTTATTTCAAAAACAAATTCCAAAGCTGGTCCTCTTGAGCTAAAACAGAAACCAGTTTTATGAATTGGTCAGGGTAAATGGGTGGCAAAATCAGATACAACGTTTCCCGAGGGCTAATTTCCTTAAGCCTTTATTTACAATATGGTTGGATTTGTTCTCACATGTATATTTGTATGTGTTCTCTCCTGTGTAGGATGGTTCTGTGATGCCTTAGACCAAGGGTTGGCATACTATGTCCTACAGGCCAAATCCAGCCTATTGCCAGTTTTTTGGATAGCTCAAAAGCTAAGAATGGTTTTTATGTTTTTATGTTTAAAGATTTTGTTTATTTGAGAGAGAGAGAGAAAGTGCAAGCGGGGAAGAGAGGGAGAAGCAGGCTCCCCGCTGAGCCGGGAGCCCAATGGCAGGGGTCGATCCCAGGAGCCTGGGATCCTGACCTGAGCCGAAGGCAGTCACTTAATGGACTGAACTACCCAGGCGCCCCAGTTTTTATGTTTTTAAATGGTTGAAAAAAATCTAAATAATAATAATGTTTTGTGACACGTGAAATTCAAATTTCATTATCCATAAACAAAGTTTTACTGGCATAGAGCCTTGGGCATTTGTTAAACATCGTCTGTGATTGGTTTCAAGCCACAGTGGCAGGGCTGAGAACAGACACCACAACGGATACCGTAGGGTTCACTAAGCCTAGATATTTACTGTCTGGTCCTTTATGGAAAAATTTTGCTGACCCCTGTCTTAGACCATTTTTGCATCAGCCTGTGATAGTTGCTTTGGACTCCGTTTATATTGTTATTGCTTCTGTATTCATATTATAATTATTAATACCCAAATACTATTTCATATTTTCTTTTACTTTCAGATGATATATTTTCCAAACATTAGGCGATTAAAATCATAAGAAAAAAACATGATAATTAGGAATTTTCTCTATTAAAAAGCATTGTGATTTTTCCTTATTGTGTAATACCATCATCGTTGTGGGACTCTTGTGATTCTAATAAGCAAGTGATCCATCAATATGATTTTTAAAATTATGACAGTGAAAGACTGAAATTTTCACTCTAAATTTGCTCTAATTAAAATTTATTTTCTTTTTCTGGGTCTTTTTTTGAGATTGATGTTTTACTGTGTATATGGTTTGTTTCTCTGTATCTTCATGTGTAAGGTTATTTTTAGCCACATTTAAAAAATTTAAATACAGTCTGGAGCTTTATATAAGCCAACTTGATAACTACTCTAAGGCTGTGACATTGGCTCTGGAAATACATGTTTAGGGCAAATAAAGCCAAATACCATTTAAATTTTTGTATTTGAAGTTGACGTTTATGTTACAGATTAGACTTTTGCAGCTAGTGCTGAACCAGTTTGTCTAATGGTAAAACTATGCCACACATGGTTTCTCAGGTGTGTGGTTCATTTCCTATCAATTATCTCCATTAGCAATGGGGAATTTTCTTAAATTTTATCATAAGTTTACTTTGATGTTTACTTTGATAGTTCACTACTATCAAAGTTTACTACTTTGAGCGCAAGAACCCTTGATTAAGTAACCAAATAATAACCTGGTACATTTTGTTAGCACTGTTGTGTACTTTCTGTACCAGTACATTGTGTAATTATCAGAGTAGATTAAGAAGTATTGGGTAAGAAGTGTTTTATCATGTAAAAATACCTGCACAGTTTGACAGCTGTTTTTATATTTTTATATTTCATTAAAGGATATTGTTTTTACCTTCATGCTTGAGTTCTATAAAATGGATATTTAACAAGTTCCCTGTCTGGTGTATAAGAAAATGCAACTTTATCTTATACAAAAAATTAAAATAATAAACAATAAATAAATAAATAAACCTGTCCATAATATTAAAAATGTAAACATAGCTTATAACCGTAGCCATTTAATAACTCATAATATTGACATTTGTCTATACCTGACATGGTCCCTTAAGAAATCATACCTCCAGCAGAGCTGTAATTAAGTGAATTTGGTTCCCAGTGCTAGGAAAACTTAACAGGAGGTGTAGCATGTCACTAGGGAAAGCTCATGTAGCCTTCTACACTTACTTTATATGTTGCAAACTGGGAACGATGATGTTTCTGATCTTCACTGAGATGCTATGACTAAGGATTGAGTCATTTCTGTGGGTGCCCCTATGAAAGGCAGAGAGAAGGAAGTGTTGGATGGAGGGGCAATATGCACTTTGAGTGTGATGACCCAGAAAATAGAAAAAAAAGACCACATCTATTTATGTAGGGTCAGTTTCACATTTGGGAAAGATGATGGATTGGCAGACAAAGGAATTGGAATTTCCTCTTTGGGTGTGTTCATCAGGCATGTTTTCCTCTTGCTAGGGAACACTTCCCTATTTATTCACACTTCAGGGCTTATGCAAGGTTTAGTAAGTGATGAAGACTATGGGGTTGAAAAGGCATTTTTCTTCCTTAAATTTCAGTGTGTATCTAGTGAGTAGTATTTTTGGCACAGAATACTCAGACAGTTGTCTAATTACCTCATTCATTCTTTGAATCTGTCAACATTCAACAAATATTTACTTAACACCTGCGATGTGCTAGGCATTGTTATTCATCACATCAGGATTCATCACTGAGTGAGCCAAGTAAGGACCCCTCTCTGGTGCACCTTTCATCCTCAGTCTGGTAAGATGGTTCTTGGATTGCCAAAAGATTCTAACCTTTAAGACCACATATTCCCTGATTTATCAATGACTTGCTGGAATTGAATACTTGAAAGGTAATGCAAAATTTGGTTCATCAGACTTAGCACGCTATAGCATCAAATTTAGCTTTCTTGGATACTTTGTACCTTCAAAAAAATAACAAGAGCAAAAAAAATTTATATTGCAGGCAAGTGGCAGCCCAGTACCCTCTGATCATTCTTCTTTCTCAAACAAAGGAATCTTGTACATGTAAATGACTCTCTCTTAGCGGTTAACAAAGTTTCCTTCTTTGATGTGTGTCTTTGATCCTGATGAGGACCCTCATGAGGATTGGGAGGCATTGTCTCTATTTTATACCTTAGGAGACTGAAGTTCAGAAGAATTAAACCTGCTCCAGGCTTACAGGTCAAAGAGCCAGCTCCCAATTTTGCTCTTCTGGAGTACTGAGAAGTGATCTTCCCACATGAGCACATGCACCTAGCGAGGGAATTGTCTTCATCCCAGGGGGCAACTTTCTGAATCTTCTGAAAATGAACATGAAGGCTCATTCATTGTGGGGGCTGTGGGTCCCACCCAGGTCAGATGCTGGCTCTGTCACTTTGTAGTTACTGACCTTGAGCAGCTTCTTAAACTCTCAGTTTCCCAGCCTCCTTATCTGTGAACTCTGAGTTAGTAATGTATGTTTGTGGGGTGATGGGTGTGGGCCTGTCTATGCTGGAGCTGCACTAGTAAGATCTGTCCCCTTGGTGATTGCATCCTCGGGGGAGGCAGGCAGTAGCTAATAGGCAGAGACATACACTATGATGGTGGGATGTGCTGAGGGCTGTGGAGAAAAGCTACATGAGGATAAGATCCTAGCAAGTGATGGGAGCAGGAGACAGGACCAGCCTCTCTAAAGAGGTGATCTGTGAGCAGAGATGGGGATCCCATTGAGGACAAGGAGAACATGGAGGTTGAGTCATCTGGGCAGACGGAAGAGCGGGAGCCAAGCCCGGGGGCAGAGGTGAGCTCTGCTGGATGGAGTGGGGCAGTCAGTCTTACAGGATCCTGAAGGCTATGGAAATGTGTTTAGAACCTGCCTCATAGGGTTGTTTACCAGGTGAGACAAGATAATCAACTTTGGGAACTTGACCTCATACCTGGCCCAGCACAGTATACAAGAAATGTTCTTCTTTGATTATTATTATTATTTTTTAAAGATTTTATTTATTTTTTTTGACAGAGAGAGACACAGCGAGAGAGGAAACACAAGCAGGGGGAGTGGGAGAGGGAGAGAGAGAAGCAGGCTTCCCGCTGAGCAGGGAGCCCGATGCGGGGCTCGATCCCAGGACACTGGGATCATGACCTGAGCCGAAGGCAGACACTTAACGACTGAGCCACCCAGGCGCCCCGTCTTTTATTATTATTAAGTAACTTTCCAGGAGCAATTTGGTATGAATTCATATTTTAGCATAATTTGGACTCTGAGTAAAGTTCATGCCAAGTTCTTATTTTTTTCTTCTAAATGATATCGAATAAAAAACAAGATATAGACCTTGATATAATTTTTGAATGGATTAAAAAAGCAACCTGAAAGAAGCCCATTAAAATACTGACAATCTTTACTTCAGGATGGGAGGATTGGGGGTAATTGCCTTATCATTTCTATGTCACACATTTCCTTTATGATCAAGTATAACTTTATAATCAAAAGTAACACTTAATTTTTTTAGGGGATGGTCATTAAATTGGCATCTTTTGGGTCGATTCTGAATGTTTCCAGTCATCGAACTCAGGAAATAAAAACAGTTTCGTTGTCCTTGGGAACCTCATTCAAGTATCCCATTGAGAAATGCCTGCCTGCCATCCAGATGTAAGATAGTCATTGATGGACACTCCTCCATACATCTCACTCAGATTGCCTTGGTGAGGCTTGGGATGGGTTTCCAGTTAAACAGTGCATGAGACACAGTGAAAGAAATTGGACTGGAGTTGTATTCTCTATTATAAATTATAAAATTTAGAAAAATAACTTTAGAGTGTAATTAAGAAAACCCATTTCAGATCATTGATCTCTGGGGAGATCTTAATTAAAACAGGGTGGGGCTCTCGGTAGCCTCAATTTAACATGGGTATAAACAACATAAAATTGACCATTTTAACCATTTTTAAGGGTTCAGTGGTACTAAGTACATTCACATTGTTGCACAACCATCTCCACCGGCCATCTCCAGAACTTTTTTTATCTTCCCAATCTGAAACTCTGCACCCACGAGACACTACGTCCCCATTCTCTCCTCCACCCAGGCCCTGGTAGCCCCCATTCTACTTCTTGTCTCTGTGAATTTGACTACTCTGGGTCCCTCATAGGGACTCTGTGAAGTTTTTCATACGCAAAAACTTTCAAGATCAGGGCAGTCTTGGTTTTGTGTTATTGTTACTGTTTTTTGTTTGAAAAGTGTCTTGATTTTTTTTTATTTTTTATTTTATTTTTTTAAAAGATTTTATTTATTTATTTGACAGAGAGACACAGTGAGAGAGGGAACACAAGCAGGGGGAGTGGGAGAGGGAGAAGCAGGCTCCCCGCAGAGCAGGGAGCCCAATGCAGGGGTCGATCCCAGTACCCTGGGATCATGACCTGAGCCGAAGGCAGACGCTTAACGACTGAGCCACCCAGTCGCCCCACAGTGTCTTGATTTTTATAGTTAATTGTTTCAAGAGGGCCAGGGGCCATTGTAATATGTATGATCACTCATTTCAATCATTTATATTCAGTGTTCTCCTTTAAATTTGTTTAAATTCTTGTCTTGGCTGATTGGAAGCTGTAACAGAAAGTAAGAACAGGGGCTGGCTATTTTTTAAATATTTCTGAAAAGGATACAAGTAAGTCTATATATATAAATACATGTTTTTAAAATACGTTCATTCCTTGCTTGATTTCCTATAAAATTGTATGACATCATAAGAGATATGTGAAGCCGAGTAATGAAATAAATAGACCGATCATGAGAGAGGTTGTAAATCTCTCAGAATCTGAGCAAAGGAAGGGATGCAAGAAGGGTTCAGAGTGAGGGATGGGGCCGTTATGTTAGCCAGCCTGAGAAAATCACACTGAGGTCAGTGCTCACATATCCTGTGTTCTGTGTGCAAGGCCCCCTGGAGCTGGGCATGGCAAAGTGTTGGAAAAGATGAGCTCACTTTGGCATGGGAGTCAAAAGAAGGGCCAGTGGACTTTGAGGTGAAACTCAGTGTCTGTCTTTGGGATGCAGATTTCTCATTGGCCTGCAGAGGCGGCGGGTAGGGAGGGGCTGATTAGAAAACAATTTCTCTAGAGACCAGAGAGCCTGAGGCCTGAGGGAGACAAGCCAGTTGGGTCTGGAGCTGCCAAGCAGCCTCTTTGCTTTATGGAGGGCAGGATCTTTGGGTCAAATGGGTTTTCGGTGGGCTACTGATATACTAGCTTACATGGCCGCTGGTAGGTTAAAGTTGCCCTCACACGGCGTGGAGGGGGCCTTGGAAGTTCTGTGTGGCCCCAGGGCTCTGGGTCACCCCATCTCCTGCTGCCCGTGTCCTACAGAAGCAGGCTCCCCATTACGTGCCTTTGAGACTTTCCGTGGCCCCGGGGATCCAGGAGATGAATAAATTTAAATAAGAAATGGTTAAGCCTGGATTATTCTTTTTACCTGAAGACCAGGAGAAACGGAAGCCTGTTTGAGAGCTCCAGCTGTGTGTGAGGCTCTGGGGACTGAGGATATAGCCATGAACTGCGCCCTGTCTTCCAGGAGATGTAGAAGTGGGGTGGCCAGTGCTCTGCGGGGGGCAGGCTGCTGCCCCAACAGAGACTGGTGGGTGAGGGTGAGCAGAAGGCCTCCAGGAGGAGGTGCTCCCAGGAGGGACCATAAGAGCATGAGGCGTGAGGCCAGAGCAGGTGCGCATGCCTGGCTGAAGGAACATCCTGTCCTGAGGTGGTGAGTGGAGGTTGGGGAGCAAATGCACTCACAGTGCCGCTCAGGAAGTTGGCAGAGCATCAGGGAACTATGGACATCATAGCCTGGGGAAAGAAAGAGGCTTAAAGGCTATACTGAGCTGGGGAGGATGCAAAGCAAGGAGGTCATTTGTTGATTTCTGGCAGAGGAGGAAAAAAAGACGTTATTTGACCAAGTGTGCATGGACGAAAATTCAAAATTGCTCATCAGAGCGTATCAGGAAAAGATGTCCTAAGGAAATTTGGTTAGTAAATAAATACCAAAAAGCATATGAATATATGGGAGAATGTCCTTGATCTTGGGAGATCAATGCTAAAGTGTTTAGGGGTGTCTGGGTGTCTGTGTAGAAAAAAAATGTATGCATGTGCACATGTGTGTGTTGAGAGGGAATGCAAATGTGGTAAGATGTTAACAATTGTTAAGTCTAGGTCAGGTGTATATAAGTATTTATTGTACTGCTTTTTCAACTGTTCCGTAGTTTTGAAAGTAAGCATAATGTGCAGTATGTGTGGGGAAACAAAAGGCAGCAGAGTGAGGTACACCAACTTGGGGCCATGCCAAAGCAACGATTGTACACAGATGCATTTTATTTTAGGCCAAATGCTATCCTGTCACATTGCATTGAAAATATTTATGTTTATATTTTGAAAACCTAAGTTGACCCATGTCTTCCCTTTCCGAACATATCAGGATGATTCCTTGGTCTTTATTGGAGAGGTTTAGTGGAGCTTTGAAAACCTAAGTTGACCCATGTCTTCCCTTTCCGAACATATCAGGATGATTCCTTGGTCTTTATTGGAGAGGTTTAGTGGAGCCATGCACTGAGTGAGATTGACTAACTTCAGGGATGTAATTTTAGGACTCCCTAAAATAGGACACATGCTTTACACTGTGGTCTTATGCCTCAGTGAGGGTACCAAGTATAAAGATCGTTATCCTATTGGTAGATATTTTAGTGGCTAACTGAAACTTTGTAAGAAGATGCATAAGGAATTATTAAATTTTATTTTTGGATACATGCCTGCATTCATTTGTATCCTGTCCATAATATGGGGCTGAATACAGAAAATAATCATACAGCATTTCTTGGCAAACCCCATGAAATTATTGTGTAGATCATTATTTCAAATAAGTGGCCTTTAATGAATAGTTGGCTGATACTTCATTCTAGGAGATTGTGATAAATTATATCTTAAAGTGATATTTAAAAGCTTAATGGTTGAAAGAGAAATAAATATGGCTATTTAATTCATTGTCGGCTGGACAGTCATAATGCCTCTCTCTGGTGGGTGGACAAATTGAGACAACTGATGATACAGCAGTAAGTGTCCGAATCAGCTATGTGGGGTAGCACATGACTGTAGCGGCATTCTTAGAGAGGATGTCACTGGAAATGTTTTTTCACATGGCCTGTCCTTATTTGTATGCTTTAGGTCATCTGATACGGGGTTGTTTCTTAATTTTATCTTCCCCGGTTCCTTTTAGGGCACTTGAAAGGGACATCTTTTGTATTTACATGTACAAAATATTGAAATCCTTGGCATCCGACTTGGAGACATAGACTGGGTTTGATTCAGTGCATTTTAAAGCAGATCTACATCAGTGAGGTTTCTGGTCGTCATCCTGGGAAATTATGAAATATCCCTTACAGCCATTCCTTTCCATCTTTGTTGACTGTGATACTCATCCTATTAAACACACATCTTGTGAAAATGGTCATCTCCCCAATCGTACTTGATCAACACAGCATACCTTAGTTCCTCCTGATAGTCCTGGCTCACTGTGGAGTGACAGGCTGCAATTTGCCAGCAGGTCAACGACCGAGCTGATGACAAGTGACCTTTCTAACACTGCAATCAATGCTTGTTATTTGGGAAACAAAATGATACAGTTTGTATTTTTCAGCAGATGGGTCATTGGGTCAGCCCACCATTGACATGTGAATTTGTTACTTGGGCTGGGTGAGTCAATTCAGACAGGAATGTTAATTTATTTGAATTGATCTGGGTCTTGCTCTTATGAAAAGGTGTTGGACATTTGTTAGTGGCACAAATTATTATAAGTAATTGGTTTTACATGTCAGTCAAACAAAGGCTTTTAGAAAGTCTGTTTTACACAATAGCACTGTATACTAGCTTAGGCGAGTAGACCATAATATATTTTGTTTAGAGTTGATGTTTCTCAATTACTGTGGAAGAAAATCTTAAATATGTGAATTCGTATGTGTCATATTTAAATACTTGTTCTCCATGTTTTTCATGAAATGTGTTTCATGAGGCCCCATGAGTACATGGTCATGAGGGGGAATAATTTCAGGAAAAGATCCTGGAAAGACATGAGCTGCCTGAAGAGCTAGCCCTTGGGGTAGTCAGTAGGGCTGCTGAATAGCTGCTTCAGCTTTCACCTTCTAGAAACATGGGAGGATTGTGTGTTTCTGTCCCCTTGGATTTCAATGTGGCTACACTGATTTGGCTGGTGAAATGTGAGTAGAAGTGACACGTGTCACTTTCAGGCAGAGCTCCCACAGCCAGTTTGAGATTCCTCATGTTCTCTTCTCTTTTTCCTGCCTTGCTAATTGTGGAAGCATTGGGATGCTTTTAACCTGGGTGCCTGAGGGAGGAAATGGAGCAGTGACTTCTCTCCGTGCCCCCCCCCCCCCCAAACTCACTTGGCCGACTGCAGGGGGCATGCGCCTGAGGGAGACAGAAACTTCCTTGTGTTATGCCCCTGAGATTTTGCAGTAGTGTGTGGAGTGGATCTCAAACTCTTTGGTCTTAGGGCCCCTTTATACTCTTAAAAAATACTTTTTGAAACATTTAAAGAGCTTTTTTGTTCATGTGGGTAGTATCTGTTTATATTTTCTGGATTAGAAATTAAAACTGAGAAATTTTGAAAACAGTGCATAAGCACACATTCCATTAGCCACCAGAGCAGTGATGTACATCTGTGAGTAAATGAGAACGAAATGGGAATAGTAAAGTCAAATAATGTCATATTATTCTCATGAAAACTGTTTTGACCTTGTGGATTCCCTGAAAGGGTTTTGTGGATTCCGGGGTCCCTGGAAGACACTCTGAGAACCGCTGACCTAAACTGTCTTAAGTGAAATGCCTTCCTTGGCAATTTACAATTAAAGGCTCAGACAACTCTGGGGGTGGGGGAAGAGAGGAGGGAAAAAGATTCTGGAAATATTGCCAAAAGGGTATCTGTGAGTGTCATAACTCACTTTTTCTTTTTGAATAAAGACAATATCAATACTTCATTCTTAGAAGTATTAAAAGGTATTTATTATAAATATAATATAAATATTATATATTTAAATAAATATATAAATACATAAACTATATTATTTTTAATTTATTAAATAAAAATATAAAAAATATATAAATATAAAAATAAGTATATTATTTAAAATAAAACAAAACCCCAAATTACATTGTACAAAATCATATAACTGAATTTTACAAATTCTATGAAGGTCAAGTTTATGAAATATCATACTCTAGAAAAATTTGAAAGTAGGATTAACATTCATATATTTGAAATTGTTTGGGTGGAAGCTTTCTGGACAGCAGAGGGTTGGATAAAGTGAATTTTATACCTATCCATATGTAGGGAAGTTGTATAAATTCATTGGTAGTGCTACTTCTGAGATTTTTAAGTGCGGAACTGTCATATATATTGTCATGATAAAATGATTTTAACTCCTTTTATTATGAAATGTGCAGTGACAAAGTGATATAAAAATGGCTGAACATTATTCAGGGAGACTTGGAAATTGTGCTCAATAGAAGCTACATACGAACTGATAACAAATCCTGTGGGTGAACCTACCAGTCCCATATCTCCCCGATAACAATAGCCACATTATGTAAGATGACACATTCATTTCCAAAGATAGGAGTTCGAACAGCATTTGCTAATATTTAAAAGGCATGGTAAATAAACTTTTTCTGAGTCGAATGTTAACACAGCCATGGAAAGAGTTATCAGGGGAATCTAGTGATCTTTATAGATTCGTCCAGCTATTATAGATAATACTTAAGCTTGAGGAAGAAGACAGAAGCAGATGACATTTCCAGCTCTTTCTAGGGCTAGGACCTTTTTTGTTTCAATAAATACTTGTGAAGCACCTGCTGTGGGCAGGCACTGTTCTTGTATCCTGGAAGGTAAAGACCATTACGGATGACCTAAGCGCAAGGAGGCGATGCTTTACTTGATAGACCAAGTATTAAAATAGAATAAAGCACTGACCTGAAGAAATGAAAATTAAATTTATGAAGTGGCAAAGACTCACTAAGGATGAATTTCATCTACTAATTGCCTACCCATTACGGTGGCTTTTGAAGCCTGGACTCACTTGAGAAAGTCCCTGTTATTTGGAGGCCCCCGCAGGCTGGGAAGACTTCAACAAGGCTTCCTAAGAAGATCTGGTAGAGGGGCGCCTGGGTGGCTCAGTCGTTAGGCGTCTGCCTTCAGCTCAGGTCATGGTCCCAGGGTCCTGGGATTAAGCCCCGCATCAGGCTCCTTGCTCTGTGGGAGGCCTGCTTCTCCCTCTCCCACTCCCCCTTCTTGTGTTCCCTCTCTCACTGTGTCTATCTCTGTCAAATGAATAAATAAAAAAAATCTTTAAAAAAGAAAAAGATCTGGTAGATATAATCAAGAGCCAGAAGTGGCCATCTGCCCTTTTGGAGCTGGCATCCACAGCTTCCCCCAGCAGGCTGAACATACAGCCTTCTTTCTGGAGTAGAATTGTATGAAGGGAGGGGCTGCCTTCACTGAGAGAATGTCTTTATAAAATGCCTATATTTGGGTCATACATTGTTTTCCCTGACACTGAAGAGGGAAATGGCATGTTGTTTCATTTCAACTTTTAAGTAACAAAAGTATTTAGTTGTGACCGGTCTGACCAGTCACGCTTTCTTACCCCTGCAACAGGGTAGTATTTCTTTTCTTATTTAACTTGTGTTTGATAAGATTTTCAAGAAGCTTTCAAGCCAAGTCCCACTTTCTAATTTGGGTAATTTCCCCCAGCAGATGGAGACGTGTAATTCTTTGCTCTTTTATTGGATGGGCTGCATCTTGCCCCAGGTGACATTGCTACACTTCTCTAGTTTAAAGATGCGGGGTCAGGTTTTGCAAATGATCTAATGAATACGCCTTCTGCACTTCTCTTCCTCCTCTCCTTTGGCCGGGTTAAGGGGTTAAGAGTTCTAATTTATTCTTGTGTTTCATAAGGTCTTTATCACTAGTGATATCACCCAGTGGATAAGAACAATATTTTCTTAATGACATGTTCACAGCAAAGCAAAGAACCAAGAGCCCCCGGAGCTCCAGGGGAGCAAATTTAAATCCTGTGTGCCGCTTTCATGACACAATCTGCCCATGTTTTGATTCAGAGTAAAATCCCAGAGGTCAGATCTTTTTTCAGCCAGCAGGGTAAACTTTGGTCCCAGATTTTCTGAGGTCAGTGTAGGGAGTAGAAAGAGAGGCTGTCCTCATTTGCCTCTTTCCATACCCACTTACCTAAGAGAGGAATTTTGAAACAGTCTTGGTTTCAAGGGATCTTCTGATTCAAGTTAATAGTTCCTTTCTTTCTTGATTAACTTATACCCTTCAGTTCAGGTAGGTCAAAGAAGAGATCTCTAAGACTTCATTTTTGACAATTCAGCAAAACCTTTCAAAAATATTAATTATTGTGAAGCTCTTTAGAGTCTCCATTTGTTGCATTTCCTGCCTTTTTTGCTATTTCTACTGATCAATGGGTAAATTACTGGCTTTCAAATTCTAAGTCCAGCGCTTTCTAAATTGATGAGCTTGCCTCCAATACATTAATAGAAAAGAAAGATAAAACATCCTGAGGTAATTCATGGGAGTAGCTGCTCACCCTTAAGAATTAGAAATGAAAATTGTTTCACAAAAAATAAACACAAGAAAACAACTCACCAACCAACCAAATAATAATAATAAAAAAACCCAATTGTGACCAAAAGCATTGTTCTTTAAGGAGATAGTGATTTATCATATTTTTGTATTATTAGGCTTTTTCTGTGATTTGAAGATGCAATTTATAAATAGGTTGTTTTCCATGCTAAGTAATTAATTACATTCATGGGAGACATTTTCACTTACTTTGTAAGTCTTGGTAAGAGCAAATGAAATGATTATCCCACAAATGTCTATTGACTTATTGAATGAGTTCTGAGAGAAGGATACGTCCAAATTCCATAGGTCTTGTGATCTAGCTCCTTATTGTAAGATTAAAGAGCTTTCTAAAGAAAATGAAGCTCTGTTGTTTTGGGTTTTTTTTTTGCTAAGAATTAATAGAATACAAAAAATATACTAGATACTGGGACAAATAAATCCCCAAATTTCAGGGCCTTAACACTGTTGACGTTTATTTTCCATTTGTAGAGTAGTCTAGAGTGGTTCCAGGTTGGAGGTTTTGGGTTGGGAATGCCCTTATACACACATACATGTTGCAAAGGACTCTGCCATCTTTAGCATGTGTACTCCAAGATTGCCCTCAAGTGGACATCTAGGTAGCAAAGGAGAAAGTGGAGGATCAATGTGGGAGGTTTCTATGGACCAGATCCGGAAGTAGAGAGAACAAAGTCATGTGGTCCGTGAAACATGCTGGGGGCGTCATTCAGTTGGATGCCCAGGAGGAAGAAGAAAAGAACATTTAGTGACTAGTTTGCGGCCTCTTCCATTCTTGGCCTTAGTGGATTTTATTTAAGAAAAGGCCATAGTCCTGGTAAATTATTAGAGGAGAAAATTACTTGAAATTGAATATAATGATGATTTTTTCTTTAAAATGAATGCCATCTTTAAAAAAATCCAATTAATTGACCAAAATAAGTTTTGAGAATTATCTTCAATTTTGTGGTATTTTCATATAAAAGCCAGTGAAGCCATAACTAGTAGATCTTGCACACCTAAAAACTTTCCTAAGCTTTATGTTATTAAACTATGCCCTAATATTTTTATAAAACAGATATTCTTTTACCTTACCTTAACTTTGAGAAGATAATTTTCCAGATATAGCAAAGACATATGAGCATATATTGCTACTTAATTCAGTAAAGTAAATATCATTGAATAAATGTCAGCTTTTCCAGGGAAATCACTGCATATAACCTCTCTGGATAATATATTTATCAAAAAATCAATACTAAGAGTAAACAGATTTTTAATACATCTTAAGGAGCTTCCTAATAAACCAGAATGCCAAACCATAATTTAAAGCTATTGATACCAGTAGGTATTTACAGATGACATCATCATAATTTTTATAGATTATTCTCCATGGTGGTCTGATGCAATATATTAAATTCAGTTTTAACCTTGGGCCTGGCAGAAGTGGCTTATTGTTGAGGTATGTAAAGGCCACTCGCCTCTCTTTCTAGGTGGGAAAACTAGAGGGTGCCGAGCACAGGGCACTTCTGTTCTCTTCCATTCTGTTTTGTTCTGTTTGGTGCTATGTGGTTTTGCTGCTCTCCTGTCTACCATCCCTCTGGCCTCTGTGCTTGTCTTTCTGGGGCTCATAGCTCTCATTATAGGAAACTGGATTTCTCAAACTTTTGGTGCCCACTGATTGTATGACTGACACATAATACATTTTTTTTTTAAAAAGTAAATCACAAATTTTAAAATAAATTTTGAACGGTCCTACTTTAAATTGATAAAAATAAAAATGGTTTTTCTCCAAAAAGAATTTTTTTTTAATGTCACTTTCAAGCTCTCTGCATAGCTGGACCCTGAGAGTTCACCCTGCAGTCTCTGCAAGGGCCATGTTAAAGGAACGTCCATGATTGAAAGATGGAAGTCTGGATATTTTAACTTGGAGATAATAATAAATAGATTCCCATGCCACAGTTTGGCTGTATTCAGTTTTAGAAAAGATTTTGTTCTACTGAAATATTGGGCTTGGGTTTTAATTCTGTTCTGTAATATGCCCAATAGGAAAACCACTTTTAGCTTACTTAGAGAGAGCTCTCTGACTTTAGCACCTTCCAACTATATGATCTTCTTCAAGTAACTTGACCTCAGTGAACCTCATTTTTTTTTCATCTGTAAAATGTGGAAATCACAACTCATGTCATAATGTTGTAAGAATTAAATGAGAGAGACTGTGTATAGAGCTTAGGACAATGTCTAGTGCAGAGTCCCAATTACTGATTTTCTTCTTTCATGGAGGATGCTTTTGGTTTGTATCTCAAGATCAGATAGATTTTCTCCTATGTTTTCTTCTGAAAGTTTTAGATTTACTTTCCTCCTAAATTACATTCAGGTTCAGTATCTATACAAGCTAATTGTTGCATATGGTGTGAGGTAAGGGTCTGAGTTTATTATTATTATTATTATTTACACATATATATGCAAAAGTCTTGCCCCATTTGTTGAAAAGACCATCTGTTATGCATTAAATTGTGTCCCCCTTATCCCAAATCCATGTGTTGAAGGCCTAACCCCCAAATGTAACTGTATTTGGAGATTAGGTCTTTAAAGGGGTAATTAAGTTAAAATGAGCCATTAGGGTGGGCTTTAATCCAATATGACTGGTGTTTTTTTTTGTTTTTTTGTTTTTTAAGATTTTATTTATTTGAAAAAGAGAGAGAGAATACAAGCCAGGGGAAAGGCAGAGGGAGAGGGAGAAGCAGACTCCCCACTGAGCAGGGAGCCTGACACAGAGCTAGATCCGAAGTCCCTGAGATTATGACCTGAGCTGAAGGTAGATGCTTAACTGACTAAGCTATCCAGGTGCCCCATGACTGGTGTTCTTAAAGAAGAGAAAAGGACCAGCGGTATGAATACACAGGGGAAAGGCCAGGTGAAGACACAGTGAGAAGGGAACATTTGCAAGCCAGGAAGAGAGGACTCAGAATAAAGCAACCCTACTGCATCTTCATCTTAGACTTCCAAACCCTGGAACTATGAGAAAATACACTTCTGTTGTGGTATTTTTTATGGCAGCTCTAGCAAACTAATACACCATTTCTCTATTGAATTATCTTGGTCCCTATGTGGGTTTATTTTTATCTGCCAGTTACAGAGTGACAAGCTGTTCAAAATACTGAATGTGTTGCTGAAAGACACAACTTGAGGGCAACATGAGATCATAGACTATCTTTCTTGACATTGTCTGTCACCATCCAAGACATTTCATTCCAACAAGCAGTTCTCTTTCTCCAGTGCATAGTGTGCTGGAAATTTGGCTCAGATGTGGTCATTTCCCCATTCTCTCCTTTTTTAATAGTGAATCAAGATCAGGAGGCTTATGATGTTGAGTCCACCTGAGTGTGTGTCAGTGGCATTAGGGTGGAGGGACAGGAGGTGTGGGAGGTCCATATGCCCAAGCCTCAGACTTAGACTTTCAACATTATCTTCAAAAAAGGATAAGCTTTAGGGCACAGAGACACGTGAACAAGGTTGAAAGTAGAATGTGTTCATCATATGGCCAAATCTATGTCTCACTGTTGGATCACACTGCTTATGATGAGCCGGAAATTAGTATTTTTGATATTTTATTATATGATGAATAGCATAACTATATCACATTATAATATTTTTAGTGTTTAAAGTGTTCCTATGCTAAATATTGAAATAATACCATTTAAAATTGTATATTGGCATCTCTGCATTTTTTAATGTTCCAGGGATTTTAAAAATAGCATTGGCATGGGACTCTTTGACCCTCAGTTGCTCCATCCACCTGTTGCCCATGAATAAATCAGGGTGTGGGGTGGTAGCCAGGTGCAGCTCCAAGCTCTTCTGATGGAAGCCTGGCTAGAGCACCGGTAGGACGATCTCTGAGCACTTCTCCAAGTCTCATCATGCCTCACAAAGCAAGCCTCAGATACATTAAGCCAAATGCCCTACTCCTGTCAAAACACCAAAAGATGGAGGGCAGCTCTCCCTTCTAGCCCCATGCGTTCTAAGAGCTCATTCACGGACCACATTCTGTGGTTCTCTCCTGGGAGATACTGGGGAGAGCAATTGTCATTTTCTGTTGTGACTTTGATCTTCTGTTGCCATTGTATTTTGTTATTAGACTGGTGGCCAGCAGTGTCATTTGACACAGGAATTCTCTAGGAGACTCTTCTGCTTTCTCTCTGCACATAATATGGTTCATCAACCTTGCAGCTGGCTTCAGGAGGGTGTCAAAGTGTGATTTATACACTTATTGTCTCCCCTTTGAGACCAGTTTTGAATGGTGCCTCTGGAATTGAGGGTCTTCCCTCATGACAGCCTTCTTTAGGTTTCTAGAGGGAGTTAATGTGCTTGTTTTGGAAAATCCCTATTGGATTACCTGGAGTTGCCACTTTGGAAATGTTGCCAACTTTTTGTAGAACCACTGTTTGTGATAGTTTCATGACAGTCCGCTTCCTGAGAACTGGGGCAAATGGATTTGCACACAGGACCAGTCAAATATTTGAGATGTTCATCATCTTCCTCCCTGTTTGCACTTGATTTTTTTGGCACATTGTATGATACCATCACTCCTTTAGCTGCTCCTGTCCCAGAACATACTAACTTGCACTGTATGGTGCATTGTGGGGCTTTTTCACCAAGATGCTATTATTTTGAACTGTGACTATTTTTGTCATTACTTTTTATTTTAGTACACCACTTTTGAAACCTGGATTCATTATTGCAAATTTGAGCTAAGGCACCACAGAATAGTAACAGAGATGATAGACTTAACAGATGTGATTAGCAGAAAGATGATAATATAAATGCACATCAACCATTGTGAACTGCGAACCTCTCTGAACTTGGCAGAGATGAGCCAGCTTAGTGCTTGTGGGTGGCAGGTGCATGTGATCGTCATTCAAGTCACAGGCCGTGGATCAGATTATAGGTCCCTTTGAGTTGAGAGCAAAGAGAAATGTACACATGCATAACCTTTTAGATTTGTAAAAAGGCTTCCATGCCTGTGTGTACTTGGACCACATGGCTCAGAAAGGGCAGGTGGGAACTCACTAATTTAGGAGAAGGGAAGTCAGAGCTCACTTCACTTACCCTAGGAGCTTTCAGCAGGGACAGTGGTGTCATGGACCAAATGGAGTGTCCCTGATACACTAGACCATTCCTAGGAAAGGGGGTCAGACCAAAGGCTATTGCCTCTCATGGAGCTAGGGGGTGTAGCTGCCCTTATTTCAGCAGAGCCCAGGCATCTATGGGTGCTGTTGTTAACCTCCTGTCAAATCAAAGTATCCAAATATAGACCTGTACCAGTATCACTAACCTACGGTCACAGTTTTCCCTCTGGTGACCATCTCAAGGGGTCTTTGTTGCTGCCCCCCAAGAAGAATGTTCTTGTGGTCCCTCCCCGACCCCATGCACCTATATAGTGCAGATATAGCTTTTAGGAGCCAGACGGTTATTCCTATCCTAACAGGATGGCTGTGAACAACATCATCGTTCTTTATTATTATTTCAAATATGTGAAATGTACTTAAATAAAATGGTCCACTTCAGTGGACCACCTGCCGGAGATCACCAGATAGAGTGTAAATGCTTTATGAGGCCAAATGTCAAGGAGAGAATTGCCACCACTCATCGCTGTCCTTTTTCTGCTGAGTCATTAGGTTTCTAGGTTCTCTAAAAAGAAGATGAAAATGGCTTCTGTGTGGGTTGCGTGTCTGGGGAGGGCTTTAACGTCAGTGTAGTTGGCCTCCTCTCCTCACCCTCTTCGCTGTCCTGAACTGTTTGCAGGTGCCTGGCCTGCCTTACTTGTCTCCAGCACCTTTGCTGCTCAAGACACCCTCCTGCAAAGACTCCCCTCTTGCAAAGACTCTCCTCCTTTCCTGATGTCCCTCAGATGTTTGATCTCTATGCTGTGCTCCTGCTGCTTCCTGCTGAGGTTTCTGCGGTTCAGCCCTTCTTTCTTTGTTGCGTGTCGTGGTCTCTCCCTAAGACCCAGGGTGTGCCCCCACTCAGAGCAGTCTCATCTTTGCCCTTTAGGTTTGTTTGTTTTACATCCTCTGTAATTGAAGATGACAGCATTAAGAAGAATTAATTATGCAGATCGTGTGCTGTGGCTTAACAGCTACTTAGATGCATGTGAACTATTGTAGGTTTTTAGGCTATTGTCTGGTGCCTTGGAAAGTACTTAATTGAGCATAACCCTCACTTCCTCTAGTCTCCCCATCTGAGGGAACACCACCAAGGAGAGGATGTGTGATCTCAGGAGCAGAAGAATCCCTGGGAGTTAAGTCCCCAGAAGCCTGCCTTTTTCCTGGCAAGGGCCTGGTGGCTTCTGCAGTGTTCTGGGCAGGCCAGTAGGTTCTTTAGCCACAGTCTTGGAAGGGGCTAATCCCAAATTCAGGGTCTACTGTTGCAATAGTTGCTGATGCCACTGACCACTCCCTTCGGCTGAGGAATCCTAAGATTGTCCCTGGGGTTTGATTTTGACATTGATATATCTGCCTTGCCTTCTGATTTCTTATGCTCCTTTCACTTAAGCAGAGGATGACTCGCCCATTCAATTTAAGACTCAAATTAGACTCCTCCTATTATCTGCTGGTTATAGTTACCCTAGGGTTAGAACTGTCCTGAGTGACAGAAATGGGTGAGTTTGTGATGTGCTGCCTTAGCATAAAGGGGGAAATAAAATACCCATGAAGATTGGTAGTTAAAAAAAAATCAGAGATTGGTTGCATAGCAATGTGGAAATACTTAACACCTCTGAACTGTATACTTAAAAATGATGAAGATGGTAAATTTCATGTGTGTATAATTTATCACAATTAAAAATGTTAATTATTTTTAAAAATCACTTCAAAGTCTTTTCCAGGCTTTCAATGGTTAGTGATGAATTAGAATCCAGAAACATATTAATTAATCATCTCATTCTCAGAAGGCTAAAATATGCTTCTCCAAACCCAGGCAATCAATATGCATAGAAGTTAATTTGTCTACCAATTGCTCATAATAATTTTGATATTTTGCGTTAGTAAGAATTTATGAAATAATGTAATATTTCATAAATATTCTTGTTCTTTTATCATTAGGCTTCTGGCTTCTAGTTACAAATATTTAGACTATATTTTCCTTTATAATCAGACCTCTAATTTTAGTAGCCTACTAGACAGATACTCCAGACTCAAGATGTTCAATATTGCATTTATGTTCATTGGCTTGATTTTGCCATTCTCTAGTACATTTACTGAAAACACCTCCTCCTCAAGAAAACAAAGTGTTAAAAATGAATATTTCAAGTACCCATTTTGGGGTTTGATTTATAAAATCAGAGGAATGTGAGTGCACCATAGAGCATTTGGCAATATTTTGTCTTAGTGGGTATTTTTATCTTGCTTGTGTTTAAATTCTAGTATTAAGATTTTTTTTATTATGATAAAATATATTCACACTGTTCTGCAACCATGACAACTCTATAGTTCCAGAACGTTCTCACCACCCCAAATGGAAACACTGTAAATTAAGATGTCACTTTCCGTCTTCCCCCAACATCCCCCACCAACCTCCAGCCCCTGGAAACCACTAATTTCCTTTCTGTCCCTAAGGATTTGTCTATTCTGGATATTTCACACAAATGGATAATATTACTTTTGAAACAAAATTTAAATTAGTCATCAGACAGACCCTGTTCTCTATTTTTTGTGTGTATATGGTTGTGATATTTAAAAAAATCTTAATGTCTAGCAGCCTTGGGTTGCTGTACTCTGTAGTAAGCATTCCTATATTAGAAAACTCTAGAGCCATTGAGGGCGGCTATAGATGTACATTTATTGACATTTAAAACTGCATATAATATTAACTAAGGGAAAGGTCAGATTACAAAATTATATGGTCTGCGTTCTGTAAAATTACAGGACCAAAGACAGTGTCTAGAAGGATATAACCAGGGTATTGACAATAATGACAGGTAAGGTGGATAGCTTGAGTTTTCTTTATGGCCTTTCCCTAGGTCCTTATTTTCTGATTTGTGTGAACATTTACTTAAATAAGAAATAACGGCTTATCTGTTGCCTTAAGCAGCACTAAATGATTAGTGTAAGACTTCATGGTATTTTAAAAATCTAACTAAAGTATATTAATATTATTTTAATTAATTATATTAGACAAAAATTCATTGCCCATACAATTTTGAAAATGAAAATATTGCAAGTGCATTAGTATTGAACCCTTTGGTCTGTCTTCATGGAATGCAGTTGTGGTAAAATCAGTGTTTGAATTTTTAAAAATGTTTTTAAGATAGATCTATAAATTAGCTCAACTAATGTAATTCCCAGAAAAGGGCAGGCAGCCCAACCAAGCAGTAAAATAAAGGAATCAGACTAAATATTTCAAAGCCCTTTCATCCTGCAGTTGTGTGATATAATGATTTTAATGCTCATGTTACCTGTTCCTGTGGCTGTAAAAAAGGAACATCTAAATATGTGTCTTACACCATAGTCATAAACCTGGCAGAATGAATTAAAAGAAAGACTAGCCTACGGGACCTATTAAATGATCCCTTTATGTTATTGTGATGGAGAATGCAACATATTTTCAGAGACATATTTAAGATGAAAAAATCTGTTTTAGTCTAGAACTGCTTTTTTTTTTTTTAAATTTTATTTATTTATTTGACAGAGAGAGAGAGTGAGAGCAGGAACACAAGCAGGGGGAGTGGGAGAGGGAGAAGCAGGCTTCCTGCCCAGCAGGGAGCCCGATGTGGGACTCGATCCCAGGACTCTGGGATCATGACCTGAGCCGAAGGCAGACACTTAACGACTGAGCCACCCAGGTGCCCTAGAACTGCTTTTGCCCGTTATTTGTCTTTAAGCTTTACAAGTGTTCTCAGATCCTCTCCATGTCTTAGTTTAGAAGAAATTCTAACCGTGCCTGTCTTAGGCTCATTTAAATTGCCACGTTCTAATGTGAATCATTTTCATTATATGGTATATGGCAGTCATGATAATAAGATCAGACATATTTCATACTTTCCATACCTTCACGTTCTGTGCCTCTGGTTTGCCTTTCTAAAGACCTGAACTTCAAACAGTTTTTGACCATGTGCTTCCCGGGATATATGATGACTCATCATGGTTGTTTTATGTGTATTTTAATTACTTCAAATTTCTAAGGAAATTTGAGGAAAAGTATGCAGTATTCAGGGTGGCTGAGTGTAGGATCTTCCATATTTATGTGATTCATTGAAACTTTGGTTTTTGTAAAGCATTTTTATCGTGAACTATAAAATACATGCAATAATGTGAGTAAAACATGAATGTACAGTTAAATAGTTTTGATGTTGACATCTGCTTAACCGTCACCCAGGTCAAGAAGCAGAATATTGTCCATCTCAAAGAAGCCCCTTCCCCATGAGTGTTTTCCTCTCTCCAGATGTAACCAGTGTCTTATGTTTTACATTCATATCTTTGTCAAAATAATTTTAACACTTATTCATATACCATACCCAATATTAGTTTTGCCCAAAAGGCTTTGGAACTTTGTTGAAATGGAATCATACTCTCTATATTAGCTTGCATCTTAATTCTTTTTCTCAATATTATTCAAGATTAAAGATTGTTGCATGTAATGGCATTAATTCATTTACATTGCTTAATGTATGAATATACCTCATTTTGTTTATCTGTCTCACTCTTGTTGGATCTTGGGGTTGTTTCTGTTTTCTGGCTGCCATGGAACAATGCTACTGTGAATATTTTTGTGTGTGTATCCTGATTACCATAATCACATAGAGATTGGAATTAAGCATACAGGATATGTGACTTCTACTTTATTTTCACTTTTTCCAGCATGGTTGTATGAATGCACATTCCCAGTAACAACATATGAGAGTTACTCTTGTGCTACATCTTTCTAACGGTGGATATTTTCAATCTAAATTGTCAACTTAAAAACCAAGATGATAGGTATGCAATAGAATTTTATTGCGATTGAAATTTGTATTTCCCTTATTACCAATTAGGTTCACAATTTTATACTTATGGCCTCTTGGAGTTCCTCTTTTGTGAAGCTCTTTACTCACTGCTTTATATTAGTTTCTTAAATCTTTTTTTTAAAAGATTTATTTATTTATTTTTAGAGAGAGAGAGCAGGGGGCAGAGGGAGAGGGAGAGATAATCTTAAGCAGACTCCACTCTGAGCACAGAGCCGCATGTGGGGCTCAATCCCAGGATGCTGGGATCATGACTTGGGCTGAAACCAAGAATTGGATGCCTAGCCGAATGTACCATCCAGGCACCCCAGTTTCTTACATACTCTTTATAAGTCCTTTGTTAGTTGTGTGTTAGCCATCTTCTCTCATTCTGTGACTTTTTATTCTCTTCGTGGTGTCTTTTAATGAATAGAATTCTTACCTTAGTCAAACAAATTTTTTTTCTTTTATAAGAACAGAGACATGTTGTGTACTATTTAAGAAATCCTTCTATATATCAAGGTCTACAAGATATTCTTCTATATTATCTTTAAAAACCTTTATGTATTTTCCTATTTTGTTGTTTAATCTATCTAGACTTTCTTTTTCTTTTTTTTTTTAAGATTTTATTTATTTGTCGGGGGAGGGGGAGAGAGAGAGAGTGCATGCACAAGCAGGGGGAGTGACAGGCAGAGGGAGAAGCAGGCTCCCTGCTGAGCAAGGAGCCTGATGTGGGACTCGATCCCAGGACCCTGGAATCATGACCCAAGCCAAAGGCAGACGCTCAGCCAACTGAGCCACTCAGATGTCCCTAGACTTTATTTTTCTGTATGATTTTAAGTAAGGGTCAAATTCTGTTTTTTCCCTCCCTTCCTCCCTCTTTCCCTTCTTTCCTTCCTGCTTACTTCCAATATGGAAACCCATTTTCTCCAACACCATTACTTAAAAGACCATTCTTTCTTCTCTGTTCTGCAGTGCTACTACTTTTTCATAAATCAACATAAGGATATAACTGTACACCTACATGTAGTTATGTATCTGGGCTCTCTGTTCTGTTCTATTGGTCAGCTTCTCCATCCCTGAACCAATAACTGCAGTCTTGTCTACTGTGATTGTGGGCTATGTTTTCATATCTGCTAGACCAAGTCCTATTTTGTCTTTTTTCAAGTACTTTAAGAATATTTGGATACTATGGGCATTTCCATTCATATTTTACAACCAGCTTGTCAAGTTTAAAAAAAAATACCTGTTGAGAATTTGATTGGAGTTGAGTTAAATCTATAGATGAATTTGGGAGAGATTTATTATCTCAAATAAATAATTTCCTTTAATCAGTAAACATGAGGTGATACCTTCACTTACTTAGATCTTCTCTGTTTTTACTTGGGGGAGTTTTATAATATACTTTGGAGAGACCTTGAACAGCTTTGGTTAGATTTGTTCTTGGTACTTGGTATTTTTTGATGCTGTTATAAATGTTATATTTAAAATTTTTACTTTTTAACTGTTGTTGGCACATAGAAATATATTCCTCTTCCATATGTTTGTTGACCTTGTATCCACCTACTTTGTTAAATTCACTTATTAATTCTAGAAGTTTTTCTGTAGATTCTTTTGGGCTTTCTATATACATAGCTTCCTTATCTTGTTCCTGATTTTAAAAAGGAAAGATTGCAATGCATCTTTATGAATCGATGATTAAATCAGTGGTGTTCACTGAGACTACTCTAGTGCTGTCCTCATTTGTGATTGGGGAATATTCCATGGAAGTATCTGTGAATGTGAGATGATACTACCTTGACCCAGATCTGTTAAGGAGTATGAGATATTTGGATTTACACATCTTACAAATATGAAGTGTAACTTGATCCCAGTCAATAAGTTTATCCCAATTATCCCAAATCCTTAAAATCAATTGTGTATCTTATTAGTATGATGAGAAACTATTTAAATCCAAAATTGAAAGCATTAAATTTCCTCCTCCCAAATTGCTAGCAGTTACATTCTGTAAGCAAGTGAACCCAAAATCATAGACTACATCTATCATGGCATTGCCTGACAGAACTTTCTGTGATGGTGAAAATGTTTTATATCTGTCACTAGCCACATGTGGCTACTGAGCTCTTGAATTCTGGCTGGTGCAACTAGAGAACTGATTTTTTTTTCATTAATTAAAATTTAAATTTAGATAGCCACATGTGGTTAGTGGTTACTCTATGGGACTGTGCAGGAGAGAACCCATATGACTCTTTCTTTCCTTCTCTTAAATTTGGCAGCCTTTGGCCAGAAAAACTTCTTATTTCTCCCACTCTTATCTCTCTGAGGCTTTCTTTTACACTTTTCCAGCTTTAGGCAGGTTGTAAGCTTCATCTACTGGCCTTGTTTCCTGAGGACCCTTGCCGTGGGCAGCCTGTGTTAGCCACCCATTTCTGTTTCTCACTTTGCTTACTTGGGATCCTGCTACTTCCTCCTGGTATCACCTGGAAAAAGGATTAAGTATGCTGTCTCTGTCCATGGGGCCACTGGGTTAGGGAATTGCATTATTCACCCAGTAAAACATTTCAGAGCTTTCAAAGGGCATGGGGACAGTGGAGATGAGCTCGCCATCTCCTGGGTGAATTGTTGGAACTACAAAGGTGGGGCATAGCATTGGCCAGTGAGGATTACCACTGAGATGATAGGTGGAGACTTGGTGCAAGAGAGCACCCGTATACTCTTCAGCATCAGCATCAGAAATATAGTTTACTATTTCTGCCTAGTTTTCTGATGTTTGTATATAACAGCCCATTGCTGTTATCATAGATCTGCAGTATTTAATCTGTATTGCAATTTGAAAAGACTTGTAGACTTATCTGAGCCCTTGGTCACCACTGATACCACTTTTGAACCCAATCTCCTAATAAATTGAATTCTGCCTGTAATACAAGAGCTGGTCTATTTGGCTTCTAGAGAAAATACTACCTCTCTTCATCGAGGACATCATTTGCTCAAATAATTATTGAAAAACTATTATATATCAGGCACTCTGCTAGGTAGTGCATATTCAAGAGTAAACAAACCCTCCAGGAGTCCCCCATTTATTGCGGGGTATAGATAAGTATGTAGGTGGATTCCAGTTGTATAGTGGCAGTTAGAATTACGGAAAGCCAGTGCTGAGAATACCAGGTGTTATGGCAGCACAGAAGAAGGATACCAGATACTGGGTGTCCACACAGAGCTTCAGAAAGGAAGTGATGCCTAATTTGAGACCGGAAGCTTGGTAAGGATTTATAGTGAGAGGGTAGGGGAAGGAAGAATGGTTTAGATGGATAAATTAGTTTCCCATTGTTGCTATAACAAATTACCACAAATTGTGTAGATGAAAATAAGAAAAATTATCTTAGAGTTCTGGAGGAAAGACTGGATCTCACTGGGATAAAGTCAAGGTGTCAGCAGGGCTGCATTCCTTCCAGAAGCTCTAGAAGAAAATCCATTTCCTCACTTTTTCTAGCTTCTCGAGGCTGCCTGCTTTATTTGGCTTGGGGTTCCTTCCTCCCTCTTCAAAGTTAGCAGCCTGGCATCTTTACATGTCTAACTTTGACCTCCTGTCTGTCTCTGCCCCTTGTAAGGACTCTTGTGATTACCTTGGGCCCATCCAGTAATCCAGGATAATCTCCCTATGCCAAGGTCAGTTTATTAGCAACCGTAATTCCTTAGGCAACCTCAATTCCCCTTTTCTTTTTTTTAAGATTTTATTTGTTTATTTGACAGAGAGAGACACAGCGAGAGAGAGAACACAAGCAGGGGGAGGTGGGAGAGGGAGAAGCAGGCCTCCCGCTGAGCAGGGAGCCCGATGTGGGGCTCGATCCCAGGACCCTGGGATCACGACCTGAGCCGAAGGCAGACGCTTAATGACTGAGCCACCCAGGCGCCCCTCAATTCCCCTTTTCCGTGTAGTTTAACATATTCCCACAGTCGGGGGATGAGGGGATTAGGAGTTCTAGGAATTAGGACATGGACATTATTGGAGGTGAGGGGAACGTGTTATTCTGTCTACCACAGCAGAGAAAAGAACATAGCATACTTGAAGAGCTAAAGAAATTCAAAATGACCAAAAGCTTACCTTCATGAGGGAGCAAATAACAAGAGAAAGGACTGGAGAAGGAAGTAATGAAAACATGATTGAGTTTCACCTTAAGGAAAATTGATGAACCATTAAAGAGTGAAATAATCAGATTTGAGTGCCTGAAAACTTTATCCACACTTGGAGCCTCTTAACTCATAACACATGCCTATTTCATTGACTCTAAATTGGAACTAATTAATTTAGAATTATCAGAGCTTAATCTGAAATAGGAAATAGTGAGAAAAAATGTTTATTGGCAGAACACTAAAAACACAATTCTGAAAGGAATATGATGACAGACTTCAAAACGTTGATCAACATTTGGATTAGGACTTTTCCATCTAGTGAATATTCAACATAGGTGGACCCAAACCATACAGGAGGATTACTGAGTTATGTAAGTGAAATTTCCAAGGATATTCTTTCAGGCCTAGGTGGGTCCAGGAGCTCGAATAATGCCATTCCTGCTCCCCTCTGTATTGGCTTCATTGTCCATCAGAGTAGGCTCTTTCCTTGTGGAGACAAGAAGTCTAACGTGAACTCCAGGCTATCATGCTACTGGATCAGTCACTGCAGCATTAAGGGTTGACCAAGTAGTTCAAGTGGAAGTCCTAGAATTGAGTCTCATTGAGCCACTTTGAGTTCTGGGCCCGTTCCCGAACTAATCACTGTGGCCAGGAAAACGTGAAATATGAACTGTGCAGACCAGACTAATAGTTGTCTACTCTGATACTTAAGCAGTGATATTTAGGAAGTTTGCTTCTGAAAGTAACAGTATATTTTGAGAGTTGTGCTGAACTTTGTAACCAATAAAATTGTTCAGATGGGTGCCTTGTCTAAATGTCTTTTTCACATATTATCATCAGTATGGATCTGAAATCTATTCTATTATTGCTGGTATCTGATCAGTCTCTACAGATGGACCTGGATTTGAAATCTTAAGATGTACATGTCTGTGTTCTGCAAAATTATCATTTAAAATCAGCACAAAGGCTTTTGGTAATTGACATCATTTGCCTGACTTTGAAAATGGAAATATTTAATTAAACTTCATACAAAAATGAAATAAAATCATGCTTTTATTTTAGATCACTTTCTTCCTTAAGCAACTGTCTCTCTCAGTCTCTGTCAGCAGATTTAATCTCACTTCCAGTAAATCCTTTTCAGTCACATTATCTTCATTTAAATACAGATGTGCTTTAGGATAATTCCCGTGTTCTTTGTACATTGAACATGTAATGACATCCTGCTCCCAGCATTTCGTCGTTTATGCTTTAATATTTGTAAATGGGCCATCTTTACTTTTTTAAGGATGCAATTTTATATTGAGCAAATGGAAAATGTATTAGAGTATGGTTATTTCTCTGATTGGTTTTATTTATGTTGAAAGCGACAGAAACACTTGAAATCTCTCTCCATCTTTATTATCTTCTGTTCTCTGTTCTGCCATTCCCAACTCAGCCTTCACCAACATTTCTCTGAAGATAACTTGCAGAAACACATCTCCAAATCTGACACCTTTCTCCATTCCATGTTTCCAGCTTTGTTTTTAACATTTATCTGTGGATAACACTTTTTTTGTAAACTTAACATCTCTAAAACCGAACTCCTTTTCTCTGATTTCTCTGTCGAACTCATTCCCTGTGTTCATACAGCCACCAAGGCTTGCCATTTTTTCCTTCAGTTTCTCCTAAATTTCTTTCCAGAATGAATGCAACTGACCCATTCAGTTTCTCATAAGATTTCTGAACCTCCTCAGTAACCTGCAGCATTCTGTCTCTGTCTTTCACTTTAATCTTGGTACAACTAAGATAAAAATTTTCTTAAAAACTGTTAAAGTTCAAAGAGTTTTAAGAATTGAAACACTACTTTCGACAGCAGGTTTAGAAGTTTTTCTTACCTTCCTAACCCTTGGGGATTGCATTATATACTTGATACTTATTTGTTCTATGTGTAACTGTTTTATCTTTTGGTGTGGACTATAAATTCTTGGAGGGAAGAAAGCATGGTTTATGCTTCACGGTATAAAATATATAAAGAACCAAGTCCTGGTCTTTATAAAAGGTTGATGTTCAATAAATTTCGTATAAAGATTATAAAAGAGAGTTTTGAGGTTAGGTGAGAAACTTGTCTTTCTTCAAGATGGCAGAACCAGTTGATGTGAATAGCCCCCTCCACTCCTAAATCAATGGAAGGTGTAGAAAAACCTACTGGGGTGCCTGGGTGGTTCATTTGTTAAGCGTCTGCCTGTGGCTCAGGTCATAATCCCGGGGTCCTGGGATTGAGCCCCGCATCGGGCTCCCTGCTCCGCGGGAAGCCTGCTTCTCCCTCTCCCCCACTCCCCTTGCTTGTGTTCCCTCTCTCTCTGTGTCTCTCTCTGTCAAATAAATAAATAAAATCTTTAAAAAAAATAGAAAAACCTATCAAATTTTTAATATTTAAAAGATTTTAAAAATAAATACTCAAGTTCAGACTTGAAAAAGGAGTATCTTAGGTGCCAGGAATGAAGAGAGGGGCCACAGCATTGAACCACAACAGGGACCGACTTGAGCAGATGTGTGCTTTAGGGTGTAGAGTTTTCGCTGGAGACTGCAGGTCTCATGCCTACTGGCACACTGGGAATCGATTTAGACTTGGATGGGGAAGACCCATGGGAAAAACCCTTAGCTCAACCCACATTTGAAATTGGACCCCCCAGCTTGTCCTTTCTTGTTGGTGAGCAAAATTGTCACCATATTGAAGCCCCAAGTTTAGGAACTAACATGAAATTTGGTGAACCTATGGGGACTTCATCAGGGATATCTGTATAACCCAAGAACCTTGTGCAACCTCCATGGGGAGAACAGATTCTGAATTATTATGAGCTCACAGATGAATATTATGAACACATCTGAAAATCCCCTGTCATGAGGTATAGTCAGCAGGCACAACAAATGAGATCAAACTAATAGTTATAGGTAATAAAAACTAAATGAATACAATCTGCAAGGCACAATGAAAGTATTAAAAAGAAATCACAGACTATTTTGGGGAAGGATAATCTAGAAATAAAAATAGAGCCATTCAGTTTCTTAAAATATTCAATATATTGGTTCCAGAATGGGCCAAACACAGCAAGGAAAGGATTAGCACACTGGAGATGGGTCTGAGGCCACATCACGGTTGATTTGTGTAGAGCTGGGCTGTGACCGGTGACTGTGGCTGCTCGGTGGATAGATGGCACTGTTCAGGGTTGTTCATTTTTCACTCATTTGCCCCCTTTTCAGTGGACATGGGACATTTGATAGGCACGGGTTCAGAACTCCATGCTTAATTGCTTTTTTTGCCCCTTTTCCTTTAAACTTAGGTGACCTTATTTTTGTCACCTGGGTATGCGGGGGTGGAAGTGGTAATCTTTGTTCATGAGGAACAGGGTTACCATGTTGGTAAGAAGATATGGTGCCTAAAATTGTTCGAGTGATTGAGGGGAGAGAACGGAAAACAAGGTTGCTTTCTGGAGAATGGAATACTTCTTTCTTTTTTTTTTCTCCTTTTCCCCAACTTCAGTGTTTTCTGCCAGGTGTTTATTGTCCTCACAACTTTTCCCCCCATCCCCCTGCTTGAGATAGCTACAAGTGGTATCTAACACATCTTGGATACCTTGGCAGCACTCCTTTTGAGAGTCTTGTTTTGGGAGGCATACCCATCACAAGATAAGCAATTTTCTTTCTCTCTTCCCAGCTTTTTCTCCTTTGATAAACGTGGGTCTGCTTCCAGGGATTCATGTTTTTTCACAGATTCCAATTTTCAGAGTTGAAATTGTTGGTGATGTCATTGTTTTTCTTGTGGTGCTGACATAGAGTAGATCTTTTTTAAAAAGTCTGCTGAAATGTCTCCTTTAGGAAAGATTACTTCCTTTTATTCTGAGTGTGGAATGTTGGCAGCAGAAATGGGAAACAGAAAAATTAAGCTTTTTATAAGTGTACTTGACTAAAGTTTATCGAAGTATATATTAGGCAGTCCTATGACACTTTTGTTGTCACCTTAAACACAACAACAACAACAACAACACCTGATAACTATAGGTTTATAAAAAGCTTGTTTGCTACCTACCTACATCCATCTATCTATCCCCCTTCCTATTATATTTATTGAACCATCAAGGAATTCGGATGTCTAATTAAATTATTACTCGAACATCAAAAAAAATGTATCTGTGCCTGCAATGTGGTTGTTTGCATTTCCTCTTTTTCATTGTAATCTTATTTTTGTCATTTCTAGCACCCAAGATGCTTCCTATACAAAAAAGTACAATGCTATATTGAGAAATGAACAATAAACAGTGTCATCTGCTAGGACTGATTGTTGATTTTTAGTGGTTTTATGTGTTTGAGGAAATGACGTATGTGAACATATGAAATTTTCCACTTTATATTTGGCTCAGTGTGGGTGCGGGCTATGCAGTGTTACCACTTACAGCATGGATATAGGTTTTGCCTCACATAATTGCGCTGCAGGCACAGACATAGCCTTCCCTTTCATTGATTGATTTTGTGTGTGTGTGTCAGATTCCTAACATTCTTTTTTTAAGTCTAAAGATAAAGTAGTAAATCTTTCGGGCTATCCCAGGAAGAGACATGTTTACCTGTGTTCTTGTCCTTATGCATGTTAATAGCATTCTGCTGTCTGTCTGTCATGAGGGTTGGGAGGAGCTTCTGTGAATGGACTGAAGGCATTTCCCAAACCTCACATTTGGCCATATTTCTTTCTTCCTCTCTGTTCTATCAAATCTGTGAACTAGAAAAAAAACTGACAGAGTGGAATTTAATTTTCCCTCTTTATAACTTCTCACAGTCTTTTGAAGAAATAGAGATGTGTGGTAAAGTGGCTTCAGAGTTGTCGGCTGAAGGCAGAGAGGGGCAGCAGAGGGTGGGTGTTCTGGCCTTGGAGGCCCCATCCACCACCACGAGAGGGGATTCGGTGCCAGTGGGGAAGCAGATCTCGTTACTCAGGAGACTCTGGGCGGTGGTTCCTGGACAAAGTCTGTGTCTTACTTGATTGAAATGGATGAAGCTAAGCACATATAGAAAGCATAGCCTGCATCTTTTAAGGAAACTCTACCTTTATGAGGCTTACAGCAAAGAGTTATGCTAATTGTTAATTCTTCACTGGTTTCAGGTAGAAAGTGAGCCTGAATTTGGTGACATACATTAGACTTTGTTCCTGCTGTGCTCATTCTTACTGTTTGAGAAAGGACTGAGGTTGAATTGTTGAAATTGCACAGGTACTATTGAAAGATTTCAGCTACTCTTAAAGAAGGTTTTTGGATGTACAATTAAGCTTAAATATGAGAGATGAAGAATTCTTTGAACAAATAACATTTTATTAGCTTTTTCAATATTACATCATAACTGTCTCCTGAATTTCCTCCAAAATGTAAATCTCTAATGTTCTATAAATTAAAAGTGAATAAACTGAGTATAAAGATATTCACCTTTAATTTGTAGTATTTTCCTGATTGGAGGAACTGGAAACAATACAAAGACTCCCAGACTGAAGTAATTGTAATTATATATATGTAATTATAATTATTATAGTGGCCAATTACAGAGTCCCTGCTCTAAGTCTGATGTGGTGCTAAGTTTTCCTGAGCATTAATTCGTAGTACTCATTACCCACGTTGGACAGTTAGGGCCCCTGGACTTAAGGAGGCACGAGCACTAGTGTGAGCCCACAGAGCTGGCCGATGTTCTTTGGGCCCCTGTGAAACACTCAGCAGGTTCACCCTTCGTCTTCCCTCCCCACTCCTTGCTGTGGACAGCTGCTGGCCCCGCCCTGCTCACACCTGCTCTTGGACTAAACCCTCATGCGTCAGGGCAGGGTGCACAGAGAAGGGTAACTCTGGGTCTACTGCCCCTCTGTCCTTGCTGTGGTCACCACTCTTCCACTGTTACTCTGCCCCATCTTCATGAGTCCACAGCTCTCTGGCTCAGGTCCCAGCTGCACACCATCTTCAGTATCCCTGTCACACATCCCACCCACAGACCAGCCGTGCGGTGACTAAGCGCTCTGGATAACCTGAGCTCATGTTAATTTTGCAGTGAAGATAAGTCTTACCAGAGCCCTTCATGTGATTTTTGTCCTTTTCCTTAGAGTTTAGGATGAGAGGGGAGGGTGGCAGACTAGGGAGGGAAGGAAGAATGAAGGTCAGAACAGAAGAAAAAAACATCCTTAGAAGACCGGCAATCCCTTTCCTACAAAAGTCTCAAGGTTGCATGCTTGCTTCAGGGGTGGACCTGTGATGGCACCCTGGCAGTGAGTTGACAGAGAAAGTCAGTGCTCCTGAGCTGCTGCAGGACATGGTGACTTTGGAATAATAGGAGGCCGGAGGGGTCTAGGAGGTGGGGGGATAAAGAAGGCCACTGGAGAACCAGCTGGTATCAGAAATATCCTATTCTTGGGAACCTACAGGAGCAAAAGATCCCACCATCTACCTGCCTCCATCCTTCCCCCCTCCTACCTTTCCTCGGCTCTAGTCTCTGTTCCTCTGGGCCTCGAGAACTGTCCATTGGCAAGTTGGGGTGGAGGTATGGATAGGTCCCCACAACGCAAGAGAAACTGCACTTCCCTTGGTGCCACTGTAATCTAGTAGTTAGGTTCAATAGTATGCTTGTTGCAGCACCAGCCATGGGACGCAGAGTGGGCTCCGGTGGCTCATTAGGAACAGCCTGGAGATGCAAATCACTTGAAGTACACAGTTTCCATAAGAACATGTATGATTTTTAGGTAGCCTGCTTACAAATGAATTTCTTGAGCAAAGCCTTTTTGTAAGCAGTGGACTATATGCATTTGCACTTGACTCATAAAGCATTAGAAGTGCAATGAAAATAGTATGAGCTAAGTGCCTTATTAGCCTGAAAGACACCTACTTGTGTGTGTGTGTGTATGTGTGCATGTGCAAGAGAGAGAGACACTATGGGAGGGAGGGAGAGATTGTGATTTGAACAGACATTTGGAAGGTACTGTCTCTGGAGTTTGATGGGGGGCGTTAAATTTGTGGACTGATTTTAGCAAAATTGCATGTACCTTAATAAAATGCACCGTACTTGTCAGGCCTATCTTATATGAAATACCCTTCAACTAGAGCGTGTATTTTCCTTAGCAGTTTTTTCCTATTTGAAATGTATAGATTTTTACCAAAGCACCCTCCATGTTCTTAATCTCTTTTGTATTTTCTGCTATTTTGAATGAAGATATTAATTCATTTTAAATTAATAAAATCAACACTTATCCATGGTTTACAGTTTTTCTGAGCAATGGAATACTTCCTCTCTACCTTTTGTGCAGTGATTTTCTTTCAATCAATACTGGGCTAATTGCCACAAGTCATGTTGCAGTGTAAGCAACTAGTGTGCCTCAGGAAACAATCCTATGGGGACAAAACATGTGCAAACAACAATGAGGTTCCCTGGAACAATTTCTGCAAGATGCAGAGGAGAGGCAAGCGGGAGTTTGATAAAGGATCCACAGCCTGTGATAGCCAGGCCTGAATTGGCCACCCTCAGAGCCACCCTCTTTCCAAGCCTGGTGAAAGTTTCCCTGGCATCCTGTCCTTCTACAGAAGGAGAGGTTTGCCCCAATTGCACATCCGCAGCGAGAGGCTTTGCATTGGCTTTGCACAGGATGCCGGGAAGACTCAAAGTCATGGTGTCTGCACCATGGCTGCAGCCAGCTGTGGTGTGTGAGCGTGGCACCAAGGGGAGGGACACAGGGGCTGGCTTCTCTGTGGCCATGTTAGATGAGCCAGACAGACATCTCGGAATTTCCCGCGGGAAGTACTGTGGGTCAGTTACCAGCTGTATCCTGAACACTTGAAAGAGTTTATAGAACCGGGGTGATTTTGCGCATCTACGGTAACCTCTGTGTATGAGAGACCCCAGATAGCTTAATATTGGGGATTACTTTTTGTAAAATTAATTCATAGTGGATGCCGGGGCGCCTGGGTGGCTCAGTTGGTTAAGCGTCTGCCTTCAGCTCAGGTCATGATCCCAGGGTCCTGGGATCAATCCCCACATTGGACTCCCTGCTCAGCAGGGAGTCTGCTTCTTCCTCTCCCTCTGCCACTGCCCCTGCTTGTGCTCTCTCTTGCTCTCTCTCTCTCAAATAAATAAATTCTTAAAAAAAAAAAATTGTAGCATATGCCTTTGGGGTGAATGTGAACCCTGGTTCCGAAACCTTTTGTATGATAGTTCATATCCATCAAGGCCCTTACCCACTGATTCCTAATCAAGAAAAAGTAAATTAAATCTGGTTTCAAATGAATGTATTTTCATTAGCAAACCTATCTCTGTGATGACATTATTAGATAAATGAGATATTATTGAGTGACTGTCACTTATTCCTCCAGTGCCCAGCTCCTCTGTAGCCATCATTCAGTTTTCCTTATTTTAGCTTTTCAAGTGACTTAACTTTTTTTTTTTTTTTATGTCAATAAGGCTCTAGGTCCACTGTGTGCTGTTACTGCTCTTCCTTTAATCTCTCCCCTTCCATAAGCAGGAGCATTTCTTATAAGCTGCTTTTCGCTTTCCAGTCCAGGTACCTAGAGAGGGCCCCATTAATGTATGTGGGATGGAAGGAGAAGAATGCTCTTTTGCAGTGGGAAGTGAGCTTCTTAGATCTTAAGCTCCATGGGTTTAGTGCAGGAGGGGCATGATGTGCTCCAGGAATCTCCTGCAGCTATTTATAAAAAGGCGGGCTCTTTCTCTTTCCTTGAGGGACAGAATATGATGGTCTGTCATGGCACTGTCTGAAAATAAAACTCTACAAAGTCATATGAAAGAGTTGTATAATCGGTTCAGAATTTAAAATGTCCAGCTGCCAACTTTAGTTGAAAACCAAGCCTTGGAAAGGTTTTTTTTTTTCTTGCTCTCTCTTTTAAAGTGATGCTTGTTCAAAGTACATTTGCTTATGAAGGAATAATTGGGTCTAGATGGTCTGGCTCTTTGAAGAGTGAGCATTAAGTACCACTACGTGGTGTGTAAATGCGGTATGAAATGATAAGGAGTGGCAGGAGCATAGGGGTGCGTGGTAAAACTTGTCAGTCTGAGGTGGGATTAAAGCAGAGAAAAGGGCATTTCTAAAACCTGTTGTAGCTTATGTATGCTGTTCATATAGAATGTAACTAACAGCACTTTAGCCTCCTCTCCTATGTGCTGATGAATTAACCCCTGTGACAGATTATGTCCATTTTGGTGAGGTTTCCCTTCAAGAGGGCCTCTTATGCAATTTCCCATGAAGATAAGCATTTGCCAAGACTACATGCCCATAGTTCTGCATGAGAATGAAAGTAGGAGAGAGTAAGGACTGGTGGGGAGGGGGCAGGAGAGAAAGAGAAGGAGAAAGAAAACGAGAAGGTATGTGAGTTAAGGATACAATAGATAAACATTATTAGTGTGTTAATGATCTCAAAGAGGAATTCTGCAGCAGAAACGTTGCTGAGATGGACAAAGAGGACAAGTTTGGATTCAGTAGCCAGTAAGACCATTTCTCAAAGACTGAATCAGTTGTTCATTTTTGGGCTCTCCTTGCATGTTGTAGTTTAAATGCAACAGTTTTGGTGGCCATGTATGAAATACTCAAGTGTTTAAGACAGAGGATCTGGCTCCCAGGAGTTCTTATCCAGATGTGAGCTGTTGTTCCCTTCATCCTACTTGTGATTTCGTGAGCTGTCTTGACTAAGGACATGTGCCTTCAACTCTGCATGTTTTTCTTCTATTATTTCTTTGGTCTTTCCTGTTACTTCCTCTGGTTTCTTCTTTCAAAATTCATACTAGACATGTGTTAAAACTTCTTGCTTGTCTTAACTTTTCTTTCATATTTTAAATCTCCCTCTCTTTTTTTCTTTTGGTTGGAGGGAGATGCCTTGCAGGATAACTCTTTGGCTCTGTCTTCCAGATTACTAATTAATTCTTCAGCTGTATCCTTTTTCCTGTTTAGACCAAATATGGTGTTTTTAATTTCAGAAATCATTTTTTAACATTTTCAAGATCATTTTTTAAATTAACATGGTAGTCTATTTCCATTCAGACCCCTTTTAAAATTTCCTGTTTGTTCTAATACCTGTTTGTTAGAGTGTTACTTCTACTATTTGTTGTATTTACTGCCTCTCTTTCATGGTGTTCATTTTCTCCAAATGTTTAACAATTTGTGGTTATATGTGCATTTCCAGACTTGAGGTTTGCTATTACCCAATTCATGAGGTTATATTTGTTTTCAGGTAAGAGACTGTGGGTGATAGGTACTGAGAGGGGTGTTTGGTGGCTGCTGTGGGGTTCCTGTTCCTTGAGGGTATCGGCAGCCTTCTAGGGCAGTCTTTCTCAGACTGCGTGCATGCACTGTGCCAGGTGGGTTTTACCTCTTTGAATACACCCAGTAAAATAAGTGCCACATTAAAATTATGGTTTTATGGGAGTTCAAAAAAGGAAAGAGTTACATCAAACTGAGGGTAATAAATAATGCTCTTTGGGGGATTCTGAGATGGGCCTTGAACAACAGATGATGAGGGAATGCAGATTAATTTCAGGCAACTGAATGGACAAAAGGATAGGTGGCATGAGAGACAAATTTTGGGAAACTGCATCATCCAGTTACTAAAGAGGGATAAAAGTAATAAATAGCAAATGAAATCAGTTGATACATTTGTCAAGTACAGAGAAGCTTTTTCACTCCATACAGTGCACTGCTCTCCATCCAGTTGCTCAAGCCAGAAATGAGGAAGTGGTCTCACCTTCTTTCTTCCCCGTCATTCAGGCAGTTCAAAGTTACAATACTTTCTTTCTTCTAAATATCCCTCAAATTTGTCCACTTCTCTCTGTTCCCATTTCTACCACCCTTGTCTCAGTCATTGATGAAATATCACCTAATTTTATACTTTTGTTCCATGAAAGAGGAAAAATTGTAGGGTAAAGTGATAAATTTGGTTTGGGGCATGTTTCTATCTTATTAATAGTAAGCTTTTCTCATAGTAATGTCCAGTGTGTAGTTAGATTTTTGAGAAAAAGTTCAGAGTGAAGCAGTAGATTTGGAAGAGATTATAGTTTGAAGTACAGGGATAGACTTAATGTTTGGAAGGAAAATCAATAAAGAGAGGCAAAATGAAGTTTTAGTACAAAACCAGTGAAAATTCCTAAATGTAAGGGAGCATCTATATTGTGTATTGTGCTACATTGTTAGAAGGATGTCAACGTATGTTATGTCCTCTCCCTTCGAAGAGAAAATTGGAGATTTTCCAGATATTTTTATGTTTTTAATTAAAAATTTAACTCCCCTATGATCTGAAAACATATCTTGGCATTATTTGAGTCCTTTTTACATTTATTGAAGTTTATTTATAGCCCAGAATATGTGCTATCTTGGCAAATGTTCTGTGTGCATTTGGAAGGAATGTGTAGTTTGCTGTTTGGATGTAATATCCTATAAATGTCGGTTAAGTCAAGTTGATTAATAATGTTTTTCAAATCTTACTTATCATTACTAATTTTTTATACTTATTCGATTAGTTTCTGAGCAAGAGATAATGAAATCCCTGATTATAATTGTGGATTTGTTTATTTCTCCTTATAGTTCTATCAATTTTTTCTTTATTAGAAGCTCTATTATGGTGTGCACAAATGTTTATGATTGTTATATTCCCTTGATGAGTTGATCATTTTATAATTGTGAAATGACTTCCTTTATCCCTTGTAATATTTCATATTTTGAAATCTATCTTGTAGCCATTCCAACTTTCTTTTGATTGGTATTAGGTATACATTTTTTCCACTTTTTTACTTTTAGCCTACCTGTATCTTTGTATTTGAAGTGCATTTCTTGTAGGCACTGTGTACTTGGGGCTTGCCTTTTTTTTTTTAAATCTAATGTGGTACTCTGTCTTTTAATTAGCACATTTAGACCATTTATGTTTATTGTAATTATCGATTTGGCTAGGCTTAAATCTGTCATCTTGTTGTTTGTTTTATCCCATCTCTTTTTTGTTGACTTTCCTCTCTTGTTCTGCCTTCTTTTACATTGTTTTTTATAATTCTATTTTATCTTTGATGGCTTATCCACTATAACTCTAATAGTATTCATACAGTATAAGAATTTAACTTATCACAGGCTACCTTCAAATGATAATAAATGTTAGGTACAGTCTAAGAACCTTTGGTAGTAAACTTCCATCCTCCAATCTTTATACTGTCTTTATACTGTCATCATCTTACATTTCCCTTTTACATCTTTTATAAGCCCCACAATACATTGTTTTACCTTTTTACAATCTCTTAAAAGAGATTTAAATAATAGGAAAAAATCTTATATATTTATCCATGTAGTTACCATTTCTGGTGTTCTTCATGCCTGTGTGTAGATCCATATTCTCACTGGTATCTTTTTTTTTTTTTTTTGCCTAGAGTACTGCATTCACTTATTACAGTGTGTATTTGTGGGTAATGAGTTCTTTCAGCTCTTGTATGTCTGAAATGTCTTTATTTTGCCTTCATTATTTTTGAAGAATATTTTTTGGATATAGATTTCTAGTTTTAGATTTAGTTTTACTCTCAATATTTTAAAGATGCTACTCTACTGTCTTTTCTCTTGCACCATGTTTGATGGGAAATCAGCTTTCATCTTTATCTTTGGTCCTCTAGTCTAAGTATTTGTCTTTTTTCTCCTCTGGCTGCTTTTAAGATTTTGCTGTTTATCACTATTTCGATGCAATTTGTTTATAATTTATCTTGACATATTTTATTTTTTCCAGTTTTCTTGTGCTTGAGGTTCACGAACTTCTTGGATCTGTGTGTTTATCATCAAATTTGTTTTCAAGTTTTCATCAAATTTGGAACTTTCACTATTATTCCTTAAAATAATTTTTCTCTCTGCTCCTCTTTCTTTTTTTCCTTGGGAACAGCAATTATATATTTATTATGCCTTTTGGGTTCTATTGCCATGTTTTCAAGTTCACTCATCTTTTATTCTGAAATGTCTAATTTGTAGTTTTTCCAATCCAGTGTAGTTTTCATCTCATACATTGTCAGTTTCATCTCTAGAATTTTTATTTTTTTTTAAGTCTTCCATGTCTACTTAACTTTTTGAACATATAGAATGTAGTTATAGTAAGTATTTTAATGTCCTTGTCTACTAGTTCCAATATCTAAGTTTTGAGTTCATATTGATTGATTGATCTATCTCCTCATTATGGGTCCTGTTTTCCTGTTCTTTGGATGCTTGATAACTTTTGATTGAATGCCAGACACTGTGAACTTTACATTGTTAGATACCAGATATATTTGTATTCTGTAAATATTGCTCAGTTTTGTTCTGGGATGTGTTATGTTATTTGGAAACAATTTGATTCTTTTTCATCTTGCTTTTAAGACTCGTTAGGTGGAACTGAAGCAGTGTGCCATCTGGGTTTACTTATTCTCCATTACTAAGGCAAGACCCTCCTGGGTCTGCACAATACTCTGTGGATTAAGAGGTTTTTCCAGGGCACCTGGGTGGCTCAGTTGGTTGAGCGACTGCCTTCGGCTCAGGTCATGATCCTGGAGTCCCAGGATCGAGTCCCACATTGGGCTCCCTGCTCAGCAGGGGGTCTGCTTCTCCCTCTGACCCACTTCCCTCTTGTGCTCTCTGTCTCATTCTCTCTCTCAAATAAATAAATAAAATCTTTTTTTTAAAAAAAGAGGTTTTTCCAAATGACTGGTGGGAATATGCACTAAGAGAATTATCCAGAAGGGTTAGAGGTGACAATGTCCACACTGGGCATTCTTTTTCCAGGCTTGTGGGTTGTTTCCTTATGTGCTTGTGTTGACAAGTACTCACCTGAAATACTCAAAGAGAATGCTCTGTGGATCTCCAGAGCTCTCTCTCTCTTTCTGTGCAGCTGTCTTTTCTCTGTTACCATGTTCTGCAAACTCTAGCTACCTTGACCTCTCTGAACTCTCTCTGCTTAGTCCCTTCAGCCCAGAGAATCTGCTGGGCTCTACCTGAATTCCTCCTATTTGCCTACAGCCTGGAGACTCTCTCAACAGAGTAAGTTGGGGTAGTTACAGGCTTCATCTCATTTGCTTCCCATCTTTCAAGCATCATTGTCCTTCATTTGCTGGAATCCTGTGTCTTGTAAACTTGTTTTGTATATTTTGTATGCATTTTATTTGTTTCACACAAGATGGTTAATTTGGACCCCTTACTTCATCTTTGTGGTAAGCTGAGTTTCCCTTTGCAGTGGTTTTCAGATTTTAAACATGGAACCCTTTTTCCAGAGTCTCTAATTGGACTAGCATTGCTTTTGGAAAATGCCACTGTAGTTAAGAGAGAAGGTTGTGTCCTGTTAACTAAACAGTATTTCTCTGACGTGGTAGTCCTTAGAAGCTGGAGTCTCAGTGTTGGCATGGCATGTAGAGTAGAGATCCTCCAGTCTAGTTGTCTTCAAACTAGAAGAATTGTTTTTAAACAATAATGTACTCCTCTCATATACTCCCACACTTATAATTTGACATGCAAAGTTTTTCATTCTAAGTTGCAAAATGTGTAAAGGAAATAATTCCCAATAAATTATAAAATTGACATTCAGAAATAAAATGTTATAATTATTTTTTTAAGTATAATCACCTGGAATCTAAACACCATAGTAAATTGAAGTCCATTACTTTCATTTTAAATCATGAACAAGTTTTCTTTTAACACTGAAAAATTTTACATTCTTTCTTGTTGGCGTCATACTTTTATTCCACTTTCCCTGCTGAATTTATTTTCAATGTTGTGTGTTCGCTTCTGTAACACATTTATGGATCATCCTATTTTGTTTATCTACATCTAAATAAACACAAAAATTAAATTAATACTTTTAAAATTTTTCTCATGACATTAATTTCTCTGTTTTAAAATCAAATGCTTCTGGATTCAGTTGTCATTATAATTATCTGTAGCACACAATTGAGCCAAACAACATAAATATATAAAGGACTGTTAAATAGCATTTCAACATATAATGACTGAAATTTTATTTGAAATGCATCTCTTTGAGAAGAGAGCATCTTTTATTTTCCTAATTAGTCTTTTTACCTGGGTGATAATTATTTATTGATAGAATAAGACTGGGTGAATAGATCATATTGATAATCCAAGGTAAATTTAACATTAAAAACATGCAGCGGTAACTCCTAAAATATTTACATAGCATGTGAAATTAGTTGATACAAACATAATGACATACAACTAACGTACATAATTTATTTGAAGTTTTGTGAATTTCAGAGACAACTGTAATTTTTGCATGGGGTGGATATATAACAGCATTAAATACCATTTTGGGCTACTTTTGTACTACTCCTGCTCTTTTGTAGTAATTGACAGTTTGACCACTATATGAGCCTAAACCTGCACAATGGATAAAATACAAGATATGATTTTTATTATAACAAAAAGATTACTAGCTTTGTGAAGGATTTTAAATGATTCAGTTTACAAAATGATTTCTCTGCTGTTTTTCATATCTACTCTGTGAAATAATACATACCAATGTAGGGATGCACTTTGGCTGTTCTGTTGTCCTGTAACAGTATGATGGATAGAACCATCTCTGGTAGGATAATTGGGGTCACACTGTAAAATTGGATTTGTCTTTGCACCATGTGATTCTCAGAAGTCATGAAATTCGGGCACAGGTCCAGGGCAGTCTGTCATGCACTTCTCTGAGCAGCGTTAATCTCCCTGCTGCTCTTCACTTGGAATGAGTTGCAGGGAAGTCAGTAGGGACTGAGGCTACTGACCTCTCTATCTGAGCGCTTAAGGATGAAAAAGCCTTCGCGCTGGAAAGGAATGCTCTGCTGTGCAGATAGCACCAGGTGGAAAATGATGTCTGTCCTTAACCTCACACTCGCAGGTCAAATTGGTCTAGGGATTTTACAAGTAATTCCTACCTTCCCCCAGGATGAAATTAGTTTGCCTTTGTCTTGGCCAACACCCTCTTTGGAGGAAGTTTTTAACTAACATTGTCTGGAAAAGATAAAACTTAATTTCTGGGGACTATGATTCTGTACAACAGTACTGTTTTTCCTAAACTAACTTGGTTTTTAACTACTTATTTTTTTAAGAGACTTAAAAAAAAAGAGAGAGAGGGAGAGAGACTTAGGGTGAAAAGTAGTTCAGAGACTGAAGAAAACATTACCCATTTCCTTGGCTAGATTTGGGTATTATTGCTTCTCAATGAGAGCTTTAAAATTTATGTAACCACATTCACTTTCTTCATTCCATCTTTTGAGAGCAATTTTGACTTCATCCTAAGGTAAAATTCATCCCTCCCTTGTTTGTACCTCATCTTCCCAGGCACTGACTGACATCTTAGTGCCTGTGACACTTTGATGTACTTTAATGTATCTTGTCTTCACCCTCTGGACTCTGGGTTTTATTTATCTTTGTATCTACCATAGAACTTGGCACATGGTGGATTATGGGAGATAATAAATAAAGAGGTCCTAAGTACCTCTGAACCCTTGCTTGTACTTTGTAGCTGTGATATCTTGGGGGCAGCTACCTACCTTTCTGGAGTAGGTTTCTGCACCTCAAAGTGGAAAATGATAATAAACTACACACAGAGTTATGGTCAAAGTTAAATGTAGAAGAAGTACTTATGCCTATGCCCGTGAATGTTCAGTTAGCATTAACTGCCATCCTGAGTGTTAGGGATGGCGGCAATGTGGGAATGCATGTGTGCATGGTACCGACTTCTGTGTTGGAATATGCAGAGAGTGAGCAAGCTGCTGCTGCGGGGGATTCACGGTCCAGTTGAGTGACGCACAGGAACTCATGGCGGAAGCACGGTGGGTGACACTGTTTTATTAGGAACACAGGAAAGCTCAGGAGCAGAAGGTTTAGTTCTTTTTTTTTTTATTTTTTGTAGTTTTTAATTTTACTATATTATGTTAGTCACCATACAATACATCATTAGTTTTTGATGTAGTGATCCACGATCCATTGTTTTCGTATAACACCCAGTGCTCCATGCAGTACGTGCCCTCCTTAATACCCATCAACGGGCTAACCAATACCCCCTCCCCCCTCCCCTCTAAAACCCTGTTTGTTTCTCAGGTCCATAGTCTCTCATGGTTCATCTCTCCCTCCAATTCCCGCCCCCCCCATTTTTCCCTTCCTTCTCCTAATGTCCTCCATGTTATTCCTTATGTTCCCCAAAAAGTGAAACCATATGATAATTGACTTTCTCTGCTTGACTTATTTCGCTTAGCATAATCTCCTCCAGTCCCATCCATGTTAATGTAAAAGTTGGGGATTCATCTTTTCTGATGGCTGAGTAATATTCCATTGTGTATATGGACCACATCTTCTTTATCCATTCATCTGTCGAAGGGCATCTCGGCTCTTTCCACAGTTTGGCTATTGCGGACATCGCTGCTATGAACATTGGGGTGCATATGGCTCTTCTTTTCACTACATCTGTGTCTTTGGGGTAAATTCCCAGTAGTGCAATTGCTGGGTCATAGGGTAACTCTATTTTAACATTTTTGAGGAACCTCCACACTGTTTTCCAAAGTGGCCGCACCAACCTGCATTCCCACCAACAGTGTAAGAGGGTTCCCCTTTCTCCACAACCTCTCCCACATTTGTTGTTTCTTTCCCTGTCCATTTTGGCCATTCTAACTGGTGTAAGGTGGTATCTCAGTGTGGTTTTGAGTTGGATTTCCCTGATGGCTAATGATGATGAACACTTTTTCATGTGTCTGTTAGCCATTTGTATGTCTTCTTCAGAGAAGTGTCTGTTCATCTCTTCTGCCCACTTTTTGACTTGATTATTTGTTTTTTGGGTGTCGAGTTTGAGAAGTTCTTTATAGATCTTGGATACCAGCCCTTTATCTGTAGTGTCATTTGCAAATATCTTCTCCCATTCTGTAGGTTGCCTCTTTGTTTTGTTGACTGTTTCGTTTGCTGTGCAGAAGCTTTTTATCTTGATGAAGTCCAAAAAGTTCATTTTTGCTTTTGTTTCACTAGCTTTTGGAGATGTATCTTGAAAGAAGTTGCTGTGGCCGATGTCAAAGAGGTTACTGCCTATGTTCTCCTCTAGGATTTTGATGGATTCCTGTCTCACATTGAGGTCTTTCATCCACTTTGAGTTTTTCTTTGTGAGTAGTGTTAGAGAATGGTCGAGTTTCATTCTTCTGCATGTGGCTGTCCAATTTTCCCAGCACCACCATATTGAAGAGACTGTCTTTTTTCCATTGCATGTTTTTTCCTGCTTTGTCAAAGATTATTTGACCATAGAGTTGAGGGTCCATATCTGGGTTCTCTATTCTGTTCCATTGGTCTGTATGTCTGTTTTTGTGCCAGTACCATGCTGTCTTGGTGATCACTGATTTGTAATATAGTTTGAAATCAGGCAACGTGATGCCCCCAGGTTTGTTTTTCTTTTTCAACATTTCCTTGGCAATTCGGGGTCTTTTCTGATTCCATACAAATTTTAGGATTGTTTGTTCCAGCACTTTGAAAAATGTCATTGGAATTTTGATCGGGATGGCATTGAAGGTATAGATTGCTCTGGGTAGCATAGACATTTTAACAATGTTTATCCATGGCATGGAATATTTTTCCATCTTTTTGTGTCTTCTTCAATTTCTTTCATGAGTGTTTTGTAGTTCCTAGAGTATAGATCCTTTACCTCTTTGGTTAGGTTTATTCCGAGGTATCTTATGGTTTTTGGTGTTATTGTAAATGGAATCGTTTCTTTAATTTCTCTTTCTACAGTTGCGTTGTTAGTGTATAAGAAAGCAACTGATTTCTGTGCATTGATTTTGTATCCTGCCACATTACTGAATTGCTGGATGAGTTCTAGTAATTTGGGGGTGGAATCTTTTGGGTTTTCCACATAAAGTATCATGTCGTCTGCGAAAAGAGAGAGTTTGACTTCTTCTTTGCCAATTTGAATACCTTTTATTTCTTTTTGTTGTTTGATTGCTGTTGCTAGGACTTCTAGTGCTATGTTGAACAACAGTGGTGAGAGTGGGCACCCTTGCCGTGTTCCTGATCTTAAGGGAAAGGCTCTCAGCTTTTCCCCATTGAGGATGATATTTGCTGTGGGTTTTTCATAGATGGATTTTATGAGCTTGAGGAATGTTCCCTCTGTCCCTATACTCTGGAGAGTTTTAATCAGGAAAGGATGTTGTATTTTGTCAAATGCTTTTTCTGCATCAATTGAGAGGACCATATATTTCTTCTCCCTCCTCTTATTAATGTGTTCTATCATATTGATTGATTTGCGAATGTTGAACCACCCTTGCATCCTGGGGTAAATCCCACTTGGTCGTGGTGGATGATCCTCTTAATGTATTGTTGGATCCTATTAGTTAGGATTTTGTTGAGGATTTTGGAATCCATATTCATCAGGGATATCGGTCTGAAATTCTCCTTTTTGATGGGGTCTTTGCCTGGTTTGGGGATTAAGATAATGCTGGCCTCATAGAATGAGTTTGGAAGTTTTCCTTCTGTTTCTATTTTTTGAAACAGCTTCAGTAGAATAGGTATTATTTCTTCTTTGAATGTTTGGTAGAATTCCCCAGGGAATCCATCAGGCCCTGGACTCTTGTTTTTTGGGAGGTTTTGAATCACTGCTTCAATCTCGTTACTGATTATTGGCCTATTCAGGTTGTCAGTTTCTTCCTGTTTCAGTCTTGGCAGCTTATAGGTTTCCAGAAAGGCCTCCATTTCATCCAGATTGCTCAGTTTATTGGCATATAGTTGTTGATAATAATTTCTAATAATTGTTTCTATTTCCTTGGTGTTAGTCATGATCTCTCCCCTTTCATTCATAATTTTATTAATTTGGGTCCTTTCCCTCTTCTTTTGGATAAGTCTGGCCAGTGGTTTATCAGTCTTACTAATTCTTTCAAAGAACCAACTTCTAGTTTCGTTGATCTGATCTACTGTGTTTCTGGTTTCTAATTCATTGATTTCTACTCTAATTTTAATTCTCTTCTAACGCGTGGCTTAGGCGTCGTTTGTTGCTTTTTCTGTAGTTCTTTAAGGTGTAGAGTTATTTGGTGAATTCGGGATTTTTCTATTTTTTTGAGTGAGGCTTGGATGGCTATGTATTTCCCCCTTAGGACCGCCTTTGCAGTATCCCATAGGTTTTGGACCGATGTGTTTTCGTTCTCATTGATTTCCATGAATTGTTTAAGTTCTTCTTTGATTTCTTGGTTGACCCAAACATTCTTGAGCAGAGTGGTCTTTAGCTTCCAAGTGTTCGCATTTCTGCCAAATTTTTTCTTGTGATGGAGTTCCAGTTTTAGAGCATTGTGTTCTGAGAATATGCAGGGAATAATCTCAGTCTTTTGGTATCGGTTGAGACCTGATTTGTGACCCAGTATATGGTCTAATCTGGAGAAAATTCCATGTGCACTCGAGAAGAATGAGTATTCTGTTGTTTTAGGTTGGGATGTTCTGTAAATATATATGAGGTCCATCTGGTCCAATGTATCATTCAAAGCTCTTGTTTCCTTGTTGATTTTCTGCTTAGATGATCTGTCCATTGCTGAGAGTGGAGTATTGAGGTCTCCTACAATTAACGTATTGTTATCAATATGACTCTTTATTTTGGTTAACAGTTGGCTTATGTAGATGGCTGCTCCCCTGTTGGGGGCATAGATATTTACAATTGTTAGATCTTCTTGTTGGATAGACCCTTTAAGAATGATATAGTGTCCTTCTGTGTCTCTTATTACAGACTTTAGTTTAAAATCTAATTTGTCTGACATAAGAATTGCTACCCCAGCTTTCTTTTGAGGTCTGCTGGCATGGAAGATGGATCTCCATCCCTTCACTTTCAGTCTGGATGTATCTTTAGGTTCAAATGAGTCTGTTGTAGACAGCATATGGATGAGTCCTGTCTTTTTATCCAATCTGCAACCCTGTGCCGTTTTATGGGAGCGTTTAGGCCATTCATGTTGAGGGTTATTACTGAAAGATATGAATTAATTGTCATCATGTTGCCTGTGAAGACGCTGTTTTTATAGATTGTCCCTGTAAATTTCTGTTGTAGATCACTCTTGGGGTCTTTCTCCTTTTATAGAACCCCCCTTAATATTTCTTGCAGGGCCGGCTTAGTGGTCACATATTCTTTCAACTTCTGCCAGTCATGGAAGCTCTGCATCTCTCCATCCATTCTAAATGAAAGTCTTGCCAGATAAAGTATTCTTGGCTGCATGTTCTTCTTGTTTAGTACCCTGAATATGTCTTGCCAGGCCTCTCTGGCTTGCCAGGTCTCTGTGGATAGGTCTGACATTATTCTGATATTCCTCCCTCTGTACGTAAGGAATCTCTTCCCCCTAACTGCCCTTAAGATGGTTTCCTTGGTTCTAAGATTTGCAAGTTTTACTATTACATGCTGGGGTGTTGGCCTGTTTTCCTTGATCTTAGGAGGGGTCCTCTCTGCCTCTAGGATGCGAATGTTTGTTTCATTCCCCAGATTAGGGAAGTTCTCAGCTACGATTTGCTCAAATACATCTTCTAGTCCTTTCTCTCTCCACTCCCTCCGGGATTCCAATTATTCTGACATTGGAACGCCTCATGGTGTCACTTATTTCTCTGATTCTATTTTCATGGATTCTGAGTTGTTTTTCCCTGGCCTCCTCTTTTCCCTTTTTATCTATTATACTGTCTTCCAGATTGCTTATTCTCTCTTCTGTCTCAGTTACCCTAGCTGTTAGATTATCTAGATTGGATTGGATCTCATTGATAGCATTTTTAAGTTCTGCCAATTCACCTTTTATTTCTGCCCTTAGAGACTCTATGTTGCCATTAATTGATTTCTCCATTCTAGCCATTGTCTTCACAATTGCTAGCCTAAATTCCACCTCTGACATCTTGGTTATGTCTGCATCCATTTGTAAATATGCAGCATAAGTCATAATCTCTGAGTCTTTTCTGTTTTGGGGGCTCCTCCTCCTAGTCATTCTGTTGATGGGTGTTTGAGGGAATGTATAGAGTCCAAATTATTGACCAGAACCCAAGCAAGATGCACCTGTTTTCTTGGGACCTTAGGGTTGCTGGCCTCTTGTTTTCCCGCCTGTCTTCTGCGGGAGGGGCCTGCTGTGCTGTTACTCAGGCAACCCTGTTTGGGTGGAGTTGCCCTGCGCCCCTGTGGCGGGGGATGGGCCCAGTGGGAATCAGTCTTTGGGGCTTTTGTTCTCTGGTGGCTTTCCCTGGCGGCTTTCCGCGTCGCTTCCACGAGTCAGAGCAGAAGAGACCGTTTCCAACCCTCTGCCTCAGAGCAGAGAGACCTCAGTCTGTTCTTCAGTGAGCTCTCCAGGCCACACTGTCTCCGTTTCTGTCCGTGTTGCTATAAACTGCAGCGTCCTGTGTTGTGCGCCCCTCCGCAGCGCCCCCAGTCCTGCCTCCAGGTCGGGGCACGTCTCTGCCCTTTGTGCTTCTCAAACTGCCAGCTGCTCCCAATTCATCGCGGGTGACTCCGCTCCTTGGGGTTTCCACCCCCGGGGGTTGCAGTTCACCCGCACGACGCCGGTGCACTGGGTTTCCGTCTGGGAGGCTGCAGTTCGCATGTGCGCGACCGTCGCTCCGGTTTCTGTGGGGGGCTGCAGTTCGCGTGCGCGTGACCCCGCCGGTCTGGTTTTCCACCCCGGGGGCTGCCCTAAAGTTCTTTCCCGACGCTATCGGTCTGTGAGTCTGTGCCCGTCCGCAGCGCGCAAGGCTGTCACTCACCGGCGGTGTAGGATCCCCATGTCCAGGCACCCTCCTGCGGCCGTTTATCCTCAGATATCTGCCCGCAGGATCATGGCTCTCCCCTTTGTACCTCAAAACCAACCGCCTGCGATATTCTGTTTGTAGAGATCCAGATCTTCTTACATCTCAGGCTGGTTTTGTGGGTGCTCAGAGTGGTCTCGTAGTTATCCAGCTCAATTCCGGGGACCAGTTGAAATAGGGTCCCCTACTCCTCCGCCATCTTTCCCCTCTCCAGTTTAGTTCTTTTTAAGGTTAGGGTTGAGAAAGTTTCTCAGGAGAGATGAGCCCTGGGCAGTGATCTGAGGAAAGAATATCAAAGTTTTCTAGATGGTCAGGGTGGCAGAGCAGAGATTATAAGCTTGAAGGACTTCAAGTGGTTTAGCACTTTTAGGGTGTGATATTGAAAAGGGAGAAGGGAGGGAAGCCGGAAGCAAGCCCTGCCACAAAAGGCAGCCAGGAGCTACGAAAGAGTTTTCTGAAGTGTGTTGCGCCATGGTCAGATATTAATTTGTGAAAAATTAATACCAGATGAGTCCCCAGTTCTTTGGTGAAAGACATTGCGGTTTTATCCTTGTCACTGCACCTTCTACTAGCATGAGGCAGTATAGGATCCTTCTGTAGAAGAAATAGGTGGGTCTCCTTTGGTATGTCCACCTGCCCTACCATCCCCCCCCCCACACACACATTAGCCACATGCACCCGGAGGAGCTCCCTGGCTGGTGCAGGGCCTGCTCAAGGGGAAAATGCAATACTGTTTCTGGATCCTAGCTACTGCAATTCACGCCTCTCAGTTGCTGTCACCAGCTAAACCAAAGGTAGTTATCTTAGAATGCAGTCTTAGAATTCAGAGGGTAACCCCTGAAGCTACTCACTCTATACAGTTAAATCTGCTGCTTTTATTTTGGTGTGATTCCTGGGGGAAGAATACTTAGGACCTGTCTGCAACAGATACTGATCTTGAATTAGAGGAAATGTTGATGACAGAGCCCCTAGGTCTCCTGCTGGAAACTGGCCTCTTCAACGCATCCCCCAGGTCTCAGAATTCTTTCCCTGGGGAGCTCCACTGCCTCTGTGCAGAAATGTTCCCTCTGAAGCCTCCACTCTTCTCATGCTGCCTGGCTGCTGATCCTCTGGGCACAGCCACTTCTATCAGTGACTCTTGTCGTGAGTCCACTGTGGCCTGTGGGAAAGGGTAAGCACTTTCACTTTGGCTACTCTGTCTCAAGTGTTGGTCAGGCCCTTCTTGTCGATTCTTGGTGGCAGACCAGGCTGCCATTTACAGTGTGACTTTGCCAGAGGTTCAGCTTCAGTGGAGGGACATGCAGCATGGGAGTCATGCAGCAGGTCAGGGCCTACTTGCGGGGGCTCCTGCTGGCTCCAGCCTGCCTCTAGTGACAGGGCCAGCTTCCCTCCCACAACTGTGAGCCTTCCACAAGTAAACCTCTCCCAGTCCAGACTGAGGGCACTGTTGACTCTAGAAAAGAGAAGGGCTTCTATAATTCTGGCTCAAATCCTACCTCTACATTTCCTGCTAGGACTGATCTCAGTATAAGTAATGGGCAGAAAACCCATCCAGTAGTGATCCCTGGGACCTCGATCTGGCTCTGTGGCCCTAGCAGAGCAATTTCATAATAACCCAGCCATGAACACACTACCCACAGTCTGGATTCTTTGGAGATCAACCATAGCTGTGAGGTATACGAACAGTCTAACTAAGTTGGGCTGTTCCTTTTCACACTGTGTCACCTAGAATTTAGAAAAATGCCATGTGACACACAAAGAAGGCCTTGTTATCCAGGGGGTTAATGTTTTAAAGCAGCCTATGTTAGGTAACTATGTAAAGTAGCACTTTGCTTATTTATGGAACAAATGGATGGAGATAAGATAGAGTATTAACATTTCATAGATTTATATGCTTGAGGTGTGATTCCACTTATATTTCCTTCCTTCATCAAGTAATCTGTTGCATTTGTATTTATTGGCAACACCCTGCCCATGATCTGTATTTCTGAACTGTATTTTCTCTATGAAATTTTTTTTTTTCCTAACCAGTTTCATTGTAGGCAGAGCTATTGAGGCAAACTCAGAAAATAAAAAATAAGAAGAAATAGTGTGCTTCAGAATGCCTGTCCTGGGCTATAATATGGAAATATTCTCTCATTGAGATTGGTTTGAGTCATTATTATGATTTCTAGTGACCAAAAAAGGCAACATTAGTAATAGAATTCATTAATTTGTGTTTGACTTGACAGTTTCTGGTCTGAATGGTACTTTATAAACTATGTACTTATAGAATTATATGTATAGTTTTGCCAGTAGATAGGTTAACCAAAGAATGTTGCCTATGACATAAAGGTATGCACAAGTAAGTATTTCTAGGTGGGGTTTAAGTAGCTGAAGCTGTTGATTTGATGTGGTCTGTGGGTGAGATAGAAATGTCACTTCCATCTTCATGGACTACCTTTGCTTTTATCACTACCCGTACGCTGAAGTCTCTCAAGGCCACCGTGGACCTCAAACTGTCAATTCCAACTGCCTCACATCCCTTTTGGACTGAAGAAGGATATAAATAAAATGGCCAAATGCAACTTAATCTTTTCTCTTAATTTTCAGGCCCCACCTGCTGAAATGCTCAGCCTCCTGGGGCTTCCCTGACATTGCATGCTTGTGCTTGTGTTTCGGCATCCCACTCAGGGTCCTCAGGTTCTTTTTCCCTCACCAGCCCTCAGCACATAGAAGTTTCCAGAGCTGGTACGCTAGGTTGTTTTCACATCACCACTCACACTTTCTCTCCTGCAGTGCTTTGCTGGGGTCCAGCTAACTTCCCAGGGACAGATGCATGTGTGTGAGCCTCTGGGCTGTCCGTGCAATATAGCATGTTTAGCTGCATCCCTGGCATCTAGTAGATGCATCTTGATGTATAACCCTCATGACAATCACAAATTTCCATAGACACTGTAAAAATGTGTCTGCTGGGTGATAAAACTGCCCCTGGTCAAGGACCACTGTCTTAATATCCCTCGCATTTATAGTGTCCATTCTATTTTCAATGCCTTATTCAGGCCTTGATATTTTGGTGGGAGCATCTAAAGCTCCCCCTGCAAAGACCTACTCTTGCCTCCTCTTTCCACAAAGACAGAGCATGGAGGAAGCTTACGTGATATTGTTTACCCACATGAAAGCAGTATAGAAACTTCATGAGTACAGACTAAGAAAACAGAAGAATCTCATGTGGAAGCAGGAGAGGGGTAATGATTTCACACATGATCAGTTCTACGGACAGAAAGGTGCTGCTATGGACTGGATGTTTGTGTCCCTGGCCCCCAAATTCATATGCTGACACCATAGTCCACAATGTGATGGTATTTAGAGATGGGGCTTGGGAGGTAATTAGGTTTAGATGAGGTCATGAAGGTGGAGCACCCATGATGGGATTACTGCGCTTATAAGGGGATAAGGGAGCAGAAACCCCCCCCCCCCCCACTGCCATGCGAGGCTATAGCTGGAAGGTATCCCTCTGCAAACCAGGAAGAAGGCCTCACTAGGAACTGAATTGGCCAGCGCCTTGATCTTGGACTTCCCAGCCTTCAGAACTGTGAGAAATACTCGTTGTTTAAGCCACCTGGTCTATGGTATTTTTGTTACAGCAGCCTGAGCTGACTAAGACAGATGTCCATGGGGGTGGCCCTCAGCAGGCCCTCAGTTGTAAATTCAAGCTTGGACCAAAGGGGCCCTGAGCCCTGCCCCCTAGTCAGGCCTGCTGGCTAATCAGTCTGTATTGGCCTCTCACACTGGTCTGCGTAAGAGTCTCAGCAATAAATGCCCCCAAGCCCTCCCTCTCTGGCATCCTCTATCCCCACTCCTGGCCACTTCCACGTCACCGCTCAGACAAATTCCTGTCTTCATACAAGCATCATGGTGGTTCCCCATTCTGCTTCCCCGAGGCCAGGCCGTAGCTATTCTCCTATGAGCATGACCTGGACCCTGCTGTGGGTTGGCCTCACTTTCCTATGCAACACTTAACGTGTGTAGCATCAGTGTTCAGAATAAGCTCTCTAGAGGAAGTATGATTTCTCAGTGTTCTGCAAGGCAATGTGAGTCTGGATTGTTGCTCACCAGTCATGGTAGAACCATGAACAAGCATGGTGGTCTGATGGTCCATACCAACCAGTCCAATAGCAGTTGGAAGCTGTTGCAGTTTTGTGGTGGTGATTATTTTGTTTTGATTTTTGCCCAATAGCGTTCTCTTCCTTTCAGAGAAGAGATTCACATTTTTCTTTTAATTCACTTTCTTGCTCATTTTTGTTCTGCATAATTTTTAGGGTTTTCTTCTCTTATTTCTTTTTCTCCCCTTTGTTTTCAGTAACTGGTAAGACTATTCTGTCAACAAGGTACATTTTTAAATTCAGTTGTACGTTATATTTTCCTATCTAATTACTAAGGTTAACAGCTTTGCCTTGCCATTTATAATAAAACAAAGCACAACCTCAGATGTGTCTCTCCCTCTTGGGATGTAGTAAAAGGAGAAAGGCCTCATTGTCCCAGCATGCTTTGCCCAAAATGACTTAGAGCATGTTAGGTACCTGCTGACAGGTGAATAGATGCTGGTCCAGGAGCTTTGCGGGAGAGCTGTGTTACTCAAGATGGCACTGGCTGCCTCGTGGGGCTCCTGGATGAAATGGATCGCTAGTGTGCTTTCCAGACTTGGGTTTTTCTTCATGGAACTGTGCCAACTGCTTAAATGTGTCTGGCTCTCTGCTTTAAAGATACAGAGATATTGATCTTCTCTTGCTTCAGTTGATATAAGGCTTAGTGTCATTTCACATGCGGTGGTTAGCAGTACTGCTGGGACCAGGGTCTCTGCCCAGCAATTAAAGGAGGAAATTGGCTAGGAAGGGGTGGCAAAGAGGCAGATACTGAACTAAATGGCATTCCTAATTTAGTTGCAGTCTGTCTTGAAGAGAATAGAGATGAATTGCTAAAGCCCTGGTTCCCAAACTGTGTGCCAAGTCACCGTGGAGCACTGCAACAAATTTACAGGGGTATTGTGGGATGTTTACATTGTCAAGAGAAACACAGCAATATCAGCTGGACAGCATGCTGTTGGCCTGAGGGCACCATGAAAAAAATCACTGACATACTAAGAGTGCCACGAACCGAGAAATCTTGGGAACTTCTGCTCTAAGGGAACAGCGGAGGTCCTTTAGAGCCAGGTGTTGTGAGGGATGGTGGAGCGGCAGGAAGGAGGGCAGGGAAAGAGGAGAAAATGCAGACTTGGAAGTTGAGTAATTGGGTCAACATGACTTTAATTTAAAAGGCTTCTGGTTGGCTTTTAACCACTAATAGATACAGTGCTCTGGACTGGAGACGCTTTATGCTTTCTCTGCTGTGTGAGACCTGACACTTCTGTCCCTGCTGGTCACCACTATCCCAGACCCCTCAGACCAAGCACTTCACCCTTTATTCTTAGCCCAGCATTTGTTCACTCACTAAATATTTATTGGCTACCACCTACATGGAGAGATAACAGTAAGTGGAACAGATGGGAATCCCTGATGTCTTTTAAGCTTACATTTTTCTGGAATAATATCTAATAGGGTGTTATTGATGCTTACCATGAGCCAGGCATTGTTCTAAAAGATTTGCATTTATTAACTCATTTAATCCTCATAAAACTTGTTTCATAAGTATAATCATCATTGCCATTTATGTGTGTCTGGCTTAAGGGTGACTCTCAGACCATTTCGCTGCTCCTACTCACTGGACTGCATCCTCACTAACTGATAGCAGACAGGCACAACAGCAGCCGAAGGAAATGTGCTCCATCCATCCATTTACATGTATCACCATGGGATGCTCTGATAGGGTGGGAGGAGCCTGCTCAGTCTTACCTTGCAGCAAACTAGACACTTTCCATTGTCTAAAACACGTTCTGAATGTATCTTCATCTCCATGTGTGACACTTCTATTTCAGACTTAATGGACACTGCATTAGCAGAATGTTAGGCCTTTACAGTGGGCACATCCCCTGTTAATGTGTCTTTGGAGGGCTTGCTCTACACACCGCATGCTGGGACGGGGGGGGGGGGGCAGCGTGTAAAAATGGCAGTGCCACCCAATCTTCCCTTCCAATCATAACAAAGAGTGGCTGGCTTGTGAGTTGTCATCCAGTGAAGTCAAGTGCCATGACTTCGGAAACGTAAACTTGACATACTACAGTGGTTTCTTTCCATATGTTGCCGGGCTCAATTGTTTCCTCAAAAAGCAGAAGTCAGCAGAAACTAAGAAAGTAAGGATGTTGGATGGTTGTTGGATTTTCATCAAATGAAATTTCCATGAAATAAAAAAAAGCTCATGCTGTTACTGTCTTTCCCAGAATGAAAATCATACTTGCTCAACAGAGAAAATACAGAAAATCATATAATACAATAAAAGTAACTCCAATCATAACATCCAAAGAAAACAACTCTTTAGCATATTTTCTTTTACTCTTTTTCTTAGCAATGATATGCTTCCCTTCCTTTACTAAAAATTTACCATGCATTGGCTGTATGCAGGGCATCATGGTTGCACTTTGGTGTAAAGTCACATGGACATGTTTCCCATTAATATGGGTATAAAGAGAGGCAAAATATTATCTCCCTAATCTTAAAAACAAACCCAATACTTCCCCTCAACCATACGCCCCCTCTAGTCTGCCTCCCCCCCTTTTTTCCTCACAGCCATGAACTTGATTTAATTAAAGATAGCTGTGACTTACAGCCCTTCTCGAATTTTTATTAAAATTCACCTAATAGCAGAGGCAAAAGAAAATGTGTCCTGTCTTTGCCCCTTTGCTATAATACTTCCTAGAGCTGTGCTCTGGTTTACAAATCTCTGTACTCTAGAACAAATTATTTGAGCTCAGAGACTATGGCTTATCCATCTTTTTAACCTTGGAAAGTGGTAAGTGTTCAATAAATGTATCCATCTCCTTTTCATTAGAGCCTTGCTCTAGGGCATCAGTGATCTTGGCTGGGCACAATCACTGGGCATCAAGGATCCCCTAGACTTTAACAACACAAACCAAAAGGGAATCAACCCCCTACACTGAGCTGTCAGGGAATCTGCATGCCTCCTTACCAGGACCCATCTGCGTGGTTGTACATGTGCCCCTGACAGTGCAGGCATATCCATAATGGATACATGGGTCCTGAGATGTTCAGGAAACATGGCTTCCTCCTGCTGTGGACACTGTGGATCAGTCACCTGCCAACAAACAGTAGACATAATCTCATATTGTACAGGGCGCTTTACCACATGTGTCAGGGTTATAGAGAGAAGCCGGATAGATTCCATGACCACAAGCCATTTATAATCCAGAGCAGCGTGACAATGGCTGATGCAACCTGGCAGATGATCTGAATAATTTGGGCAGTCCTAAGACAATTTTGTGTGTGTGTAAATATGAACATGTGTCTGTAACATTTACACTTCATGCTTACTAAAATCATGGGTGCAGGGATCTGGAATTTTAAAGCTTCTCTCATGGTTCTGATGAGCAACAAGGTTTAGGGCCTACTGAGGTAGCATTCATACACTAAGAAAATTTTGTGAGAGGGGAAATCGAAACTTGAAAGCAACAGAACTGGGGCGCCTGGGTGGCTCAGTTGGTTTAGCGACTGCCTTCGGCTCAGGTCATGATCCTGGAGTCCCTGGATCGAGTCCCTCATCGGGCTCCCTGCTCGGCAGGGAGTCTGCTTCTCCCTCTGACCCACCCCCCTCTCATGTGCTCTCTCGCATTCTGTCTCTCTCAAATAAATAAATAAAATCCTTAAAAAAAAAAAAAAAAAAGAAAGAAAGCAACAGAACTGTAAAACCCCTCAAGCAGGCCCTTTTCTGATACCTCCTCATATGGGCAGGGTCTGGCCTTCACTCCTCCTCTAGCAGGCACCTTGTTCCTGAGTTCTGTTGAGCTGGGTTGAGGGTGATTGAGAGCATCATACCATACATAGGGTGGGAAGAATGCTCTGTTTTTCTAGACTGAAATAAGAAGTAAGCAAGACTACAGTCATGAAAGGATTGTTCCAGTGCAATGGAGAAAGAGTGTTTTGGAAGCCATGTAGGAAAACTGGAAGTGGGACCAGCTGGTACTACGGTTGATATAATACCTGTGCTCCTTGTATTTAGTGTTCTCAAAAAGATAAATGAAGTAATCAGCATGAAAAATATTTGTAAAAGACAGAATAATTACATAAATGAATGATGGAATTCTCTAAATACTACAATAATGAACCACTTTTCTTCTTGTGTCTGGCCTCCAGTAAATTCCAGCACTTCCTATTCAGTGCTGCCGAGTCCCACGGTACCAAAGACACGCACGGACTGTCAAGACCAAATTGTATTTTGAATTCAAAATAAGATAACTTTCCTATTATCTACCATTTGGATTATCTGTACCATTTTTATTATAAATAATGAAAACCTGAATATAGGTGATGATAATAATAGTGATATCTTTGCGAGGATGTGCATGGTTCAAAGCACTTCTGTGTTGAGAGGAACAAACAAAATAATATATATAAATGTTAGACAGCTTTGTGCATAATATTTTCAGGACACCTGAAAACCTGAGTACATAATAATTACATATTTGCCTGCCTTAGAATTCAAGATGACATTCTCTTCACATTCAAGATAACAATAGGTGCATATTTTATTTCCCAAGAAAATGCTAGTATGAACCTTAGCTAGTCGAGGTATTTGTATTCCAGAGATAGGTGGCCAAAAGTAGATTTCTAAATGTAAAGTGGCATTTTTATATTGTTGGTTTGTAGATAAGTGGAATATCCATTAAAAAATTATATGTGTAAGTAGCCAAAACACGTGTTTGTATTATGTTACTGAAATTTTAAAATGTTGGGTGTGAGATCACTCTTTTTTTTTTTTTTTTTTTTTTTTTTTATTCATGAGAGACAGAGCGAGAGAGAAAGGCAGAGGGAGAAGCAGGCTCCCAAGGAGCAGGGAGCCCGATGCGGGACTCGATCCCAGGACCCTGAGATCATGACCTGAGCCGAAGGCAGACGCTTAACCATCTGAGCCACCCAGGCGCCCGAGATCACTCTTAAAGATATGTCAGTGTGACATGTAAATCTTAAGAAACTCATAAAGCATCTGCAAGAGCATTTGTAAATCCCTTGAGTACATGCAGTTGTGGGTCTCATGAAGTGCAATTCTTTCAGCAGGTCATGGAGAGGAAGAGTAAAGACTTCATGTGGTACTTCTCAAAATTTTTTTTTTTATTTTTAGTGGAAACCCACATTTCCTTTGGGCCCCACTTGTTTTATTGCCAACTCTGTGCTTCCAGTGGGGCCCTGCTCCAGCTGCAGGAGTGGGACATGTCACACCAGGCTGGCCAGAGCCTCAGTTTCCCCCAGCCATAAAGATTAGTTGAGAGGTAGGATGTTGCAAGTCAATGTAATCCCATCTCTCTGGCCTCCACTACTTACTTAGAGACTGAGTTCACTCGGTTAGGCTGAATCATAATTACATCATAGTTGTTGGAAAACAGGCCATTTCCCACTGGCCTTGGGTAGGGAGGAGATAGGCCCATTGTGGTTGCCAGTTATTCTGGCTGCAACAAGGACAGAGCTGAATGACAGAGATTTCAGCCAGAGGCATTGTTTGAAGTGTTTGAGTCCTTTTCACCTAGCATCTGGGAGCATTTTTATTTCTGGATTTGTTAGTTCTGTGAATCTATGTATTTCCCTTTTGGATTACCCTAGTTTGACTTGGGTTTTCTGTCTCCCCTGAAGAGAATAGACACTGCATTTTGTTTATGGAGTGAGATGTGGAATGCATCCTGAACCTCTCATCTCAGTTCTTAAACATGTCAACTGCAGTGATAGGATTTGTAAGGGACTGACTTGGATGTTTTAGGCAAAATTGTGGGATAAGGTGGGGGAGAATTTAAGTTTCTTAAAGGTTAGAAAATCACAATCTTCATCTTACATATCCCTTTTGTTTTCAACAAGGGCTGGATTTCAGTTGTCAACTACTGATTATCTGTACTGGGAAGTGGAGCAGTGGTCTTAAATATTGCCAAAGGTTATTTATATTTTACTTTGTAATCAAACCCATGGGGAGCAACTCTGCCTTCCTTTTCATGCCGGCCTTATGCCAACACAAAAGTATATTTATTTTCCGACCATTCCAATTAACATTCCAGGCAGAATTACTGACTGACACAGGAAGGCTTCCTGAGCTTTAAATTTTGTTCTGGATAATTTATAAGGAAAAAAATGTACATGCGATTAGTTAAGAAATAAGTTAAATTACGTATTAGAGGACATGCGCACGAATAGTCACCTTTGAAGGTATCGTATCTTGAAGCTTTTGGGAAAGATATCTGTGGTCTGTGAGAATTACTTCCCAAGTCTATCTCCAAAAGTTGACAGGGAAGGTAATCGAAATTTTTCACTGTTCTGGCAGGACCTAGGCTGGAAAAGCCATTGGCAATGTGTCTATTCTTTTCAGGCATGATTTAGCTTTCCGACTTCGGAGCTTGCTGTAGCAAGAAATTGACAAATAGTCAGAAATGCGCCTTCCGTGATGTGCCTCTGTGATGTTATGTTTTGTTCAAAGGATGGATTGGCTTTATGTAGAATAAAAGCCATTAGAAACATATGGTACACCAGTTGGCTGCAGAATTTGTTTGTTTTGTTCTAACTCCAGAAGCTGCTACTGTTTGGCTTTGACATGCCCTTGAAAATCCAAGATGCTTTGGTCAGTGTGTTTGTTGCATTAAACTTTATATAAATTTTATTGGAACTTTTGTTGTGTAAGACAGGCTTTACTTCTTCCTCTTTTTTTTTTTTTTTTTTTAATTTCAAGTTGATCTGGGATGAAAGGACAAGATGTAATTTGTAAAGTACAAGGAAAGTAATTGGAGAAGCTACATGCAGGAATCAGGCTTGTTATTTATTTATTTTTTTTTAATTTTTTATTCTTATGTTAATCCCCATACATTACATCATTAGTTTTAGATGAAGTGTTCCATGATTCATTGTTTGTGCATAACACCCAGTGCTCCATGCAGAATGTGCCCTCCTCAATACCCACCACCAGGCTAACCCATCCTCCCACCCCCCTCCCCTCTAGAACCCTCAGTTTGTTTTTCAGAGTCCATCGTCTCTCATGGTTCGTCTACCCCTCCGATTTCCCCCGCTTCATTCTTCCCCTCCCGCTACCTTCTTCTTCTTCTTTTTTTTTCCTTAACATATATTGCATTATTTGTTTCAGAAGTACAGATCTGAGATTCAACAGTCTTGCACAATTCACAGCGCTTACCAGAGCACATACCCTCCCCAGTGTCTATCACACAGTCACCCCATCCCTCCCACCCCACCCCCCACTCCAGCAACCCTCAGTTTGTTTCCTGAGATTAAGAATTCCTCATATCAGTGAGATCATATGATACATGTCTTTCTCTGTTTGACTTATTTCACTCAACATAATACCCTCCAGTTCCATCCACGTCGTTGCAAATGGCAAGATCTCATTCCTTTTGATGGCTGCATAATATTCCATTGTATATATATACCACTTCTTCTTTATCCATTCATCTGTCGATGGACATCTTGGCTCTTTCCACAGTTTGGCTATTGTGGACATTGCTGCTATAAACATCGGGGTGCACGTACCGCTTCGGATCCCTACTTTTGTATCTTTGGGGTAAATACCCAGTAGTGCAATTGCTGGATCATATGGTAGCTCTATTTTCAACTTTTTGAGGAACCTCCATACAGTTTTCCAGAGTGGCTGTACCAGCTTGCATTCCCACCAACAGTGTAGGAGGGTTCCCCTTTCTCCGCACCCCTGCCAACATCTGTCGTTTCCTGACTTGTTAATTTTAGCCATTCTGACTGGTGTGAGGTGGTATCTCACTGAGGTTTTGATTTGGATTTCCCTGATGCCGAGCGATATTGAGCACTTTTTCATGTGTCTGTTGGCCATTTGGATGTCTTCTTTGGAAAAATGTCTGTTCATGTCTTCTGCCCATTTCTTGATTGGATTCTTTGTTCTTTGGGTGTTGAGTTTGATGAGTTCTTTATAGATTTTGGATACTAGCCCTTTATCTGATATGTCATTTGCAAATATCTTCTCCCATTCTGTCGGTTGTCTTTTGATTTTGTTGACTGTTTCCTTTGCTTTGCAAAAGCTTTTGATCTTGATGAAGTCCCAATAGTTCATTTTTGCCCTTGCCTCCCTTGCCTTTGGCGATGTTTCTAGGAAGAAGTTGCTTCGGCTGAGGTCAAAGAGGTTGCTGCCTGTGTTCTCCTTTAGGATTTTGATGGACTCCTGTCTCACATTGAGGTCTTTCAACCATTTGGAGTCTATTTTTGTGTGTGGTGTAAGGAAGTGGTCCAGTTTCATTCTTCTGCATGTGGCTGTCCAATTTTCCCAACACCATTTGTTGAAGAGACTGTCTTTGTTCCATTGGACATTCTTGCCTGCTTTGTCAAAGATGAGTTGACCATAGAGTTGAGGGTCCATTTCTGGGCTCTCTATTCTGTTCCACTGATCTATGTGTCTGTTTTTGTGCCAGTACCATGCTGTCTTGATGATGACAGCTTTGTAATAGAGCTGGAAGTCCGGGATTGTGATGCCGCCGGCTTTGCTTTTCTTTTTCAACATTCCTCTGGCTATGCGGGCTCTTTTCTGGTTCCATACAAATTTTAGGATTATTTGTTCCATTTCTTTGAAAAAAGTGGATGGTATTTTGATAGGGATTGCATTGAATGTGTAGATTGCTCTAGGTAGCATTGACATCTTCACAATATTTGTTCTTCCAATCCATGAGCATGGAACGTTTTTCCATTTCTTTGTGTCTTCCTCAATTTCTTTCATGAGTATTTTATAGTTTTCTGAGTACAGATCCTTTGTCTCTTTGGTTAGGTTTATTCCTAGGTATCTTATGGCTTTGGGTGCAATTGTAAATGGGATCAACTCCTTAATTTCTCTTTCTTCTGTCTTGTTGTTGGTGTATAGGAATGCCACTGACTTCTGTGCATTGATTTTATATCCTGCCACTTGACTGAATTCCTGTATGAGTTCTAGCAGTTTTGGGGTGGAGTCTTTTGGGTTTTCCACATAAAGTATCATATCATCTGCAAAGAGTGAGAGTTTGACTTCTTCTTTGCCAATTTGGATGCCTTTGATTTCTTTTTGTTGTCTGATTGCTGTGGCTAGGACTTCCAATACTATGTTGAATAGCAGTGGTGATAGTGGACATCCCTGCCGCGTTCCTGACCTTAGGGGGAAAGCTCTCAGTTTTTCCCCATTGAGAATGATATTCGCTGTAGGTTTTTCATGGATGGCTTTTATGATATTGAGATATGTACCCTCGATCCCTATACTCTGAAGAGTTTTGATCAAGAAAGGATGCCGTACTTTGTCAAAAGCTTTTTCTGCATCTATTGAGAGGATCATATGATTCTTGTTCTTTCTTTTGTTAATGTATTGTATCACATTGATTGATTTGCGGATGTTGAACCAACCTTGCAGCCCAGGGATAAATCCCACTTGGTCGTGGTGAATAATCCTTTTAATGTACTGTTGGATCCTATTGGCTAGTATTTTGGTGAGAATTTTTGCATCCATGTTCATCAGGGATATTGGTCTGTCATTCTCCTTTTTGATGGGGTCTTTGTCTGGTTTTGGGATCAAGGTAATGCTGGCCTCATAAAATGAGTTTGGAAGTTTTCCTTCCATTTCTATTTTTTGGAACAGTTTCAGAAGAATAGGTATTAATTCTTCTTGAAATGTTTGGTAGAATTCCCCTGGGAAGCTATCTGGCCCTGGGCTTTTGTTTTTTGGGAGATTTTTGAGGACTGCTTCAATTTCCTTAGTGGTTATAGGTCTGTTCAGGTTTTCTATTTCATCCTGGTTCAGTTTTGGTAGTTGATACATCTCTAGGAATGCATCCATTTCTTCCAGGTTATCTAATTTGCTGGCATAGAGTTGCTCATAATATGTTCTTATAATTGTTTGTATTTCTTTGGTGTTGGTTGTGATCTCTCCTCTTTCATTCATGATTTTGTTGATTTGGGTCCTTTCTCTTTTCTTTTTGATAAGTCTGGCCGGGGGTTTATCAATCTTGTTAATTCTTTCAAAGAACCAGCTCCTAGTTTCGTTGATCTGTTCTACTGTTCTTTTAGTTTCTATTTCATTGATTTCTGCTCTGATCTTTATGATTTCTCTTCTCCTGCTGGGTTTAGGCTTTATTTGCTGTTCTTTCTCCAGCTCCTTTAGGTGTAGGGTTAGGTTGTGTACTTGAGACCTTTCTTGTTTCTTGAGAAAGGCTTGTATTGCTATATACGTTCCTCTTAGGACTGCCTTTGCTGCATCCCAAAGATTTTGAATAGTTGTGTTTTCATTTTCATTGGTTTCCATGTATTTTTTTAATTCTTCTTTAATTTCCTGGTTGACCCATTCATTCTTTAGTAGGGTGCTCTTTAGCCTCCATGTATTTGAGTTCTTTCCGACTTTCCTCTTGTGATTGAGTTCTAGTTTCAAAGCATTGTGGTCTGAAAATAGGCAGGGAATGATCCCAGTCTTTTGGTACCAGTTGAGACCTGATTTGTGACCTAGGATGTGATCTATTCTGGAGAGTGTTCCATGGGCACTAGAGAAGAATGTGTATTCCGTTGCTTTGGGGTGGAATGTTCTGAATAGGTCTGTGAAGTCCATTTGGTCCAGTGTGTCATTTAAAGTCTTTATTTCCTTGTTGATCTTTTGCTTAGACGATCTGTCCATTTCAGTGAGGGGGGTGTTAAAGTCCCCCACTATTATTGTATTGTTGTCGATGTGTTTCTTTGCTTTTGTTATCAATTGCCTTATATAATTGGCTGCTCCCATGTTAGGGGCATAGATATTTACAATTGTTAGATCTTCTTGTTGGATAGACACTTTAAGTAGGATATAGTGTCCTTCCTCATCTCTTATTACAGTCTTTGGTTTAAAATCTAATTTGTCTGATATAAGGATTGCCACCCCAGCTTTCTTTTGGTGTCCATTAGCATGGTAAATGGTTTTCCACCCCCTCACTTTCAATCTGGGGGTGTGTTTGGTTCTAAAATGAGTCTCTTGCAGACAGCATATCGATGGGTCTTGATTTTTAATCCAGTCTGATAGCCTGTGTCTTTTGATTGGGGCATTGAGCCCATTTACATTCAGGGTAACTATTGAAAGATAGGAATTTAGTGCCATTGTATTGGCTGTAAGGTGACTGTTACCGTATATTGTCTGTGTTCCTTTCTGGTCTATGTTGCTTTTAGGCTCTCTCTTTGCTTAGAGGACCCCTTTCAAGATTTCCTGTAGGGCTGGTTTTGTGTTTGCAAATTCCTTTAGTTTTTGTTTGTCCTGGAAGCTTTTTGTCTCTCCTTTAATTTTCAATGACAGCCTAGCTGGATATAGTATTCTTGGCTGCATATTTTTCTCATTTAGTGCTCTGAATAGATCCTGCCAGTCCTTTCTGGCCTGCCAGGTCTCTGTGGATAGGTCTGTTGCCAATCTAATGTTTCTACCCTTGTAGGTTACATATCTCTTCTCCCGAGCTGCTTTCAGGATTTTCTCTTTGTCTGTGAGACTCGTGAGTTTTACTATTAGATGTCGGGGTGTTGACCTATTTTTATTGATTTTGAGAGGGGTTCTCTGTGCTTCCTGGATTTTGATGCCTGTTTCCTTCCCCAAATTAGGGAAGTTCTCTGCTATAATTTGCTCCATTATACCTTCTGCCCCTCTCTCTCTTTCTTCTTCTTCTGGGATCCCAATTGTTCTAATGTTGTTTCGTCTTATGGTATCGCTTATCTCTCGAATTCTGCCCTCGTGATCCAGTAGTTGTTTATCTCTCTTTTTCTCAGCTTCTTTATTTTCCATCATTTCATCTTCTATATTACTGATTCTCTCTTCTGCCTCATTTATTCTAGCAGTTAGCGCCCCCATTTTTGATTGCACCTCATTAATAGCCTTTTTGATTTCTACTTGGTTGGATTTTAGTTCTTTTACTTCTCCAGAAAGAGTTTCTCTAATAACTTCCATATTTTTTTCAAGCCCAGCTAGTATCTTTAAAGTGATGATTCTGAACTCTAGATCTGACATCGTACTAATGCCCGTATTGAGTAGGTCCCTGGCAGTCGGTACTACCTCTTGTTCTTTTTGTTGAGGTGATTTTTTCCGTCTTGTCATTTTGTGTAGAGGAGAATAGATTAATGAGAGAACAAAATGCTAGCAGAGTAACAATGTCCCCAGAAAATATACTCTAAACAAATCAGAAATGACCTGAAGCTGGGGGAAAGAAAGGGAAAGAGAGAAAAAAGAAAAAGAAAAAAAAAAAAAAGAAAAAGATAAAGATAAAAACAAAAACAAACAAAACAAAACAACAACAACAACAAAAAAAAACAGAATGTGATCAAATATGATCAGGCTGGTATATAGATCAGTGCCACACACTAGATTTGGGGTGTATTTTGGTCTTTTAAAAGAAAGTGCCTCCCAAAATTTTAAAGAAAGAAAAACTTATATATGTAGAAAAATAAGGGTTGATATGATGAAGGGATGGAATATGACTGTAAAGATGGAAATTTTAAAAAATTTTATAAAAGGAATTGATAAGAAGTTGTTTGAAAAAAGAAAGAAGAGGATTTAAAAAAAGAAAAAAAAAAAGGAGAGAATGTGATCAGGCAGGGGAATAGAAAACACCATATACTAGAGATTTAGGGTATATTTTAATCTGTTAGAAGAAACGATCTCAAAATTTTAAAAAGAGAACAACTTATATATATAAGCCAAAAATACGGGTAACTACTATTGAAGGGATAGAATATGACTCTAAAAATGAAAAATAAAAATGTTTTTTTTTAAAAAAGGGATTGATAAGATGTTGGTTGAAAAAGGGAAAAAGAAAAATTCAAAAAAAAAGAAAAAAAAAGAAAAAAAGGCAGTTAAAAAAATTAACTTTGAAAGACTAAAGAATCATGGTAAAAAAGCCATGAATTCTATGTGCAGTATTCCCCTAGCGCTGGAGTTCTGCCACTCTCATTGATCGGTAAACTTGGTCTTGGCTGGCTGTTCTCGCTGATCTTCTGGGGAGGGTCCTTTTGCCGTGGTTTCCAAATGTCTCTGCCGGAGGCGGAATTGCCCCGCCCTTGCCCCCTCCCGGCTAAGTAATCTGCTCGGGTTTGCTCTCCGGGCTTTTGTTCCCTGTGAGCTTTCTGTTCAGCTTTGGAGGCGGAGAGTGAAAATGGCGGCCTCCCAATCTCCGCCGTGGAGGGGCCGAGAACTCGGGGCCCCCTTCTCAGTGAGCCCCCAGAGAAAAGCTGTCAGTCACTCCCGGCTCCCCGGTCTCCGGCTGCACTCCGTGCTCACCCAGGCTGTGACCGCGCGTTTCTATCTCTGGCACCCGACCCCGGGTGGAGTCTCCAAACCCAGCAGATCCCTGCGGTGCACTCCCGCGCGGCTCCTCCCGGGGGAGGAAGGTGAGTCTCCCCGGATCTGCTGCTTGTTGGGTCCCTGCTGGAGGAGCAGTGGCCCGACTGTGCCGCGGATCACGGTTTATGGCAACCCCGAGCTGAGAGCCCGCGCCTGGGCTCCGCCTCTGCAGCCGGCTTCCCTGCTCCGTTACCTGGGAGCTCTGCCACACTCAGGCACCCCTGGTCTTTCTGTGACCCCGAGGGTCCTGAGACCACACTGTCCCGGAGGGTTCCATCCCCCGCTTAGCCACCAGAGTGATGTCCCTCCGCGGAGCTGACTTTTAAAAGTTCCGATTTTGTGCTCCGCGGCTCTATCACTTGCCAGAAGTGGCCGACGGAGGCCCCTCCCCCGCCGTCTATCCTCCCGAATATCGCCTCGGATTCACTTCTCCGCACGTCCTACCTTCCAGAAAGTGGTCGCTTTTCTGATGAGAGAGTTGTTGCTCTTCTTTTCTTCGATCTCCTGTTGAGTTTGTAGGTGTTCAGAATGGTTTGATCCCTATCCAGCTGAATTCCTGAGAGGAGACGAAATCCAGGTCTCCTACTCCTCCGCCATTTTGCTCCGCCCCCTCCAGGCTTGTTATTTTACAGTCATGTGGCATTATTTTAAGTTTCTTGAGTGGAAAAGCAGATCATATAGAAGGGATTTCTATCAATGCTGAAGCTCATGCTGAATTGTAAGTGATCATAATATAACCAAAATTGTGTAAATTCAGAAAGATCTGGGAGTTATATTTGTTGTATTTCTAACTTTAGTTCAGACAGATTAGGACACTTTGGGCTCACATCATTGCTTAATGAAAGGCATGGTCAACGCTTGCTTATTCAGAGAGCAATTTGCAGATTATCCGGCAGCAGAGTTGCTTAAAATACTCTGACATGAGTATAATCATGAAAAGGAAGTGACTTAATGCTGTTGATGGTATGAATGTCCTTTGCTGGGCAATTTGAGACACAAATGCCAAATGGAATCTTAGGTTCAGAAAGTTTATAAAATGAGGCCCTTGGCTTGGGAGTGGGATTTGGGGAAAGGAGTAGAAAAAATAAAACCATTTAACTTATACTTTGAAATTCTTTCCCTGTGGGCATAGAAAAATGACATTTGCACCATGTTGTTGTTGTTCTCTCTCTTTCTCTCTTTAATACTCTAGGTCAGTTTAAACTGTTTCTGTTGTTACTAGAGTATATATTATTTAATCTTTCTAGAACCTGAGAAGGGAGTCACTGTAGTAAGTATTTAACATACTAAGTGCCCATATTTTGAATTTATCTTTAAGGTACTTTTTCCCCTAAAATGAATGATGCATTCTCCTGATGATCAAAATGGAGTTATGATAAACATAAATTGGCTTTTCTTGTTGACTCATAATTCAGAGTGAGTTGCTGTGATCAGCATGAACGTAGGTCTTGTGCCCCAAGCAGGTGAGGGCACCCAGAGCTAAAGAGGATGATGTCCTAGACCTGCTTCCTTGGAAACGGCTCGCAGGTCCCTTTCCTTTTTGCTTTAGAGACACTTTCACATAAAGGTGGGGTGAAGCATGAGACTGATCCTCTGGTTTGCAAGATTAATTTGTAAGTCATAACCAAGAGAAACAGTGCTGCTCTTTATAATTATGTAAGAACAATGGGTATAAGCCAAGGCTGTCCGGGACATGATGGTTATCCCAGTAATAATTAGCATGCATGGAGCATTTGCTCTCTGTCCAGCATTGTGCTAAGCACCTATGGGCATGATCTCACTTCAGCCCAATGAGAGCCCATCAGGTAGGTACTGTTTTTTATCCCTGTGATGGTTAATGTCATGTGTCAACTTGGCTAGGCCATGGTATGCAGTGGTTTGGTCATACCCTGGTCTAGATGTTGTTGTGAAGGTAATTGTAGATGTGGTTAACATTTAAATCAGTGGACTTTGAATAAAACAGATAACCTTTTATAATAAGGATGGGTGGGCCTCATTGAATCAATGGAAGGCTTTAAAAGACTGAGTTCCTGAAGAAGGAATTTACTTTAAGACTGCAACCTTAGAAACCCTGCCTGAGTTTCCAGCCTGCTGCCCTGTGGGATTTGGACTTGCCAGTTTTCACAATTGCATGAGACAATTTCTTAAAATGTCTCTGTCTCTGATACATTCTATTATATAACCAATATGTACTATTGGTTTTGCTTCTCTGGAGAACCCTGACTCATGCAGTCCTGATTTTACAGATGAAATGAAGGCACAGGGAGGTTAATTAACTTATCTAAAGGCAAGTCACACAACTCACAGATGGAAAAGAGGAGATTTGAATCTGGATTTTTGGACTCCAGGGCTCAAGCTCTTTACCATTAAGCTCTGTTGCTTCTTAAAAACATAAACGAAACAACAACAAAAACCCTGATGTGATTTTTGTTTCAGCTGGCCTTGCCTCTTTCTGAGACTCTTCATTGTTACTGACAGTTTTCTGCTGTTTTGAGGTCCAGACTATGGACCTTCAATTGCCCTCCTACAAAGTTGGCTCAGGGCATATGAAGGACTATCCCTGTACATTTTTGGCATTTATGGTAAGTGTTTCAGCAGAAGACCTACTCCAAACCTATCAATGGATTATCATTGTCATCATTAATTAGTGCTAATTCAGACATGATGCAATAGGCTGGCGTTTTTCACAACTACTAGAAGGGGTAACTCTCTGAAATAAGAAACATCAAAACTTCTATTTTTATATTACATTGAGAGGTAAATTTTTATATGGAATTTATAATCAAGATTCATATCTTGAGTCACAGGAATATATGTGACTCAAAACAATTGTTATTATCTCTCAGAGTTTCTGTGTATCATGAATTCAGACAGTGCACAGTGGGAATGGCTTATCTCTGCTCCATGATGTCTGGGGTTTCACTGGGAGGTGTCAAAGGCCAGGACCTGGAATCATCTGAAGTTTTGTTCCCTCATACATCTAGCAGTTGATTGCTGTCAGCGGGGGACCTTGCTGAGGCTGCTGTTTATAGCCCCCACATACGGCCTCGTCACATAGCCTGGGATTCCTCACAATGTGGGGGTCAGGTTGAAAAGGCAAGCATCTTGCCGGAAAGGTGGGGACTGCATGGCACTTAGGGAGCCAGCCTCAGGTGTCACACAGCATCACTTCCCCCACAGCTGCCAAGGTCCTCCAAGTTCAAGTGGAGGGAACATATACCCCACCTTTCAGTGGAGGTGTGTAAACATTACCTTTTAGGAAGAGTGTGGAGAAGAGGACATATATTGGTGTGGCCATCGTTGGAAAATACAGTCTTGCTTAGCATCCTCTGACCACAGCAGTTCATGTTATGTCCCTTGCATGTGCAAAATACACTCACCTCCTCCCCCAAGGACTGAAGTCCCGTTTCATAAAAGCATAGGCTCGGAGTCCAAGATCTCACCATCTAAATCAGGTTCAGGTGCAGAAGAGCCACCTCTGGTGAGGTTTTGTATGAGGTTTTGTATCTTTAGTCCGAAGATCTGTGAACTAAAAAGACAAGTTATCTGCACCACACTCCATATATAGTAGTGGGGTAGCCATTGGAGAACAGGGTCTTCTGTTCAGAAAGAGCTGGAATGAGAAGCATGCAGGAGTCGCTGGTTCATAGAAATTCTGAAACACTGCCGGCATGCATGTAGCTACTTGATTAGGAGTCTGTCCTGCTGTCTAGAAATGATTCTCCATGACTTTTGGCTTCTGTCTGAGTCATTCTTCCTCTTCCATAAGAAGTGGCCATTTTATTTATTTATTTATTTTAGTATTTTTCCCAGCCTCATATCTGCTTGTAGTAATTTGAGCATTCAACAGTGTCTTTTCATTAGAACTGTCTCTGCCCAGTTCAGTCTGAGCTGTCAATGTTTCTATTGGTCCAGTCTTTTAAAAAACCTGGTGGGGGGCGCCTGGGTGGCTCAGTTGGTTAAGCGACTGCCTTCAGCTCAGGTCATGATCCCAGGGTCCTGGGATCGAGTCCGACATCGGGCTCCCTGCTCTGCGGGAAGCCTGCTTCTCCCTCTCCCACTCCCCCTGCTTGTGTTCCCTCTCTCGCTGTGTCTCTCTCTGTCAAATAAATAAATAAAATCTTTAAAAAACAACAACAAAAAAACCTGGTGGGTTTCCCCTGAATCTAATTGAAATTCCCTCCTTTAGACCACAAGTACACTCATCTCTTTGCGATAAGCCCTAGAACTTCTGATGAGGAATGTCACCCTCAAGATGTTTAGAGCCAGCACTGTGTGATGGATAGAATCTCTGAGGCATGGCCTTGAGAGCCTCAGCCTCTCGCCTAATGGCAGAGTTCTCTGAGGCACCGGCTTACGTTTTTCAGAGATTTTATTAAAGGACAAGTGAACCCTTGGCTTCATTACTGAAGGTTGCTTGCTGGGTGGAATTCATTATCATCCATCCTAAAAGAGCATCACACTAGAAAAGTTTGAGGTTCTGAAATTGCTTTTTCTTGAAGCAACAATTAGAATGTGGCCAGTCGTGTTCAAAATTGTGTTACGGGGGCTTGCACTGTGTACATCTCAGATGAATGTGCAACACTTTAGAGACCTTCATGAAAATATGAAAAATGTCCAGACCTGGACGCTTTACCTAAGTTAGGCTATATGTTCTGTCACTTTTTTATGAAACGATGGACTTTTACTTGTATTCTCACTCATGTGTAAAGCATCTCATTTTCTCATGACCACACAGGTCCTGTGGGATTTTTTTCTGATCAAAGTTTTATTTTGTGAGAAGTTCTCAGTACGCTGTAACCTAAATATCTATGGGATAAATGAAATAGCCTGATTAGCAATATTTTTCTGTTGCTATTGATTTCTCTTTTTTACAGTTACAGGCAAAACCCCCTTTTACTGTAAGTTTGATAGTACCTTTTTATGTTTGCCCTTCATCTTTCAATAGTGGAAATTTAGAAACAAAAATTTCTTTTCCTTCTTCTGAAATCCCTGTGATGTTCTCAGGGTCCGGAGACATGGCCCACTGTTGCAAATTTGGTTCCCTCGGATCCAGATCAGCATGCAGGATGCTCCTTAGAGGGGCTTTTGGGATCAGAGTCTGGGGAAGGGAAAGGGAGGAAGCAGCTTTACTTCTCCCTCTGCCCAGTCCTGCAATGCAGTCTCAACAAAGGCCTCATCCAACCCCATCTGTAACACCTGAAGTCTCATGGCCTTTTGGAGTGGTACTGAGTTGGGGATGAGGAGGCTGAGGCTCATACCTCCGTGTCGACCAGTCATTGGATGTGGGTTACCTTGGGCAAGGTAACTCTCCATCCCAGGCAGTATTAGAGGCCAACAGCTAATGGCCAGCAGTGTTCAGTATTCAGTCTGAAGTGAGGAGGGATCTGGGCAGCATATCAGTTTCTAGTACACACACTTGAAACGGAATGAAGTGGGGAAGGCCAGATGAATTCTTTGTATTTGGTAGTGGTAGATCTCGCATGAGATAGAACACGTGATCTTTTGTGTTGAGTTTTTTTATTTCATTATTAAATTGTTACATTCTATGTGTGCTCTCATCCTTTACTCTGGGATTGTGGGACGACTCCCCCACACGTCCACATGCGTAGCAGTGACTTGTACATAATGTGATTAGCAGGCATACACGATTGCTGTTATTGGCTTATGTGTCCTTGTCCCACAGTGAACTGGAAGGCTTGCACCATGTTTTATTAATCTTGTCTCATCTGCCTAGCCAAGTGCTCAGCACTCGAAGGCACTCACAGATGCTTGGTGACTGGCTCCTGTCTGCTGTGGCTGTCAGAAGGCATTGTTTTACTTCCCTTCTTGTCTTTGAAACTCCATTCAGCCATTCTGAGTAGTTGCTGCCTGCTCCTAATTCTAATCCCTGATCTTACTGGGGCTTCTGGGCCTGTAGCTGATGTTGGTTCCTCTTCTGAACACTTGCCTTTTTCCTTATTATAACTCTATTTTAGCTGATTTCTGATACTTCTTGAATTAACCTGCCCTCTCTACCCATTTCAGAGTATCATTTTATTTTCAAGGACAGAGCATCAAGCAGGTCTAAACTATGAGTCCCTGGAGGTCCCTTAGAATTTAGTTTGTAGCTAGGTATCTAATAGTTGCTTCTTGACTGACAGGGTACTATTTAATGTTGGATATAGAAGGGTGTTCTCTTTGCTTGATGGTAGTTTCTAAAACTCAAATATATCTTAATCATAAAGGGGAATTTATTGGCTTGTATAGTTGGGAGTGGGGATGGTAGAGAATGGCCTCAGGCACAGCTGAATCCAGGGGCTCAAACAACACCAGCCAGGCTCTCTCCTTTTCTGTAGCTCGCTTCAATTCCCTCTATGCTGTGGCTTTATTCTTAGGCAGAGTTTCTCCCTACAGTATGAGGGATGACTAATGATGACCGAAAGCTTCTCTCTCTACAACTCAAGATTGAAAAGGAAAAGGAGCCACCTTTCTTCCTCTCGGCATTCCTATTACACATTTTACACATCTCATGGAGAGGATCACATACCCAAATCCAAACAATGCCCTCAACATTACTATGGGATGGAGAATTCTTATTTGCCAACCTGAGGCATCTGGTCACCTTGATTGACAGACTGACACAGACTATGTGCATTTGGAGAGTCTCCTCCATAGAAGGCATGCTGGGCAAGCACAAGTGTCATCTGTCACCAAAAAGGGAGAGTGGCTACTCACATATAGAGAGCTATTTCGAGAGAGAAATGGACAAAGTGAAAATAGACAAGCATTTCATATCACAGGGTCCCTCAGGCAGATGACTTAATGAGTCAGAATTTCAGATCCATTACTTTTCAAAATACATAGCCACAGGTTTACATCAGTTACATTGTCACATTTACTTCTTTTTATAGGAGCTGGTCTCCTCCTTCTATCCCCTCCCCACTTGGTACGGTACCCAGCCTATAGGAGGTACTAAGTAGTCGTCTGCTGGATAAACTGGAACCAGTGTCAAGTTCTTATTTGCATCCCTACTTAAATATGTAGACTCTTTCAGAGTCATACTGGCCAGGCAGCTCTGAGAGATTCTTTCTATAGTCAGTTGAAACAGTAAGAAAAATGCTTGATCTAGTTTAATCATACAGGTCATCATGCTGCTGATAAACCTGATTTCATGAAATAACAGGCAGACCACCATATTTCACATTGAAAAAAGATGTGGTTTACTGTTATCTAATGTCTTTGCTTTCGTTCAGTTCTGAATTACAAGGAGTTGCTGAAAAAGGAAATTTGCTGTGGAATGCTCCTACTTTACACAGTAAGGATAAACCCACTGCTTCTAAAATGAAATATTTTCATTTTATTTTATTTATTTATTTATTTCTTAAAGATTTTATTTATTTATTTGACAGAGAGAGAGAGAGACAGCAAGAGAGGGAACACAAGCAGGGGGAGTGGGAGAGGGAGAAGCAGGCTTCTCGCTGAGCAGGGAGCCTGACGTGGGGCTCAATCCCAGGACCCTGGGATCATGATCTGAGCCAAAGGCAGACGCTTAGCGGACTGAGCCACCCAGGTGCCCCTCATTTTCTTTCAAAACCATGATAATTTATTGTAGGAAGTAGCACATTAACTTCTAGAAGTTAAATAGCTTTTATTGTAAATGTGTCAAATTTCCTTATAAATAAACTCTCAAGTATGTTTCAGCCTCAATTCTGGTTTAGGAATTTGAAAATTCTTTTCCTCCCCAGTGTCACAGGGCAGCATATGGCTGATTTGGCTGGTTCTTTGGTGGCATCTGCCTCATTAATATATATACATACACTTTTTGTAGAATGTATTGCACCCACAATGATTCTGACTTTCCCCCTTCCTGGGAAATGGATTTTCCTCCAGTGGCTGACTGAGGTTTTGCTCATTTCACTTTGGGTGAAATCCATATGTCTGTAATTGCTGGCAGAAAGTCTTGTAGATTTCAGGAGGGATCCAAAGTGTTTCAGGTTATCAGGAAAGTGTTCTTCTCCTGGAGAAGTCTGGTGTGTGTTTTAATGACATTCTTCCTGTGCCTCCCTCAGACACCCCATGCTCACTCCCTGCCCTTGCCATCTTTATTAAGCACAGAGAATGAATCCTAGATTTGTCTTTTCTACAGTTTTAGTCATGAAAAGTATGTTGAAATATTCAGATCTGGTAAATCCCTAAAAATGTAAAACTCTAGCTCCAATCCTTGAGTAGGAAAGGACAGAAGATGCTGACTGATGCATTCCTTGCGGGGGGTGGCTGTTACCAACAAAAGGTGGTTTTTGAACTTTTAGTCTGGGTCTCAGTTTAAATGAAATGAATGAACTTGGGCTGTCTGTTAGTATGTTCCTTTGTGGCTATGAAATGGAGACATTTTGGAAACACCTTAAAATAGTGAAGTGCAGGTGAAGACTGGGGAGAAATAAAGAAACAGAGTGGAGTGGCCATGCTGCAGAAATTGCAATGAAATGTATCTTTACTCAGCAAAGTATGGGAACAAAAGGGAGTCATCAGAAATAACAAACTCAAGAGACAAACTTCCAGGATAAACCAAGGAACTGTCTTTACGAATGCATGGTATGAAAGATGCTACTTACATTAATATTTGTTTTAATAATAATAATCCTGAGTTTGCTAATGTCTGTTGAGTTTTTACTACCTATGGTGGAATGTACTTTCCTAAATACTTTCAGGTGTTTTATATATATACTCACAGCTATCTATGTTACAGGTAGTAAAATTATCCCCATTTGTTAAATAGTGAAATTGGATGCACAGTTTCAGTCACTTCTCTGGGTCTAACAGTTGAGGTTGGAGCCCGAGCACTCTGCAGATGTGGGCAGTTCATGTACCCTCACATCATCTGGAATAAGAACGTGCATTATAGATGCATGTTTACAACAGTTTGTCCCAAGGTTTATTTTAACAAAAAGCAATTTGGGAGAAAATGAAATGAGAACTTAGGATTCTGGTCTTTTGTTCTTGAGCTTTTAAATGACAGTGTAGGAATTCCATTTCAGCAGTGGCAACCAGCTTTTTGGGGACCCTTTTTCATCTAGAACAGCTAGACAGTCTGGAAGAGGCGGAGGATATCCATATCAAAGGGTTGAGATTTGTAAGACAGCAATAATTTCTGTGGCTTATATTCCAGAGAAGGTGCCCCAAAAAGGCGAGCCTGGTATTTGGTGCAAATTTCCTCGTTCAGGCATTTGTGCAATTAAAAGTGTCCTCTGGAGCCTGAGAAGTGGACTGGAGCCTGTGGAAAACTCAGAAGCTTTGGAAGTCATGTCAGGCTAAGGAAAAGGAAGCTGGTAAACAACCCAGCTTTCAGTTGGGGCCCCAACAGGTTTCACTGAGAGAATAAGGGTGAGCCTGGAGGAGGCCAGTTCTCACAATGACCACAGCTCTAGAATGAAATAATCTGTTCCCAACCCACCCATCTGCCAGAAGCAAAAGTAAATGCTCCCTGGAGGAAGATAACAGCAACTGGACCCTCAAAAATTCTCTGTCATCTGTCATTTAGGTTCAATTAAAAATAACCAGGAACCCTAAAACACAGGATTTAACTGAAAATCAATAGGACAAGAATCATAAAGGTAGAAACCACTGGGTAATCCAGATATTAGAGTTATTTAACTTTAATGTGACATAATTAAAGGACTTTAACAGTGATTAAAATATTGAAGGAATTGAATGACAATATGGAAAAATTTCAGAGAACTGATTTTATATAAAAAAACAACAAATGGAGATTCTAGAATGAAAATTTATAATAGTGTAAGTTAAAAACCCAATGGGTTAGGGGTGCCTGGGTGGTTCAGTCGGTTAAGTGTCAGACCCTTGATACCGGCTCAGGTCATGATTTCAGAGTCATGAGATCAGGCGTGCGTCTGGCTCCACACTGGGAGTGGAGCCTGCTTGGGATTCTCTCTCTCCCTCTCCCTCTGCCCCTCCCTCACCCACTCACACATGCATCTGCTCTCTCTCTCTCTCTATCAAAAAAACAAAAACAAAAACAGACTCCGTGGGTTGGTTTAACAGAAGATTGTTCATAGCTGAAAGAATCAATTAACCAAAATTTGGACAGAAAAAAAACATTAGCCTGGAGTTCAGAGAGACAAAAAGGATGGAAAAGGCAAGATGTAATACTTAGAAGGTCTAGTATGCATCATGGGCATCCCAGAAAGCAGGATGACAGACAAAGGGGCAGAAATAGTATTTGAGTAGGTAACAACAATAGTTTTGCCGAGATTGACAAACAACATGAAGCCACAAATGTAGAGTTACAAACCTAGCATGAGAAATGCTAAGAACATTTAAGTGCACCATAATCAAACTGCTAAAGACCAAAGACAAGAAAAAGCCTTAAAAGCAGCCAGAGAAGTAAGACATGTTACTTTCAAAGGAGCAATAATAAGACTGACAGCTGCCTCCCAACAGCAATGATAAGAGCTGAAAGTCAGTGGAATGGCACCTGTAAGGTACTGAGAGAAAATATTTATTTACCAATTTGGAATTCTATTTCTAAGGAAGATGAAAAGAAGTTATTTTTTGTACAAAAAATAAAATAAATGCTGAGGAAATTACAAGCACAATTGCAGTAAAAGAATGCTAAAGGCATTTCTTTAGACCAAAGAAAAATGATCCTAGGTGAAACACGAAGGTGCAAGAAGCAATGAGGAGTAATGGCAAGGGTAAATCTGAGCTTAAATCTGAATAAAAACTGGGGTGCCTGGGTGTCTCAGTTGATTGAGCGTCCGATTCTTGATTTCGGCTCAGGTCATGATCTCAGGGTCCTAGAATTGAACCCTGTATCAGACTCTGTGCTCAATGTGGCGTCTGCTTGAGATTCTTTCTCTCCCTCTCCTTCTGCCCCTCCCTCCATACTTGCTCTCTCCGTCTCTCTCTAAAATAAATACATAAAATCTTTTTAAAAATCTGGATAAAAACTGACTGTGAAAAACAAAAGTAATTGTACATTTTGGGGTCTCACCTAGAGATTTAAAAGGCATGGAAGCTATAGCACATAAGTCAGGAAAAATACAATGGAATTAAAAGTGTTTTAAACTTCTTGAATTTTCAGGAAGTGGTATAAGTACAAATTGATATTGAACTTCAGTAATTCAGGGAACCATATTGTGATCTCTGGGGTAATCATGAAAAGAATAGAGAAGAAAATGTGTAAATAACAAGCTACCAGACTGGGCATTCAAATAATAAAACCACTAAATCCAGAAGGGGCCAGTAAAGGGGAGAAAAAGGAACAAAGCACAGGTGGCTCAACAGAAAGTTCAATCCCAAATATAGTTAAAATTATACTAAATATGCACAAAGAAAGGATTGCCAGCTTGAATAAAAAGGATGGGGGGGGATAAAGCCTATTTGCTGCTTATAAACTACATACCTTAAATATAGAGATATAGAAAGGGTGAAAATAAATGTTGCATCCCTACAGCAAAGAAAAGCTGATGTACGAAATTGAAATCAGAAAAAAGTTGACTTAAGGCAAGAGGCATTGGTAGCAATAGGAAACTTTACAGTGATAAAAGATTCAATGTAATTGGGAAATAGAACCCTTCTAAATGTTATCTGCCTAATAGCTTAACTTCAAACTTTATGAAAGCGTATTACCTAGTATTCTGGCAGCTTGACTGGAAAGAACAGGATTGCCCAAAGCGGAGCAGATAGCTGGCCAGGCATTGGGAAAATATTGATACTGGCACCATCTTTATGAAGCTTTAAGTCTGTGCCATTCATTTCCCTTCCCTTTCAAAGGAGATGGATGTTTTCTGTCACCTCAGTTGCGTAGTTGGAGAAATGCAGCAGGGTTTGGCATAAGGTGAGAGAGAACAGACTCCGTCTGCTTCTTCTAGGGGTTGAATGTGGCTCTCTGTGCGCCACACCTGGGAGCTCCAGGTCAAGTTCAGAACTGATAGTAAGGCTGTTTGCTTTTGTGCGTTAGTAGAAATCTTACCAGAAGTACATTGGCTCCAGAAGTAGCTGGATAAAATGAAAGAATCCAAGAAGAGTGAGAAGCCCACCTTCCTATTCTTTGCTGTTACACCCAGTGCATCAAAAACGTGAAAGTAAAGAAAATCTCAGTGGGTTTTTGAGTCTCTTCTTCATTTTGCACCCCATATGTGGGTTATTCATTGCTTAAAGAAAGCATCCTCATTGATGAGAAATGATGGAGATGTGAATGTGCCTTTGGAAGGGAAATACAGAATTTGGAAAAAAAAAAAAAAAAGTATTCTTGAAAGAGCTTAAAATAAAACTCTTTACCAAGCTGATTCTCATTAGAACTGCCGTTGTCCACCAAGATAAACAGCTTCAATCAGGGAGCGGTTTGTCCTAATCAGGTTTACAGCTTTGAACTTCAATGAAAACTGATTTTCTAAATTGTTAGTCAGTGAGATTACGTTTTCAGTCTGGTTGTTTTTTCATTCAAAGAAGCCTAGCTGATGAGAGCAGGTGTTGGAGAGAAAATGAGCCATAAAATTATCTTTCTCTATCTATTGGACGTAGACTGCTGAATTGGCTATTTGTTACGATGCATTTCAGGATTTCCCCCTGAAGTTCCACAAAACAAAATTTAAGCAATATTAGTTTGTATATACCATAAGAGAATGAAAGAAAATAATTCTTTTAGCTAAAGGAAATGATAGATGTAGTTGCTTTGAAAGAAATTGTTGTTTACCATTTTCCAGTAAATGTCATTCTTTTTTTACCATGTGATCTCTGGTTTTTATTGCCAAAATACAGGAGAAATAAGAGCATATTAGGGAAAGAATTCTATGAACTTCAGTTCTGGTCTCATACTTCTTTTTTTTTTTTTTTTAAAGATTTTATTTATTTATTTGAGACAGAGAGAATGAGAGAGAGAGAGCACATGAGAGGGGGGAGGGTCAGAGGGAGAAGCAGGCTCCCTGCCGAGCAGGGAGCCCGATGCGGGACTCGATCCAAGGACTCCAGGATCATGACCTGAGCCGAAGGCAGTCGCTTAACCAACTGAGCCGCCCAGGAGGCCTCTCATACTTCTTTTTATCCTCTCTCAGCTAAAGCAGAAATAATGAGGATCTAGTATGTTACTCCTTTACACTTCTGCAAAGGTTCTTCTTAACTTTTGTAGGAATCAAGTGAATTTGCTATGCAAAATCTTGACAGGTCTTGTCCCAAAAAATTTAGTGTGGAAAATGTAGTGGAACCTAATTTCATTTTTACTTGAAACTCCATTCCGGAATGAAAATTTGTAGTATAAGATACTGGCAACTACTTGAAAATTCAGGTACCAGAGCAGAACTATTCTTTGGCTTGCTTCCTAAACTTAAAATACTACTTAAAGATGAATCTAATATCTAGGAGTGCATATACGAGCTTGTTAGCATTTGGTCATGTCTGAGACGTGGAATTAAAGGTTTGAGAGCGTGAGAGACTTTTAACTGATATGTCATTTTTTTTAAAATTTATTCATTTGAGACACAGAGATACAGAGAGAGAGAGAGAGCATGAGCAGTGGGAGAGGCAGAGGGAGAGAGAGAAGCAGACTCCCGGCCGAGCCAGGAGCCCGATGTGGGGCTCGATCCCAGGACCCCGGGATCAAGACCTGAGCCGAAGGCAGACGCTTAACCATCTGAGCCACCCAGGCGCCCCACTGATATGTCATTTTTAAGAAGGGATTTTAAATGACCTAGAAACTTCTTGTGTAAACATTATAGGAGTATGAAAGAGGATATTCATTTCCTGTTGCTTCATCCAGAAGACCAGATTTTGATCTTTAGTTGACAAATTTGTTTCCCAGGAAATAATTTTCAATAGTTACCCATTTTACATACATATACCTGGAAGGTAGGTAGTAATAGCACCTGTCTTCAGGCATGAGTGTACCCACCAACCTCCTAGACAGATAAGCACTTAATATTGAAAAGATAGCAGGGGAGAATATATAGCTTTATTTGCTATAAGGATATTCCTGCGTATGTATATTTTAAGAGACTCATGCTACAATGTCCATTTACTTCCCTCTCTCTCCTCAGTGGAGAAGAACTAGTTACTAGCCTCTATGTACATAGCCTCTTAAATGATTAGAATGCTGTGCCTCAGCATCTTCACTTAAAGTTCAGCTGTACTGCCTTTTCTCTCCTGAAATTTCTATCTCATTGCAATTAAAGTGTAAACATAAGGAATGATGTCACCAAGATGGCAAAATAGCTCATTCCTGACTTCACTCTCCCTCATAAGAAGAAGAACTAACAGCTATTCAAGGACAAGACACCACTGAGAGAATCCTGAACACGGGGGTGAAGCTAAAGCACCCTGCACCACAGAGACCAAGACAGGCTGCATTAGAAGGGCAAGAAAAGTAGCTGCATCTTGGTCACATTGCTCTTCCCCAGGACACTGAGCAGCAGGCAGAGAGGTCTTCCCCACCCCCGCCCCCCAAGTCTGTGGCTTCTCTGGTGAGAAAGAAAACTAAGGGGGGACCAGCAGCCCTCTGCCAGCATTGTGGATCACTTTATAGAAGCACCTGCTTTGATTTGGACCCACAGAAATTTCAGGGGAATCTTCGGGGCTCAACTGCTGGGAATCTGACTGGGCCTGAAAGCGGGGAGGGCCTTGCCACCACCAGCACACGATCTTGGCAAACCAAGTTCAGACCTGCAGTGCCCAAGTAGTAGTTCTAACCAATAGCTTTGCTCACCCGCAGAACCAAGTCAGGGGTGCATTCTGATCAGGGAACTTGCTGGGGGTGTAGAGCCGCTTTATTTGGATCCCAAATGATGAGTTTCGCTGGCCCTAGAGCTTGGTCGCCCGCACACATGCAAAGAGCTGAATCACCACCCCATGCACTGTGAAGGGGCTCATGACCACTTCTGGAAACTGTGTGGCCTAGTAGTGCAGGAGCAGAGAGGCCAACAGAGTTGATCTTCAGAGCAAAGCCAGTCCTGAGTGTGGAGGCATACCCTGCTCCCCACAGGCAAAGGGATTAAATCATAGCCAAAGCTTAGGGTAGCTCCAGCCCCTCCCAACAGGAGACCCTGTTTGGGAAATCAAGGGTAGTTTGGAGCAGACCCTCCCCTTCTGGCCCAGGCACAGGGGCTGGGACACAGCACCACCGGCTTGTGGTCCTAGCCCCATCTGACCAGAACGTCTGGTGAAAACTGAGCAGCCCAAAGGCATCTGCACAGAGAGAAGCTCCAGGCAGAGCTAACAGCTTGCCGAGCAAAGCCGTGGCCCTGTTTGGCCAGGGAACTTAGGGTGGTGGTCTTCTTGACTTAAGACAAATACAAAGAGCTTTACTAGCTTTAGAGTTGCTTCTCTTGCTGCACTTGGGCAGGGAATCTAATTTGTATACCTGTTCATCGCTGAATACAGCCTTTAGCCAGTCTGACCAGGAAACCTAAGTAGAACACAGGGGAAGCTGTGTAGCCCATTCAAGGCCCTATAGTATGTACAGTGGCACTTGAACAGACCACATGGCCCATGCTTCCCCCATCCACAGAGCAAAACCAGTGGCCTCACCTGGCCAGGAAATTCAGTGTACACTCAGGTCTGATTCAGGCCCCCAGGGAGCTATACAGGCCCTGGGTCCCGGCCTGCTGCTCTGCTGGAGCAGGGAAGCTCATTCCTAGCTCCATGTACTACTGAACAGAGTATCCAGTCCCAACCATCCAGTAGGCCTGACCAGAGAATCCAGGCAGCTATGGAGCCCATTCTCCAACCTCGCTTGGGAAGGACATGAAGCCAGCAGTCCTGTCCAACTCTTCTCCCAGTGTCAGCCAGCAGCGTCCCTCGCTTCCCATCCTCAGCGCTCCAAAAGTTTCCTCACCCAAAACTAGACCATCAAATAGCAGGTCCCCCTTCCTAAGGACTTTATCAGCAGACATACCCAGAAACCCAGGCTGAGCTGACTGGTGAAGAACTGTCTCTGCCAAAGCAAACCTGTAAAGTCTGGAAGATGAGCCCGATTACTCAAAGGCATAGATGCCAATGTAAGGAATTAAGGAACACAAAAAGTTAGGTAAATATGATACCACTAAAGGAAACTAATAAAGCTCCAATAACTTACCCTAAAGAAATGGAGATGTATGAACTGTTAGACAAAGAATTCAAAATAATCCCTGAAGGAAGTTTAGTGAACTACAAGAAAACAGAGACAGACATGAAATGAAATTAGGAAAACAATGCATGAAGAAAACAAGAAGTTCAATCAGCAGATAGCAACCATCAAAAACAAACAGGAGTGTCTGGGTGGCTCATTTTGTTAAGTGTCTGACTCTTGGTTTCAGCTCAGGTCATGATCTCGGGGTTGTGAGATCAAGCCTAGCATTGGTCTCTGAGCTCAGTGCTCAGCAGGGAGCCTGCTTGAGAGTCTCTGCCCATCTCCCTCTGCCCCTCCCACTCATGCTCTCTCTCTCAAATAAATAAATAAGTAAATGTTTAAAAAAAATAAAAACAAAAAAAAATCCTACAGTTTAAAAAAACCATAACTGAACTGGGGAATTCAGTAGATAGTTTCAAAAGTAGACTTGACCATGCAGGAGAAAAAATCAGTGACTGGACTTTTGAAATTACAGATAAGAGGAACAAAAAGAAAGAAAAAGAAAAAAAGAAAAAGACTGAAGAAAGCCTATAGGAATTATAGGACACAATGAAAATAAATAAATTTGCATTATTGGAATTCCAGAGGGAAACAAAATCACGAACTTGAAAAGGTTTATGCACTCCTGTGTTCATAGCATTATCTACAATAGCCAAGATATGGAAGTGATCTAAGTGTCTGTCAGTGGGTGAATGGATAAAGAGGTTATGGTATATATTATACACAATGGAATATTACTCAGCAATAAGGAAAACAGGGAAGTTCTGCCATTTGCAACAACATGGATGGAACTTGAAGGCATTATGCTAAATGAAATATGTCAGATAAAGACAAATACTGTATGATCTCATTTCTATGTGGAATCTGAGAAAAAAAAACACAAAAAACAAACTCATAGAAGAAGAGATCAGACTTGTGGCTACCTCAGGCAGAGGGTAGGGAAAAGGGGAAATGGAGGAAGGCAGTCAAAAGATACAAACATCTGGTAATAAGACTAAATATTAGGGATGAAATACACAGCATGATGACATAGCTAACACTGTTGTGTGATATATAGGAAAGTTGGTAAGGGAGTAGATATTAAAAGCTCTCATCCCAAGGGAAAAAAAAAAAAAAGTTCAGCTGTACTGATCAGTGTCCCAGACATTATGTGATGTGCGTGGCAAACAGTGATTAATGAGACATGGTGTCATATGGCGTTGTCGGCACGGGACTGGGGTTTTGTGGCTGAGAAAATGCTGCCCAATCCACATCTCTACCTAGCATGCCTCTGTCTTATGGGATTGCTCTCCACCCACAAAACTTCACTCTGCTCCTTTTTTTCCCTCCCATGCTTGGGGAGTGGGACTCACATAAGGATGGAAGGTGGCCACAGTACAGTCCTAGGCAGAAAGACTCAGAAACTGACTTGCCTTTGGATCCTATCTCCACCCCTTTGTGGCTGAATAATTTTGAGCAATGTACCTCTTCTCACTAAATCTTACTGTATCATTTGTGAAATGGAAATAATACCAAGCTCACCTTGCAGCATCTTATGACTCTGTGAGGTTTTTGTCTGTAAATGAGAATGGATCAGCTTCTTAGTAACCAAGCTCCCAAAACACTTGTATAAAGTTAAATTCCAGTTTATTATTTTGCAATGAAAAAAAAAAACAAAAACCATCAATCAGAGAGGACACTAGCTTCCTCTGGCTAACACCTAGAGAGACATTTGGGTAATTTAGCGAACACAGAATTAGAGTAAGGAGAATTAATGGCATAATTCAGATGTTTAACGTTGCCTGGGAATGTGGCTGAAAGTGTCATCCTCACAATGGGTAGGTCGCAATCGAACAAGTATAGACTTGGGAATGCGATGAACCTGGATGTGGGTACCACTGGCCTTGGTGACCCAGAGTAAGTTACTCACCATTTCTCAGCTTCTGCCAAATAGGGTATAATACTGGTCATTGGCTCAGTTTAATTATTAAATCATTGAATGTTTATAAAGCCCCACTGGTGCTAGACATCCTCAGCCCCCTTTCAAATATTGAGTCATAATGGATACGTGATTAACAAGTTAATATAATCTGATATTCTGGATTCCCTTTTACTTCCCATGGGAATGGAAAAGTTTCCTAGTACCTGCTCTGTTCTTATTTATGTATGTTTATGTCATGCTGGCCTTGAAAACAATAGTTATTTGTTCTGATAGCAAAGGTTTAAAAACATTGTCATATTTTATACATACACACTCAGGACATGTGTTAAAAATGAAAAATATTTTAAGTGATGCTCAAAAAAAAAAAAAGTCCTTAAAGTTCATATATGTGTCTAAACTGTAGCAAGTAGGTGCATTTTCAGGGGACCAGGAGCAACATCTGTATTCTCTGTGTTTATGCAGAGGCAACGTTCATCTCAAATACATCTGATTCTAAATAATTTGCACATAGGAGCATTATCTCCAGGCCGACCGCCCTTGCCTTTGCTCCTAAAGCCACTTTTTGGAGAACCTGTGGGTCCAGATACCTTCTCAGTTCTTCGCCTCTTTCTTTCCTTCTTATCTTTCAGGCTCAGATGCCATCTCTTTTGGGAAACGCTTCTTGACTCCTGCAGAAAGAACAAGTCACTGGCTTTTCTGTGCTGTGGGAGACCTGTGGAAGGAGTGTGTAGGGAGTAGAGGCATGTGGCAGGCAGGCTGACAGATGGTAGCACTTAACAGGCAGGCTGGGCCCCATTTGAAGGGTCCTATGTGCCCCGATAAAGACATTGGGCTTTATCTCATAAGCAGCTGGGAAACCAGGTTTTTAAACCTCAAAATAAAATTAACCAGATTAAATGTTTAAACACTGTGTTAAAATAATCAGCCCAGGTGTCATTGGCACTGTGATCTAGTAACTGTGCTAATAGGTAGCCTTGCTATACAGCTGGGACAGTGGCTTCAGGGAATCTGCATGTAGGAAAATCTTCATATGCCGTGGTTGAAAATTACGGGAAAGAATTATTACAACAAATACACAATAATTTGCTGAGAGAGGAATGAGACTCTACATGTGTTTACGTGTCGCTGTGGGGTCTCTCTGGCTGGAAAGGTGGGCCTTTGGCAGGAAAGCTCTGTCTCCTCCATTTGGCCTCCAAGCAGGTGTCCTTACTGCCTTCCCTCCTCCAGGGTGTTCATCCTCATCCTGGGACTCCGTCACATTACCTTTCCAATGGTAGGTCTGCTGTTTGGCTAGTATGTAGCTGCTTGCACAGTCCGCTTTTCTGTGTCAATATAGCACTAAAACAATGCCCTTGAATGCCCTTGACATTGGAGGTGTGGGCAGGAGTCAAGCTAAGATTACATCATACTATTCATTCTTTAAAGCTATAGACAGAAATAGATATGCAGTCATGGGACCCTCACAAAAATGGAGCAAAGAGAAGGGGCTTACTTATTTTCATGTCTGTTGTTTTAACTGCTACTAGTAGAGAAGGAGAGGGTGAATCTTCCATTTGAATCTTTCTGACTCTCAGGTTATAGGACTTCTTCTGTTTGGTTCTTAGTACCCCAAATACTAAATCAAAACCCGTTAGGCTTACGTTTATCTTAGAGCTTGTTAAGAATTTGATGTGGACTTTACTTTTCTTATCAAATATGGTAAATAAAGGTGGGGTACAGGGAAGGTCATGGTTTGAAAGAGTCCAGATTATGTCACCAATGCTGGTTTAAATGGGGCACTTAGAAACTGCAAAAATAAGTCCTAGTCGAAATCTATTTTTATTATTGTGACGGGAGTTACCAATATAACATGATTTAACTTATTTTAAGAATAGTGTTAATATATGTAAAATACTTAGCACAATGCCTAGAAATGTTTTGGTGAGAAATCTTGATATAAGAATAAGAAGTACAGTTACTGTAGTGGGGAATTACATGATCCTTGTAGGCTAGCTTCATGCATTCCACACACCACATAATGAATGTGACATTGTTAGCTAAGCACCTGTGAGGTGCTAGATGGTGTGTTGAGATGCTGAGGATACCGGTGAACAGGTTCTCCTGGAGCTGACAGGCCACTGGACAAGTGGCCAATCAATCTTCAATCAAGAGAGCAACAATTTATGATTTCACTTGTTGCTCTAATCACATGACTGCTTTAAAATACTGCATCCTTTGATTACAGAAGGGAGTCCCCGAGGCACGTAATTAATTGCTGAAACCCTCTCCCAAGTGCAGGAAATGTGAATTCCAAGCATATAGATGAGATTTAAATGGTTTCACCTAACTCACAGCTGTAGTGACACAAATCAAGGAAGAACACCTCCACTGAAGTTCCATGTCCTGGGTAATGTGTAAACCTCTGCAACATGAATTCTAAGTGTTTTATATGTGCATGTTTAATAAAAACTGAAGCAGAAGCCAAATGTTTAATGTCTACATGAGATCTACACATATGTATAGATATGTGGTATATATATTAATGTGCATGTTGTGTTGGACCCGGTTTCTGCATCTTCCAGGCCCCTCCTGGCCTTAGTTTTCTGCTCTGCTTCACTGATAGCCCTCCAGGGAGATTGCCTGATGTCTGCTGCATTCTCTAGACACAGAGGACAGGTTCCACCTGATGCTTCATGGTGGCAGCCGTGTCGTCACGGTGCCTTTAATGAGCCAGCCAGGCCTGCTATCATGCCTGTTCTCGGCTCCGATGTCACTTGTGATCAAGAACCAGCATTTTCACCTCACGCACCTGGGCTTGCCTGTGTCTCTAAGGGTCAGTGATCCCTGTGACCCACTGATGTTCCCTGCACCCCTGATCCTCATAGTAGATGCCACTTATGTAGTGGGACTCAGCCACCAAGGGAGCTGGGGATCAATCAGAAACATGGGGGGGTGTTGATGCCCATGAGGTGGACTTTGACCACTGGAGGAGACCAGAGCTAGGGAATAAGTTCTTCCCTCATGACAGACTGTCTGCAGATTCAGGGGTTTTTACAGCTACTTGACCTGCGGGGTGTGTCCAAACTCTCGGGGCCAGTGACCCACTGGCTCCCTTCTCTTGCTCTCTTCCCCTGCCTTTCCCCCACACTCCTGCCTTCCTCACTGTTTTCCCATGCAAGCCAGCAAGCCTTCTGAGGCCCTGTGTTTGGGGCCCCCAGTCTGAAGTGGAGGTGGAAGGCTAATGGATTTGGGGTTCATATTTGAGAAAACTTATGGAGAATTTTCTCATCTTTGTTGAACTTTATTTCTACCAAGTTTCTTCATTTTTCTTCCCTTAATTTGGGAGGGATAAAACAGATGCAGATAAACAGATGGCTTAATGTGGTCAGGGAGGCCAGAATGGGGGTCTGTCTCCTTCAGCCTCAGATCCCAGGCAAAGACCCAGTACACACAACTTGGGAAACCCCACTCCTAAAATCATACAACACTTCATTTTTCCACATGAGAATCACCTGCTCAGCCTCTTTTCCCACTGTTTTGGCTTGTCCCTGTTGTCTTTTTAGAATACTCACATGCAGCAGAAATAAGATTTACCCACCACACAGAGAAATTATCGGAGATGTATATTATAGAGGAATAATTTTATTTGACATATAGGATCTGTGATTTACACCAAATTTGCCCCAAGGTTGTGATGCCCTTGAGCACAATAAAGTCTACTCCTAAATGTATCTCAGCTTGTCAGTCTTTATTTTACAGGCCATCTCCTGCCCTCTGGTTCCTGTCCCTGCTATTTCCAAGGAAGTATGTGACCAGTGCTCTCAATTGCCTCCCGTTTGAATCCTTATTCTTAAGATTTTTCTGGCTCAGATGGCAAACACATCCTTTAAAAAGTCCTTCTCTGAGAAAGAAGCTGTTTCTGATCTGACCTCCTACTCCATCCTTCTTACTATACTTACACTCTCCTTTGCGCTTCCCCTGAACATCCTACATCCACGCTGTATTCCTAGGATGCCTTAAATACATCTGCAATCTCCTGTAGTTCCCTGAGGCCCAGGTCCCTGTCCCTGTCCACTTGGAATCTGGCTCCTAGATCAGTGTCTAGACCATTAGTAAATGCATTCTGAGTGACTCAATATATGATTTCTTAGCCTCTCAGCCTTTCCTGCAAGATTTTTTTTTTTTTAAACTGGACGTTGGAAGTTCAATAAATCCCCTAAAGAAATTTATGCTTTGTGCTTTTAAGTTTCTAAGTAAAAGAATAATGATTAAAATGAAACACACTCAGTATTTATAGTAATGTGAAAACTAAGTGAGGCTAACAATTTTTCACTGAGGATTTTCATGTCTTTAATATTTGAATGCAATCTGGCTTATTGCAGCAGGGCTTCGCAAGTGACAGCGTAATATTTTAAAATATTTATACTTGCATCTAATAAGCATTTTCTACCACTTATTTTGGAAAAATTGAAATGAGCTTAAAACTACAAAATATACACAGAGCGAGTCTAAAAGTCATCACACTTTGAAACCTTCTGTTTAACTCATATGTGGAGGTGAGAGTGGATTCTCCCTCTTGAGGATGTGGTCTGTTTCGGGAGGTCAAGACACAACTGGGCATACAGATCTGGATCCTCTGGTGGACAGAGAATCTACACAGAGAGGTCTTTGACCTTTTGCTTCCAACCTAGCACACCCTTAGCATGGAGACGATTTGGTATTGGGATGTGTGTATATGATATTGTGTGTGTGTGTGTGTGTGTGTGTGTGTGATTTGTGTCTGTGTTAGTGAGAGAGAACCCTCATATATCCAGGAAGCTAAAGTCCTGATGCAGACAGCAGGACTTTTTTCCTACCAAGAGAAAACAAATAAAAACACAAAGCAGACAGGAAATCGTAGACCATATGTTTGATTGAATATTGGGGAGAAAACCTCTCTTCCAGATTTATATCATAAGGTGCCTGAAATTCTGTGTTTTTTGAAAACATCTTTAAAATACAAATGGTCTTAAGGGAAGGGGAATCATAGAAAGATAGGAACATTTAGAACATGAGTTCATATGCTTCTATGCCAATGGCCACCCTCAGCAGCCTGGTGAACCCTACGGATTCTTTCTCAGAATGATGGTTCTGAATGCGTAAGATAGAATCCATACAATTACAGTGGAACCAATTAAATTGAAATGAAGGAATCCAAATTCTTTAAAAAACTGTGATATAATAAGAATGCCTTTATAGTTATCATTGTGCTAATAATGAATACATCTATTAACTCTGGTAATTTCTAAGTAGTTAATATAACACAATCATATGATAGGAGAATCTCCATACTTTTCTATCTGATGACAAAGTCACAGTACTGCTAATATGATTGTGGTATATTGCCTATAGTATATTTGAAAAAAAAATGCCACATTCAGTCGGAAGGTATTAAATATTAAAATGTAATTTTATTCTCATGCAAGTTCATGAATTTTATCCATAGACTCCTCTGAGGGATTTCTCTAGTTTAGTTGAAAAAAAAAAACAAACTATTTTTTTAAAGATTTTATTTATTTATTTATTTAGAGCGAGCATGTGGGAGTGGAAGGGAGGGGCACAGGGAGAGGGAGAGAGAGAATCCCAAGCAGACTCTGCTGAGCAGGGAGCCCGATATGGGGCTCCATGCCACGACCCTGTGATTATGACCCTAGCTGAAATAAAGAGACGCTTAACTGACTGAGCCACCCAGGCACACACATTGAGCCACCCAGGCACACCTTAAGTACATGAATGGAGGGATGTGGAAGTGGAGGATAGGAGACATAAAATGGGGTGAGGAAGGTAGAAGATGAACTTGACACTGCTGCTGGGGCCAGTTCTGCTAAGATTATAGTGCTGTGCCTGTCTATGCTCCTGAACAGGCTAAGTGCAGTTCCTCAGTAAATGTGACTAAGTCTCTGAATAATTTCACCTTCATTTGAATTTAAGAGGAGAACATCCCTCTTTCACTGATACAGAATCATGTTACTCCCAAAGTGCAGCCTACCTGGGTAAGTTACCTAGGAATTAGGGAGGCAAACACTACGACCTCTAAGTAAATTAGGTTATTGGAAGTCACTGTAGAAATTTTGGCCAGAGAAAATGCAACATACACCAACCTGTTCATTTCTGTGGAAGGGGGAGCGAGATTTCTATAGAAACTGTAAAGCTTCCTATAGTCATACTTACCTTGCTCCCGTTAGGTTTGGATGGAAAAAAATTGGTAATAGCGTAAGTCATCAGAATCTCACCACCCTTTCACTTAAATGACTGTCTTTTAAATATAAAAAGGTAATATATAAATTACAGGTTTGATTTAATTGACCTAGGTTTGGTAGTTTCATGTGGGTTGATAAACAATGAGGATTTACGTGTTTCAGATTTTAAGCTTTTCTAAGAAAGAAATGATCTGTTCTTCTTAAAGTAGCCAATAAATGGCAGTTATTAAACCAAAGGCTTTTTTAGAAGTGACAATTTCTCTGAGCATGTTCTAATGCAAGTATTTATTGGATGCTTTCTGTAGTTTAAGTGCAGTCAACATTCTGGTGATCCTACCCCTTGGTAACATTTCATAGTTATGGATCTGGGATCTCTTTTAGTTCAAATCTCACAGATGTCTGATAGAATCAGTGAATGGCCTGGACGGCATCCTTTTGGCTGTTCAGGCTTTCTCTTTTGATATCCTTACTCTCTAGGACTTAATTTCTCCTGTTGCTGATAAATAACTCGACTCTCTTCATTTCACTGCCTACCAACAAATATAAAGTCAGGTAGATAATTTTATTTATTTATTTATTTTATTTATTTATTTTTTAAAGATTTTATTTATTTATTCATGAGAGAGAGAGAGAGAGAGAGAGGCAGAGGGAGAAGCAGGCTCCACGCGGAGCAGGGAGCCCGATGCGGGACTCGATCCCAGGACTCTGGGATCATGACCTGAGCCGAAGGCAGACGCTTAACCGACTGAGCCACCCAGGCGTCCCAGGTAGATAATTTTAAATATAAAACCAACTCAGTGATTTTTTATTTGAACATATTATAAAACCATTTAAGTTGGGTTTTTTTTTTTTTTCTTGAATTATTTAAAAGTATTCTTTGCCTTTAGTTCAGTTGTCTCCTCTGGCTGTGGAAGTCATTCTGCCTAATGAAAAGGTTTAAAGATGCTCTCTAAAAATGCTCTCCAAAAGAACTGCCTCTCTGGCAGTTAACTCTCACGGGGGTAAAGTACCTTTCAAACCCCTCACAGTGATGTTTAGTTTTAAAGCGTCTGACCTGTTTGCATGCCCAGGTGGGAGCTCAACTCCCTGGAAGACCACTTAAGGCAGCAATGCAGCTCTTGAAAGAAGTTTTATAAAAGCAAAGCACCAAGCTGTAAAGAACAAAGCATTTTAATGTGAGCCACTATTACTTCTGCAAGAGCTCTGTTGCTTACCTGGAAAGACACACTGTGATTCCTAAAACAGCTGTGGAAATGCTACGCCTGGTGGGGTCAAATTGCATCTTGATTTCAGTCCTTGAATGTTGGTCCATCCTTTGCACAGTTTGCACAGTTTGCACAGTGAGTGAAGTGAATTGCAAGTATCTTTCCATCTTTCCAGGTAAGGAGGATCATTATTTATATTTTTGTGGTGCTTTCAAATTTCCCAGTGATGGTCCAGTTTAGTTCTTAAATGACCCTGACAGTAATGCTGAAGTTGTGTTAGCCACTCTTTTCTGCATTGCTTCTCTACCGCTTAGTGCTTGGAGTGGATGTCTGGAGTACACTTAGAAATTTGTATTCTGATGATTTGATTATGTTGTCGTCTACCCCTTTAGACTTGAAGCTTCTAAAGGGTCATGGACATGTGTTCCTTATGCTCAATATCAGTGCCTGTTACCTGTAGGGGCCTCACAAATGTTTGCTGAAATGAACAAATGCAGAGCCCCTGTGCCATTTTCTTTTTACCAGTGGTCTGGCTGACTACACGTCCTGGGAGACTCAGCTCAGAGATCCTGTCCTCTAAAAAGCCGTCGCTAGCACCCACCTCCCTGAGCTCACTTTAGCACCCCTTTTCTCTCTGCCTTGAATGACTGTTAGAATAGCTCTATCACTGCTTACACGATTGCAATGAAATTATTGTCCTACCCTGCTAGAATTAAGATTGGGGCTTGGGGTGCCTGGGTGGCTCAGTCAGTTGAAAACATCAGACTCTTGATTTTGGCTCAGGTCATGATCTCAGGGTAGTGAGATTGAGTCCCGCGCCGGGCTCTGCGCTCAGTGGGGACTCTGCTTGGGATTCTCTCCCTCTCCTTCTGCCCCTCCTGTCTCTCTCTCTCTCTCAAAATAAAGACATAAATGTTTAGAAAAAAAGAATGAGGCTTGAGTCTTAACTAAACTTTGAATCAGTGAAGCCTACTACAGTGCCTGGCACACAGTAGTTAACTCGATACATGTTTACTGATTTAGGAAGTGAAAGAAGATAAGGTTGTAATAATAGACTGGTTAGACCTTGAATGCCTTGTTCAGAAATTCAGAATAGAATTGAGGTACTTGCAAAATGCCTAAAGTTTGATCTTTCTTTCCAGTGTGTTAATTATATAAACGATAAAAAGGAGAAATTAAAGAAAAAATATTCCTAACCAGTAAGATACATAGATTGATTTTAAAATACACCCATTGCATTTTTTGTTTCTAATGTATTCTGGAAGTTAATTCAGCAGCTAACAGAGTGCCTTCCATGTGCCAGGTAATATGCAAGGTTAGGGATAAAGAAGCACAAAATATACCATTTTGCTTTTTGTCAGGTAGAATTCAGTTGTCAGCATAATATGGAATCACTGTTCTTTTACGTCATTTGGGCTAAGAATTGTATTGGACACCCTCAGCTTTCTAGCCTCTTAATACCCATTCACACATAAAATCCTTTGATTGTAACTTGAAGTGTCCCTTTATCCTTCCCCATTTCTCCCATATCACTGCCCTGCATTGGTCTACTGTCATGGGTCTGCTATTCCTAGTATTTCACCTATGTGTTAACAGAAAAAACTATAGTATTGTGCGCTTATATTCATTTTGTTTTGTAATTCCATTCAGTGTGTCTATGTCTACATGTTCTGTTTCTCCATCTGGATTAAGAGCAATACCTTGTGTGAGTTATTCACAAAGTTGTTCATTGGTTAAATAGAAGAGACATTAGTCTTGAATAAAATACCTAAGGTAATCAATATCTTAAATTCTTCTACATTTCTTCCCCTTTCATTAGCAGCCGCCATGAATGTATTATTTGTACAGTGACAAATGCTGGAAATGATTCTCATGGTGACTCTTGACAAAATATGTGAATGGGGGACTCTTTGTTGAGGAGGAAGATGGAGTGTACTCAGAATCATCAAGTACCTTTACGAATCATCATGGATATTTCTAACCCCAAGATTCGTTTTACTACTTAGCAGACAATGTTTGTCTTCTCTAGGGTTGTGTAAACTAAGGAAATTAGACATATGTTTTGAATGATTTGACCTTAAATCACATTTTTAAGTAAAGCCACATGGGTGTTATTATATCATTTTATTGCTTTAGGAAGCAACAAGAATAAAACCGTATCCTCTGGGCTTCTGAGGAGATCCAGGGATTGATCTAATTCTTTATACAATATTAAATGTCTTATTTAAAATTCATGTTTTCCAGTGAACCTTGGTAGTTTGCAAAGAAATAGGTTTTATTCTGATCTCTTTATTTTGCATTTGTCATTAACTCTTTTGTTTACTTGAGAAAAAATAATAGAACTGATTTTGGCTCCATACTGTCATCTTTAGCATGGTGGGTTTTAACTTCTGTTTTTAAGTAAGAGAATAGCTCATGTGATTTGGAAGTCAGCTCACTTTATTTTTTAGGAATTTTAATTCAAAGCTGAAGATAACCCTGATAAGCTTTAGTGTATTTTGTTGTTGTTCCTCTATTCTTAATTTTCTCCAGAGAGAATACACCACAAATATTTGGTTATCTGACTTCGCAGCATGCTACAAAATCTTGATTATATGTTGGTTTAAAACATCAGCCCTAGAATCAGATCGACTGGATTAAAATCCTGGTTTTCTGTGTGACCTTGGGGAAGATTTTTAACCCTTCTGAATATAAAATAATAATAATACTCCCCTCAATGCATTGTTGAGGGGATCAAATAAACGAATGGGTATGAAGTACTTAGCACAGTGAGCAGCACATAGCAAGCATGCAATAGAGATTCAGTGGCAACAACAGCGATAATGTGAAGAGGAAGTCACGGTCATGGCCATAGTTAGAACTGAAAAGACCACAAGACAGCTTCCTCTGGGCTCAAACCCACTGTCCCATTAGCCAGTCTGGTGTTAGCTGAAGTAACAGAGCCACTTTATGTAAACACTGACCATTATCATTCATAAATAAAAAATTACTCTTTTCATGTCTGGAGCAATTGTTTAGTATTTATATCCAATGAATTGGAAAATTAAGTGTACATATCACTTTTGGCCAGCAAATTGGGCCAGCAGGACCCTATTCTACAGAAATAAAAATCTTAGTATGTTCGTATGGATGGCTATTTTATTGGAGGATACTTTGTAGTAGTGGGTATTAAAAACACGGAGCTGGGTCCGTATGTCCATTTTGGCCTGAAGAGTTGTCCATGTTATATTATTGATTAAAGCACAAAACACACTGCAGAGAAACATGTCAGGTTATTATTTTTTGAAAAATACAGGAAAAGGCTAAAAAACAAGCACTCACCTCAGGTATGTAAATGTACATTTGTATGTATAAAATAGAGTTTTGAAGGAAATACAATATTACCTGAGTGAGATAAGTGTGTGGCCTTTTAAGAAACTGTTAGCTTTTTATAAACTTTAATTATGAAAACGTTTATAATACACAGGGTGGAAAACATTTCTGTGCACTCCTCACCTAGATTCAAACAGATATTGTTAGCTTTGGCTACATAACACACTGTCCCCAAACTTGGTATCTTTTTGTTTGTTTGTTTATTAGAGAGGGGGCGGGGAGGGAGAGGAAAAGAGAATCTTAAGTAGGCTCCTTGCCCAACATGGAGCCTGAGGCAGGGTTCGGGCTCACACCCCTGAGATCCCGCCCTGAGTGGAAATCAGTACCGACTGAGCCACCCAGGTGCCCCCCAAACTCGGTATCTTAAAATAATATTCATAGCTGACAATTCTGTGTGTCAACAATTTGGGCTGGGTTCAGCTGAGTGGTTCTGCTGATCTGGGGGCTGTGCGTGGCTATTCTTGGCTGGGCTTCTTCACACATCAGCAATAAGCTATACGGTCGACTGGGACTGGGTGTATCTCTGCTTCACAGGGTCCCCTTCCTCTAGCAGGCTAGCTGGGACTTGTTCACCTGATGGTGAGCCAAGTTTTCCTTTTCCCTTATAGCCTTAAGTTTCTCAGAATTGGACTTTACTTCTTTATACACACGTGTATGTGTGTGTATATGTGTGTGTGTGTATGTGTGTATTTTATATAGAGAGATACATCTATGTATCTGTATATATCTATGTATATATTTGTATATATATAAAATACACACTGTACTATATATGGTATATATGTATTGACTCAAGAGGATTTAATGTTCTTCCTAAAATTATCTAAAAATAAAATAAAATCTAACTAATGTACTGCTTCAAAACTGAGAGGCAGCATGGTATCATACTCATGAGCACAGACTGAGTTACTTTGCCTGGGGTCATATCTCACATCTGCCACTTAACTAGCTGCAAGACCTTGAACAAGTTACTTAACCTCTGTACACCTCAGCTTTCTTGTCTTCTGTAAGATTTAAAAGGGTTACTATATGTACAGCACTTAGAAGAATGCCTGGTACATATTAAATATTATATATATGTTTGCTGTTGTTACTCATATTAATAGCCAATATATTTACCTATGTAACTATTGGAAAGTTTTTAATAGTTTTATAAATGCAATTAATAGCTTTCACAATCACCATTAATTATTGTAGCATTCTTTTTTAAGATTTTATTTATTTATTTTGAGAGAGAGCAAGAGTGCGCATGAGCAGGGGAGGGGCAGAGGCAGAGGGAGAGAGAGAGAGAATCTCAAGCAGAGTCCACGCTGAGCACAGAGCCAGTCATGGGGCTCGATCTCATGAACCTGAGATCATGACCTGAGCCAAAATCAGGAGTCAGAGGCTTAACCTACTGAGCCACCCAGGCGCCCCGCATTTTGCTCTTGTAATAAGAAACATACATTTATAATTCAGTGGACTTGGTAAAACTTTAACATTTAATCATGTTAGATTTTTCACCTTGAGTTATATCTAGAATGATTACATATATTTGAAAATTAATGTTTGGATGTTGAAAATAAATCCAAATGGCAGACTTGATTTGTATCACTGACTTCATTACATTGAATAGCTATGGATGGGGGCAGGCTGTGTAATCATGTGGTCATTGATAAATGTAACTACCTTGAAGTAGGCATCCAGCTATTTCATCTTGCTAAACCAAAGCCACATACATTTGGCCAAACTTTGGCACATACCTACTGTGTATGTGCCAGGCACTCTGCTAAGAAGGATTGTATGTGAAGTATCTCATTTAATCACTGAACAGCCTCTTTGAAATGGGAACAGTTTTATCATTACGTCCTAGGTTAGGAAACCGAGGCATAGTGGAGTTCACTAACCTGCTCAGTGGCATCCAATACATGGCTGAGTCACTATCCAAACACAGCTTGTGTGGTTGCAGAGCTCAGCTCTCCCCACCAAGCTCAGGGAGCCCCTGTGTCCTATCCTGGTATTTTTTTTTTTTATTCTTATGTTAATCCCCATACAGTACATCATTAGTTTTAGATGAAGTGTTCCATGATTCATTGTTTGTGCATAACACCCAGTGCTCCATGCAGAATGTGCCCTCCTCAATACCCACCACCAGGCTAACCCATCCTCCCACCCCCCTCCCCTCTAGAACCCTGTTTGTTTTTCAGAGTCCATCGTCTCTCATGGTTCGTCTACCCCTCCGATTTCCCCCGCTTCATTCTTCCCCTCCCGCTACCTTCTTCTTCTTCTTTTTTTTTCCTTAACATATATTGCATTATTTGTTTCAGAAGTACAGATCTGAGATTCAACAGTCTTGCACAATTCACAGCGCTTACCAGAGCACATACCCTCCCCAGTGTCTATCACACAGTCACCCCATCCCTCCCACCCCACCCCCCACTCCAGCAACCCTCAGTTTGTTTCCTGAGATTAAGAATTCCTCATATCAGTGAGATCATATGATACATGTCTTTCTCTGTTTGACTTATTTCACTCAACATAATACCCTCCAGTTCCATCCACGTCGTTGCAAATGGCAAGATCTCATTCCTTTTGATGGCTGCATAATATTCCATTGTATATATATACCACTTCTTCTTTATCCATTCATCTGTCGATGGACATCTTGGCTCTTTCCACAGTTTGGCTATTGTGGACATTACCGCTATAAACATCGGGGTGCACGTACCCCTTCGGATCCCTACTTTTGTATCTTTGGGGTAAATACCCAGTAGTGCAATTGCTGGATCATATGGTAGCTCTATTTTCAACTTTTTGAGGAACCTCCATACAGTTTTCCAGAGTGGCTGCACCAGCTTGCATTCCCACCAACAGTGTAGGAGGGTTCCCCTTTCTCCGCATCCCCGCCAACATCTGTCATTTCCTGACTTGTTAATTTTAGCCATTCTGACTGGTGTGAGGTGGTATCTCATTGAGGTTTTGATTTGGATTTCCCTGATGCCGAGCGATATTGAGCACTTTTTCATGTGTCTGTTGGCCATTTGGATGTCTTCTTTGGAAAAATGTCTTTTCATGTCTTCTGCCCATTTCTTGATTGGATTCTTTGTTCTTTGGGTGTTGAGTTTGATGAGTTCTTTATAGATTTTGGATACTAGCCCTTTATCTGATATGTCATTTGCAAATATCTTCTCCCATTCTGTCGGTTGTCTTTTGGTTTTGTTGACTGTTTCCTTTGCTTTGCAAAAGCTTTTGATCTTGATGAAGTCCCAATAGTTCATTTTTGCCCTTGCCTCCCTTGCCTTTGGCGATGTTTCTAGGAAGAAGTTGCTTCGGCTGAGGTCAAAGAGGTTGCTGCCTGTGTTCTCCTTTAGGATTTTGATGGACTCCTGTCTCACATTGAGGTCTTTCAACCATTTGGAGTCTATTTTTGTGTGTGGTGTAAGGAAATGGTCCAGTTTCATTCTTCTGCATGTGGCTATCCAATTTTCCCAACACCATTTGTTGAAGAGACTGTCTTTGTTCCATTGGACATTCTTTCCTGCTTTGTCAAAGATGAGTTGACCATAGAGTTGAGGGTCCATTTCTGGGCTCTCTATTCTGTTCCATTGATCTATGTGCCTGTTTTTGTGCCAGTACCATGCTGTCTTAATGATGACAGCTTTGTAATAGAGCTGGAAGTCCGGAATTGTGATGCCGCCGGCTTTGCTTTTCTTTTTCAACATTCCTCTGGCTATGCGGGGTCTTTTCTGGTTCCATACAAATTTTAGAATTATTTGTTCCATTTCTTTGAAAAAAGTGGATGGTATTTTGATGGGGATTGCATTGAATGTGTAGATTGCTCTAGGTAGCATTGACATCTTCACAATATTTGTTCTTCCAATCCATGAGCATGGAACGTTTTTCCATTGCTTTGTGTCTTCCTCAATTTCTTTCATGAGTATTTTATAGTTTTCTGAGTACAGATCCTTTGTCTCTTTGGTTAGATTTATTCCTAGGTATCTTATGGTTTTGGGTGCAATTGTAAATGGGATCGACTCCTTAATTTCTCTTTCTTCTGTCTTGTTGTTGGTGTACAGGAATGCCACTGACTTCTGTGCATTGATTTTATATCCTGCCACTTGACTGAATTCCTGTATGAGTTCTAGCAGTTTTGGGGTGGAGTCTTTTGGGTTTTCCACATAAAGTATCATATCATCTGCAAAGAGTGAGAGTTTGACTTCTTCTTTGCCAATTTGGATGCCTTTGATTTCTTTTTGTTGTCTGATTGCTGTGGCTAGGACTTCCAATACTATGTTGAATAGCAGTGGTGATAGTGGACATCCCTGCCGCGTTCCTGACCTTAGGGGGAAAGCTCTCAGTTTTTCCCCATTGAGAATGATATTCGCTGTAGGTTTTTCATAGATGGCTTTTATGATATCGAGGTATGTACCCTCTATCCCTATACTCTGAAGAGTTTTGATCAAGAAAGGATGCCGTACTTTGTCAAAAGCTTTTTCTGCATCTATTGAGAGGATCATATGATTCTTGTTCTTTCTTTTGTTAATGTATTGTATCACATTGATTGATTTGCGGATGTTGAACCAACCTTGCAGCCCAGGGATAAATCCCACTTGGTCATGGTGAATAATCCTTTTAATGTACTGTTGGATCCTATTGGCTAGTATTTTGGTGAGAATTTTTGCATCCATGTTCATCAGGGATATTGGTCTGTCATTCTCCTTTTTGATGGGGTCTTTGTCTGGTTTTGGGATCAAGGTAATGCTGGCCTCATAAAATGAGTTTGGAAGTTTTCCTTCCATTTCTATTTTTTGGAACAGTTTCAGAAGAATAGGTATTAATTCTTCTTGAAATGTTTGGTAGAATTCCCCTGGGAAGCCATCTGGCCCTGGGCTTTTGTTTTTTGGGAGATTTTTGATGACTGCTTCAATTTCCTTAGTGGTTATAGGTCTGTTCAGGTTTTCTGTTTCATCCTGGTTCAGTTTTGGTAGTTGGTACATCTCTGGGAATGCATCCATTTCTTCCAGGTTATTTAATTTGCTGGCATAGAGTTGCTCATAATATGTTCTTATAATTGTTTGTATTTCTTGGGTGTTGGTTGTGATCTCTCCTCTTTCATTCATGATTTTATTGATTTGGGTCATTTCTCTTCTCTTTTTGATAAGTCTGGCCAGGGGTTTATCAATCTTGTTAATTCTTTCAAAGAACCAGCTCCTAGTTTCGTTGATCTGTTCTACTGTTCTTTTAGTTTCTATTTCATTGATTTCTGCTCTGATCTTTATTATTTCTCTTCTCCTGCTGGGTTTAGGCTTTATTTGCTGTTCTTTCTCCAGCTCCTTTAGGTGTAGGGTTAGGTTGTGTACTTGAGACCTTTCTTGCTTCTTGAGAAAGGCTTGTATTGCTATATACTTTCCTCTCAGGACTGCCTTTGCTGCATCCCAAAGATTTTGAATAGTTGTGTTTTCATTTTCATTGGTTTCCATGTATTTTTTTAATTCTTCTTTAATTTCCTGGTTCACCCATTCGTTCTTCAGTAGGATGCTCTTTAGCCTCCATGTATTTGAGTTCTTTCTGATAGCCTGTGTCTTTTGATTGGGGCATTGAGCCCATTTACATTCAGGGTAACTATTGAAAGATAGGAATTTAGTGCCATTGTATTGGCTGTAAGGTGACTGTTACCGTATATTGTCTGTGTTCCTTTCTGGTCTATGTTGCTTTTAGGCTCTCTCTTTGCTTAGAGGACCCCTTTCAAGATTTCCTGTAGGGCTGGTTTTGTGTTTGCAAATTCCTTTAGTTTTTGTTTGTCCTGGAAGCTTTTTGTCTCTCCTTTAATTTTCAATGACAGCCTAGCTGGATATAGTATTCTTGGCTGCATATTTTTCTCATTTAGTGCTCTGAATAGATCCTGCCAGTCCTTTCTGGCCTGCCAGGTCTCTGTGGATAGGTCTGTTGCCAATCTAATGTTTCTACCCTTGTAGGTTACATATCTCTTCTCCCGAGCTGCTTTCAGGATTTTCTCTTTGTGAGACTCGTAAGTTTTACTATTAGATGTCGGGGTGTTGACCTATTTTTATTGATTTTGAGAGGGGTTCTCTGTGCTTCCTGGATTTTGATGCCTGTTTCCTTCCCCAAATTAGGGAAGTTCTCTGCTATAATTTGCTCCATTATACCTTCTGCCCCTCTCTCTCTTTCTTTTTCTTCTGGGATCCCAATTGTTCTAATGTTGTTTCGTCTTATGGTATCGCTTATCTCTTGAATTCTGCCCTCGTGATCCAGTAGTTGTTTATCTCTCTTTTTCTCAGCTTCTTTATTTTCCATCATTTCATCTTCTATATTACTGATTCTCTCTTCTGCCTCATTTATTCTAGCAGTTAGCGCCCCCATTTTTGATTGCACCTCATTAATAGCCTTTTTGATTTCTACTTGGTTGGATTTTAGTTCTTTTACTTCTCCAGAAAGAGTTTCTCTAATAACTTCCATATTTTTTTCAAGCCCAGCTAGTATCTTTAAAGTGATGATTCTGAACTCTAGATCTGACATCGTACTAATGTCCGTATTGAGTAGGTCCCTGGCAGTCGGCACTACCTCTTGTTCTTTTTGTTGAGGTGATTTTTTCCGTCTTGTCATTTTGTGCAGAGGAGAATAGATTAATGAGAGAACAAAATGCTAGCAGAGTAACAATGTCCCCAGAAAATATACTCTAAACAAATCAGAAAAAACCTGAAGCAGTGGGAAAAGAAAGGGAAAGAGAGAAAAAAGAAAAAGAAAAAAAAGAAAAAGATAAAGATAAAAACAAAAACAAACAAAACAAAACAACAACAACAAAAAAACCAGAATGTGATCGAATATGATCAGGCTGGTATATAGATCAGTGCCACACACTAGATTTGGGGTGTATTTTGGTCTTTTAGAAGAAAGTGCCTCCCAAAATTTTAAAGAAAGAAATACTTATATATGTAGAAAAATAAGGGTTGATATGATGAAGGGATGGAATATGACTGTAAAGATGGAAATTATAAAAAATTTTATAAAAGGAATGGATAAGAAGTTGTTTGAAAAAAGAAAGAAGAGGATTTAAAAAAAGAAAAAAAAAGGGAGAGGATGTGATCAGGCAGGGGAATAGAAAACACCATATACTAGAGATTTAGGGTATATTTTGATCTGTTAGAAGAAACTATCTCAAAATTTTAAAGAGAGAACAACTTATATATATAAGCCAAAAATACGGGTAACTGCTATGAAGGGATAGAATATGACTCTAAAAATGAAAAATAAAAAAATTTTTTTTTTTTTAAAAAGGGATTGATAAGATGTTGGTTGAAAAGAAAAAAAAGAAAAAAAAGACAGTTAAAAAAAAATTAACTTTGAAAGACTACAGAATCATGGTAAAAAAGCCATGAATTCTATGTGCAGTAGTCCCCTACAGCTGGAGTTCTGCCGTTCTCATTGATGGGTAAAGATGGTCTTGGCTGGCTGTTCTCGCTGATCTTCTGGGGAGGGGCCTGTTGCCGTGGTTTCCAAATGTCTTTGCCGGAGGCAGAATTGTCCCGCCCTTGCCCCCTCCTAGCTAAGTAATCTGCTCAGGTTTGCTGTCCGGGGCTTTTGTTCCCTGCGAGCTTTCCGTACAGCTTTGGAGGTGGAGAGTGAAAATGGCGGCCTCCCAATCTCCGCCGCGGAGGAGCCGAGAACTCGGGGCCCTGCTTCTCAGTGAGACCCCAGAGAAAAGCCGTCAGTCACTCCCGTCTCCCCGGTCTCCAGCCGCACTCCGTGCTCACCCGGCCTGTGACCGCGCGTTTCTATCTCTGGCACCCGAGCCCGTGTGGAGTCTCCACCCCAGCAGATCCCTGCGGTGCACTCCCGCGCGGCTCCTCCCGGGGGAGGAAGGTGAGTCTCCCCGGATCTGCCGCTTGTTGGGTCCCTGCTGGAGGAGCAGTGGCCCAACTGTGCCGCGGATCACGGTTTATCGCAACCCCGAGCTGAGAGCCCGCGCCTGGGCTCCGCCTCTGCAGCCGGCTTCCCTGCTCCGATACCTGGGAGCTCTGCCACACTCAGGCACCCCCGGTCTTTCTGTGACCCCGAGGGTCCTGAGACCACACTGTCCCGGAGGGTTCCACCCCCCGCTTAGCCACCAGAGTGATGTCCCTCCGCGGAGCTGACTTTTAAAAGTTCCGATTTTGGGCTCCGCGGCTCTATCACTTGCCAGAAGTGGCCGCTGGAGGCCCCTCCCCCGCCGTCTATCCTCCCGAATATCGCCTCGGATTCACTTCTCCGCACGTCCTACCTTCCAGAAAGTGGTCGCTTTTCTGATGAGAGAGTTGTTGTTCTTCTTTTCTTCGATCTCCTGTTGAGTTCGTATGTGTTCAGAATGGTTTGATCCCTATCCAGCTGAATTCCTGAGAGGAGACGAAATCCAGGTCTCCTACTCCTCCGCCATCTTGCTCCGCCCCCCTGTGTCCTATCCTGCACCAGGATGAGGACTTGACCTGCACTAGTCCCCCAGGCCCCCAGAAGGTCATTCAAACAAGGTGCTCTTCTTTTTTCACACTATCCATCAGTCAGCTCAGGTTTAGAGTGCTTTTCATAAGGTCACATAAGGCTAAGTAAGATTTGTAGGTGAGATTTCGAGCATGACTGTCTTTATGGTCTTTATTACTGGAATTCTATAATCAATGACAGTGCTTCCTTTCTGAACATGGGCAGGAGCTTCACCAGAACCTCACAAACATGTGGTCAGGAAAGTTTTACGTATCTCAGAAGCTTCCATTTAAAATTGTATCTGACATTTTCTTTCATTTAAATTTTGTGATTTAGTGGTGAAGATGAATATTTTCCCAGACATCTCTTCACTAATTGTATTTTTGCTGATGCGAATTGCCTCTTCATATCATTTGCTATTTGTTTATTGGTATATTGATGTTGCTGCTGATTAATTAATCCAACAAATTCCTTAAATTCCAGACTGTTTTGATCATTTATAAATTTGATATTGTGTCATCAGTTCCATGTGGAGGCCAGCTTAATTTCCCCTCCTGACTCACGCTGTCGAGTTTTTTGTTTTTTTTTTAAATTTTATTATATTATGTTAGTCACCATACAATACATCATTAGTTTTTGATGTAGTCATCCACGATCCATTGTTTTCGTATAACACCCAGTGCTCCATGCAGTACGTGCCCTCCTTAATACCCATCACCGGGCTAACCAATCCCCCCCCCTCTAAAACCCTGTTTGTTTCTCAGAGTCCATAGTCTCTCATGGTTCATCTCTCCCTCCGATTTCCCACCCTTCATTTTCCCCTTCCTTCTCCTAATGTCCTCCATGCTATTCCTTATGTTCCACAAGTAAGTGAAACCCTATGGTAATTGACTTTCTCTGCTTGACTTATTTCCCTTAGCATAATCTCCTCCAGTCCCATCCATGTTGATGTAAACGTTGGGGATTCATCTTTTCTGATGGCTGAGTAATAGTCCATTGTATATATGGACCATATCTTCTTTATCCATTCATCTGTTGAAGGGCATCTCAGCTCTTTCCACAGTTTGGCTATTGTGGACATTGCTGCTATGAATATTGGGGTGCATATGGCCCTTCTTTTCACTACATCTGTGTCTAAGGGGTAGATACCAGTAGTGCAATTGCTGGATCATAGGGTAGATCTATTTTTAAATTTTTGAGGAACCTCCACACTGTTTACCAAAGTGGCTGTACCAACTTGCATTCCCACCAACAGTGTAAGAGGGTTCCCCTTTCTCCACAACCTCTCCAACATTTGTTGTTTCTTTCCCTGTCCATTTTTGCCATTCTAACTGGTGTAAGGTGGTATCTCATTGTGGTTTTGATTTGGATTTCCCTGATGGCTAATGATGATGAACATTTTTTCATGTGTCTGTTAGCCATTTGTATGTCTTCTTCAGAGAAGTGTCTGTTCATCTCGACCATTCTCTAACACGATTCACAAAGATAAACTCAAAGTGGATGAAAGACCTCAATGTGAGACCGGAATCCATCAAAATCCTAGAGGAGAACATAGGCAGTAACCTCTTTGCATCAGCCACAGCAACTTCTTTCAAGATACATCTCCAAAAGCTAGTGAAACAAAAGCGAAAATGAACTTTTGGGACTTCATCAAGATAAAAAGCTTCTGCACAGCAAAGGAAACAGTCAACAAAACAAAGAGGCAACCCACAGAATGGGAGAAGATATTTGCAAATGACACTACAGTTAAAGGGCTGGTATCCAAAATCTATAAAGAACTTCCCAAACTCAACACCCAAAAAACCAATAACCAAGTCAAAAAGTGGGCAGAAGAGATGAATGTTGTTGAGTTTTGATATCTCCTCCTTTCTGCCCTCTGATCAGGCAGTGCGGGTCCCTGCGTGGCTCTGGCTTCAGACCCCAGCCAGACTAATGAAATATCTTCAGCAGAATCTTTGGTTCCTTCTTCAGGATTATGGGGAACTCTCAATCATGGATGTTGACAGAACTCTTAGAGTGTTTTGGAGAAATATTTTTTATAACAAAGAATGATTTAGCTAAACTCCTCTTGAGTACCACCAGCAGGTTTCTGTTAAACTGAAAATGTCAAAGATGATGCATTTTTAAAACAGTTAAGTTTGGTTTACATTTTCTATAGAAGCTAACTGTATAATTTCTTCTTAAAGCAAGACATGGTTTAGCCTGTTAGCAGATATACATGTGAAAATAAAAATCATCCCTAAATCAACACTAATTTAGGCAGACGCTTATATTGTGATGGTTTGTGTCGTTCTGAGATTTAGAACAAAAACGAACTCGTTTCTAAAGATGTCAATCAATAAAAAACTTGACGTATGGGAAATTAAGCAGTCTCTTAAGAAAGTTCTGAAAAGTATACCTGTCACTTCTCCATTGTACTTGTGGCTTATTTCCCAAGATACAGTCATTAGCGTCAGCAGATAGTTAAAAGGTTGTGTTTGCTTTACTCTGTGTTTGTTTTTTATTTGGAAATTATAAAGCACACACATAGTATTTTCCAGCTAAGGGAGGAAAGCAGTTTGGATGACATGCTGTAACATGAGTTAGTTCTCAGTAAAGCTTTACTTTTCTTATGAAAGGAGAGCACATTACTTCTCTGGATGGAACCCCCAGAGTATCCTCCATTTGCCCTGAGCCTCTTCATTCCTTCTTTTTTTTTAAATTTCTTATTTAAATTCAATTTAGTTAATATATAGTGTATTCTTAGTTCCAGAGGTAGAGTTCAGTGATTCATCAGTTGCATAGAACACCCAGTGCTCATTCCATCACGTGCCCTACTTAATGTCCATCACCCAATTACCCCATCCCTCCCACTCCTTTCCCCTCCAGCAGCCCTCAGTTTGTTTCCTATGATTAAGAGTCTCTTATGGTTTGCCTCCCTCTCTGTTTTTATCTTATTTTATCTTTCCTTCCCCGTCTCAAAACTTTTTTTAGAACAGTTACTGGTTGACAGTTCTAAATCCACAAATTTTACAGGCCCTTGAGATTGTGGTTCATGTAAATGTTGGTAAACGTAATGGATCGGATTTGTTAATTCTGTGCATTTTTTTTTCTTTCTGTGCTGAATACCAAATATCTAAAATATGATTACAGCTAAGCTCTGAGGTTCTTGATGGAGGAATTGGTCCAGGTTTTATTGTTCATAGTTTTCAAAATGCCCAGTATATAATGGGCGCTCAGATGTATCCCACTGTGGCTAAAAGTGACCAGGTAAGGCTAATGAATTTATTTTGGGCAGCTCAGTATTTTATGAATAATAAGTAATATAAATACCCATTCAGTTATGCTCTGAATCACTAAGCTGACAATTGCATATCTTTTGGGTATTTAATATAAATATCTTGAAGCAAGTGTTTTACGCGCATTTTCAGTATATGCTATGTTTATGATGCTTATTACTTAGGTGTATGCTATGCTTTAGCTATGCTTATTATTAATTTTATAGCACCTAGATTGCTGTGGCATTCCCTTGGGGAGAACAGAGTGCTGGGTCCTAGCTGGTCTGACTTGTAAGAAGCCTCCTGCCAGATGGGCCCGTCCCGTCCCCTTCTCCCAGTGAGAGTGCCACCTGGACTGGGGAAGTGAGGAAGTAGCACAGTTAATTAGGCAGTTTTGCTGGGGTGTTCCTGTGAAATGGTGTTACTTCTTTACCATCTTACTGTATGTTCACCAGCATATTAGGACTGTGGCCAAAATTAGTGCATCTAACAAATCGTCTCGCCATTTGTAATATTGGAGAATCCAAGAGAAAGACAAGAAGAGAGAGGGCAAAATAGAAAGGTGGATATGATATTTGGGTGAAAAAATAATTTTTTTAATTAAGGTTGTACTCTCTAGTGGTTGCAAAATAAATATTTCATGTTTATACCAGGTGACATTTTTGAGAGGGGCATAGAAGAGGCAGTAGGTGAAGAAGGATGCATGACACCTGGTCTGCAGAATATGGATGTGGCTACGGATGTGGTTTCATCGGGCTGGAATGGGTGCTAATAAGTGTTTTAAAAGTGATGGTGGCACCTCCCCGCAGAGGCTTTGTTCCTTTGGAGTTTGCTCCCTGAGTTCATTTATTTCTCCACAGGCTTTCAACTTCCTTATTTCACGAGGTTTCTCATCAGAAGAGACTTATTCTTTAGGACCATTGTTAGTGCTGGCCGAGGGAGCAGGAGGAGGGATGTAATCTGGTTTTTTGGTATTTGAAGGATGAGATCAAATTTAAAATTACAAATTAAAAATATACAGCTCTCTTACGAAGGCAGCAGAGCACAGTGTAGATCTTGTTCGTTTTGGTTATTGGGAGAGGAGTTGCGGTATGATCTTAAAGCATCCGTGGACTGTGGAGTCAGTTGTGGGTTGCTTGCGCCCAGCATTCATTTACTTCTGTACATTGCAAAATGAAATAGTAGAATAGGAAATGTGAGTATAATACACATACACATCATAAGAAAAAGATTTCTTCATGGAAGTTTTGTGTCTATGTATGTTTGTGGGTGTATGTATATAATGTAGGTATGCACACATAACATCACACGTATATACTGGGGTGCATATACAATATTTTGGTACCATGATGGGGCCACATGTTTGAAAAATGTTGGTTTTAGAGCATTTCATTTAGAGCCTGAATGTGAAAAATTCAGATTCCCTTTAGCTCCATCAGATGCTGTTGGTGGACCCTTTGATGAGCAAACTATTCTCTGTGTTTCTGTGGGTCTTTATTGTTGGGGGGATTTAATGAGATGGGATACATGCAGCCCCTGGCCCAAGCACTGGCTGGCACATTTGATTCCCTGCATTCTCCTTTTCTCCTTAAGAACAGCCAAGATATATTCTTGGAGCTCTCTCCCTCTCCTCCTTGCCTCAAACCTGGTTCTTTTCTGAATTCAGCCTTGCTGCTACCTTTCCATTCCCCATGATTATATTTGCCTCTTCTCTCCCCACTTGCTTCCTATTCTTCCTTTGTGTTTTCTTTGACCAATTTCTTTCACAGCCAAAGAGCTTGGCTTGATAGCCTTCATCTTTGGGTTAAGAAACCAGAGAATTTTTTTTCCTTCCTTTCTTTCAACTTGTCAGTCTCAGTCTTTTTCTCCCATGTTAAGAAAAAAATGTACAGTTGGGTATTTGGGAACCTGGCATGCTATACAATTCGAACTTCAAGCCTGTGCCACTTGGTGTGGTGTGCACATCAGAGCTGGTCAGCACATTGTTCCTGCCCATGACCGCTATAGAAATTGAGAGCAAGTCTTTAGAAAATTTTATAGAAATTTGACAGTGTTTTTACATTTATTTAGTACAATAACAAATTTGGGCTTGTGTTTTGCATGTCTTTTTCTTCTTTTTTGGAAATCCATGTTTATTGCATTTTACATACATTTGATCTGAGATGTGTCAAATATTTTTTCAAAAATGGTCCTTTATCGTAGATTGTTCGAGAAGCGCTTCTCTAGATAACTGAATTGTTACAACTGGTGTATATAATAGGTCAGAAGAAAAAAGAATGGCTCTGTAAACTAGAGGCAGGATGTACACCTGCAAAGATGCAACTTGTAAGCTTTCTGTTTAGCTTTTGGATTTTAAATCTACAAATTTGAAGACATGGTCACAGAGGAAAAAAAAAAATGAAGACAAAACAGCCAAAGTAAGAGAAAAGCTAATGAACAGTATGCTTTTACTAAAATTAAGAGGCTTAAGAAGTGAATTTTATAGTGGCATTAATATTTGTGGGGGTGGGAAATTTTCCCTTCTTGCCTTTGTCAGGGAGGAAAAATTTTCTCCTGAGCTTGAAGGTTTTTTTGGCTGGTCTAAGGATTAAATTGACATGAGACAGATTAACAAGAAAAAGTAAAACTTAATTACATATGTACGGGGTGGGGGGGTTCCAAAAGAATATGAAGCCCACAGGCAGTCAGGTAGTTGAGGCTTATGTGCCCTTCAGAGCTAAGGAGAAGGGAGTGGCTGTCAGGGACTTCAAAGAGAGGAAAGACAATTCACAGGAAGATGAAAAGAGTAAATGTTTGGCAAACAAGTGTTTGGGACACAGAGAGGAATGTCAGCAAACAGACTTTTCTAAGTTCCTCCCTGTCCACTACACCTAGTTCATATTATACAGTAATTACCTGTGGTGCTGGCTTACCCACCAGAGCAGCTCCTCTATCTAAATTCTCTTAGGCATTTAGGGGGAAGGTCAGAGTTTCTTCCTGAGCCTTCCATTTCTTCAAAATAATGTATATGTCAAAGAGACACACATTGGGGTAGCCAATTTTGCTCCTCTGCACCTTCTAGGTTCTTTGGCTGGTCTAATAATTAAATTAATATGAAACAGATTAACAGGAGAAAACAAACAGAAGGTTAATATTATGTATGCTTGCTGTATATATGGGAGAGACCCTAGAAAAGGAACTTTCTGAAATGGCTGAAGCCATCAGCTTGAATACTGTCTTCAGCTAAAGACAGAGGATGTTGGAGGTGGCGAGTCTGGGAAGGAAAAGCACAGTCAACAAGTAAGGTTGTTATGTAAATTTAAGTCTTTTTCTTCATTGACAAGAGTTTCTAGAAATTTGGTTATTCCCCTCTTCCTGGTAGAAAGGGAGACACTGTTACAAACGGAGCTTCTCCTGATAAGTGTCTCTTAGGCAAGGGTAACTTCTACTCAGTTTTGAGAGCTTCACCTGTTTGTGCTGTTTCTTAAGAATAACCGACTACTACTAGGTATTCATCCAAAGGAAACAAACATAGTGATTTGAAGGGGCACATGCACCCCAGTGTTTATAGCAGCAATGTCCACAATAGCCAAACTGGAAAGAGTCCAGATGTCCATTGACAGATGAATGGATAAAGAAGATGTCATACACACACACACACACACACACACAATGGAATATTGCTCAGCCATCAAAAAGAATGAAATCTTGCTGTTTGCAATGACACAGATGGAACTAAAGGGTATTAGGCTAAATGAAACGAGTGAAAGACAATTTTCATACGATCTCACTCATATGTGGAATTTAAGAAACAAAACAGAGGAACATAGGGGAAAGGAAAGGAAAAATAAAATAAGATGAAAATAGGGAGGCAAAGCATAAGAGACGCTGAACTCTAGGAAACAAACTGAGGGTTGCTGGAGGGGGGGTAGGTGGGGGGATGGGGCAACTGGGTGATGGGCATTAAGGTGGACACTTGCTGTAATGAGCACTGGGTGTTATATGAACTCATGAATCACTAAATTCTACCCCTGAAACTAATAATACACTATATGTTAACTAAATTGAATTTAAATAAAGAATTTTTAAAAAGAAAGAAAAAAAAAAAAGAATAACCAGCTTAAAATAATCCCCATGCCAAAGAGACACACTTGGGGTGGAAGATCTGCTCCCTTTCAAGTTCATAAAATGCTGCTTCTCCACCAGCCAAAGTATTTAATAATGCACATAATTCTCTCTTCCTGCTGGATGATGGAAAACGCTCCCTTTTTTGTTGGGCACACAAAGTTTCTGAAAAGTACGAAGAGAATTCACGCAATTTACTTAGCTTTTAAAAATCTAGAGCCTCTACCACACGGATGCAAATTTTAATGATGGGGTAGAAGGGAATAACTAGTTCTATCTAGCTGTTGCCACTGTCACAAACAATGATGGAAGATAGTCCAATCAAAAGCATTTGCCAGTGGATATGATTAAGCTAAATTTAATTCACCCGAAAATTCAAGAATGCGAATATTGCATGTTCTCATAACGGAGTTTTCCTTTTCAGAGAACCAAAATAATTATTCTTAAAGACCTTCAAAGCGTGCTTTAAAAACTGGCCCTTTTGAAGCCAGCTCTGTTAGGCGGAGTTCTTTTCATTTGCCTGAAATGTTATAGTCTCTACTTCCTCACTTGTGACTTAAGGGTGTTTTGTTATTCGAACACAAACAGAATTTCTATGCTAATTTGAATTCTGATTTCTTTTATTTATTTGCCCAGTTGGAGTGTTTTTTGTTGGGAAAAAAAAAATTGAGGTAAGGAAGTACCTACTGAGGGAGACCCAATTAGTCTTTGAAAATGCATTTCCTCACAGTCAAAACATTGAAGCAGGAGGTGAAAATTAAACATTCAGCCATATAGGGATATTTTTAAAAACAGACTTAATAGTCTAAAATTGAATATAAATGCCTTGGATCCTTGAAACATTGGCGAGTTGACTTTCCTTTCATAGCCTATAGGTGATAAATTCAATTAAAAGGCATCTCTTCCCTCCCACCTGCCATTTCTGTATGCACAGCTGTGCGTTTACCCCCAGGATTCTGGGTTTGCCAGACTGTGCTAAACATAAGTGTTCACACTTTCTCATGTAAACTCACTAAGACAATAATGTAGCACTGTCAGGAAATACTTGCATTGGCTGAAATGTCATCTTCTCTAATTCAAAGCCATGAGGATAAGTCCTCATGACCACACATAGAAATAAAGATCCCCCTCCCAGAGCTTAAATGTAGAGGCAAGATCAACTGTGTTGAAGGTTTTGTAACCCTTCAATACTAAAGTTCCTCTCTCATAAAGAGAGGAAACTTAAAAATTACCATTTAGATGAAATAGGATAGGACCAAGAAGGTTGTGAGTGGGCAGGTGGAAATATATCTGCTAAAGAATTGAAGATAATTTAGAGAAGCCATGCATTTGGATCAAGTATGAGGAATACAGAGTAATAGTAATGCTGATCACCCACAATTTTTGAACTTGTGCTATTTGGCAAGCATTGTCCTAAGTGCCTTTATACATTAATCATTAATTATGGGGGCTACATAAAAATACCAATTGAGAGACTCTGGAGGAGGAAAAAAAAGGAACTCTCAGGTGACCATACCCCAGGGAAGGGTCTTGGTAAAGGGAGACTTTTCTTCCAAAAACATGTGTGTGTTGACCATAGTGCTGCTCAGGTGGCTTCTCTAACTGTTGAAGAAGAACTTTGCTTGTGACCAGTCCGAGCAGAATTGCTTCCTGAAGCCAGAACAGGTGAAGAAGATGGTGTGGATAGAGCTGGCGTGTCCTCCAATACCACACCTGTGTTCTTGGAAGATCTCTGACTCATTTCGCAGAATCATACATTGAAAGTGATAGATTTTGTGAGAAAAATGGGGCTGGGGCTGGCCACTCAAAATCTTTGCAATAGCTCTCTAGCTGGAGAACCAACAAAAACAGTAACAGCCCTTCTAAAAAGACCGGTCCCATTAACTTCCATCTGGCCTTCAGAATCCCAGTGACTCCATTCTTCGCCCTGTACCCTGAGGCTCTGGCTTCCTCTTTCTACTGCAGTCAGTCCCTTCTAATAGAGCACTTTCTGCCAATCTAAAAATAGGATCCAGGGTTTGTCTTCTTCATCAGTCAATGTTCTTTCCTTTTCAACTCAGGAGGGGAGCCGAAGCTCCACGGTTTCTTTCTCTGTTCTTGTAGTTTCCCAGACAGCTTCACAGAAACCACTAAACTTCTTGCCACTTCCTCCCCTGAGTGAAGGCACTTGTGTGGGACTGGAGCTTTGTTCAAAGGTCATCATGTAGCCCTTTATTGAGATCAGTCAAAAACTTTAATGTCCTGCCGAAAGTCACACATGAACCCAAGGGACTTCTCTGTTGGATGGATGTCATGCCCCTATTTGCTCATCCATTTGAGCTAATCTGCATTACAGAAGCATACCCACGTAACAAAACAGACTGTATTTTCTGGCTCAAAAAGGTTAAAAAGGAGAAAGAAGTATAAAAATTACGATCATTTGTGTATTTGTAACTTATAATACCTGAATTTCACCTTGACCTCAAGTTAAAAATTTCTGTATACATTAGACAGCTCAAACAGCTGAGAGAGCATTTTGTTCTGGAATGGTGTAATATGAAGGACTGGTTGCACAGCTAGGGGAATAGTATTTTAGGGATTCCTGGTGATTCCCTGAACAGTAATGGTAGGAAGCTTTCCAGTTTATACCAACATGTGAAAAGAGACTTGTCTGTTTCAGCTTCATCCAGGCATCCAAACTCGATGTCGCAGGATACAGGAAATACATGCTTTTGCCATCCTTTGCGTATTGTCCTGTTTACCATCCATGGCTGCCTGAGTTTCGCTGATGGAAACACTGCAAGAAATACTTTTCTTGTACTAAAGGTTTTGGTGATTCAGCGTTGACCTCAAGGCCATGTCATGGTCGGCCCTGTCAGTAGGAACATACATTGTAACTATGTTGCAGGTAGCAGAGCCCCAGGTGATCAAATACAGAATATATCTGCTTATATTTACTCAGAAAAGTATGATTTTTAAGTCGTGTTATAAACACCAACAGCCAGCTTTAGATTTGTGATGGGGTTGGTCTACCCTGCATATTTTGAAGATTTTTTTTTTTTTTACATTTTATAGACTCTAGTTAACCCGAATCATTTCAGTGATGTTCTGTTGCCACCTGTCCCCTCTCTGTGCCCCCCAACTCATTCTTAAGTCACATTTGTAGTTCTTCCTTATTACTGGAATATATGTTCCATAGATAACCCTTCCCTTGTGGCTTGGCTTTCATATTTCCAGGTGCATAACATTCATCTTTTGAAAAATTGCTCTATTTTCAAAGAGCAACTGTAATTTTCCTTCACTGTCGTGAAGGGGTTTTGTTTTCTTCATATATGCTTAAACGGCACATGAAGAAACATGGTGTTATTGGAGTGTAACAGGGTGAGTAGTGGGCTGGAAGCTCAGAGGCTCGAAGTTTTGGTTTGACCACGAACTCATCCTAAAACCTGGATAAACAGCTTCCTGATCTCTCTGTGACTCAATTCCTGTTTGTCTTGAATGCCATTACCCTCAGCTCCCCTTACACAGGGGCACTGTAGGGGTAACAGCTGAGGGTAAACATTGTCTGATATCCCTTAACAGTAGCCTATTAATTTATAAAAGATACGCCTACATTTGGGTTTTTTATTTTGTTCTAATAATAATTCTTTGGGAAAGGCAGTCTTCTTTTACTGCTTAGGAAATCACAACTTATAGACAAGAAAAAAAATCTACACTTGTTCTAGTAGTGTATGTATGTTTTTGGTATCTGTTGAGTGTGTACTAAAATACAAACACACACAAACATACATACACACATACACACGTCCTTGAAAATTATGGTTCACAATATGGGAAATTTTAAAAAGAATACTTAACAGGGGAATAGTCTCCTCCTCCCAGTAGAAAGCACGAATCCAGCCATATGTGAATAGTATTTCTTTTTTCATCTTTATGTTCCAAATTTAGGTGTTCTTTCCCCTCAGAGTTTCAATACATTTTTTCCTGTCTGCCAAAAAGGCTTTATGATATTCTGTTTTCTGTTTTATCTCAAACATTTTGCTTTTATCTTTCTTTATATTTACATAAAGACTTTATATTTACATAAAGAAAGATGAAAGCAAATATATGATATATAAAATTCATACAATTATTTTAATTGCCATTTCTGTTGATCTTAGACATGGGGAGGGCCCGAATGACACAGCTGATGCCAAGGTATCTGGAAAGCTTGGATCCACGTGGAAACTCTTCAGCAGTCATGGGTGGGCTGGTGCTATGGATGTAAAGATACACATTGCTCATAGAGATTTCTGAGTATGACCATCCTCTGATTGGCACAATGATTGCATCAGTAGGCTCAGTCATACTGGCCATGAAAACACCTCCACTATCAAGAAGTCATTTGTTGTGGCAATGGGGGAGGGGTGGTGGCAATGAACTGCAAGAAAGTTATATTACATTAGCAACAAGGAACATCATAGGGCCAGTAAAGTCTTCTAAGATTCCACAAATCAGGCCAATGTGTTCTCTCTCTCTAGATTACACGAGAATATTAAAGGGGCTGCAATTGCCAAATGGTGGAGCTGTTAGAGAATAGTGTTGTCCCATAGCACTTTCTGAGATGATGGAAAGGTTCAGTATCTGTGCTTCCCAGTGTGGTAGCAATCAGCCACATGAGCCCATTCAGCACTTGAAATGTGGCTAGTGTGGCTTAGGACCTAAGCTTTTAATATTACGGGTTTTTACTTAATTTTAATGTAAATAGCCACATGTGGCTAGTGACTACAAGATGATCAGTGCAAGATAGTAAATTATGCATATTTTTGTTACTTAGGAGACTAAATGCAGTAACTTCAAGGGAACTTTCCATTCACTGATCTTGAGAATTCTTTGAGGTGAAAAGGGGTGAAAGAGATGGGGATCTCAAAGCCTAAGTAAGATACGTGACATTGCAGTGTCAACCCACCATGTAAATGATGGTGGCTTTGAGAGATGACCAGAAAGTAGTATTTCTGGTTGTAACTCTCCTTTGATTTTCTTTCCACAGGCTCTTTCATGCTGGTGAACACATCTGGGAGACCTGAGGGGCAGAGAGCCCACCTCCTCTTACCTCAGCTGAAAGAAAACGACACCCATTGCATTGATTTTCACTATTTTGTATCCAGCAAGAGTAACACTGCTCCTGGGTTACTCAATGTCTATGTGAAGGTCAATAATGGGCCTTTGGGGAATCCTATCTGGAACATATCTGGAGACCCTACCCGCACGTGGAACAGGGCAGAACTGGCCATTAGTACATTCTGGCCTAATTTTTATCAGGTATGCTCTTTGTTTTCATTTCCTGTTTTGATGCATCTTCTAACTTCTGAAAATACAGATTTTGTATTAGTATAATCAGAGAATGTGTAAGAAGTGTAGGTATTTTTTTAATACTGATGTTAGGGAAGCTTGTTCTATTTGACAGGGAGTGTATTAAGTCTTTGTATGTTACCTTGAGAAATGAGTAAAGAACACCTTTCAAACTTGTTTATGCATATATTGTTTTAAGAAAATAAAAGAAAAATAAAAACAAAAATGTTGTTTTAAGTAACCCAAAGCAGGACGGGAAGCGCTATCTGCAAGTGCTATATTAAGTGGGCCATATCGGACCCACAGAGACATAGCACCTGATTCTAAAAGAGGAGACTCCTTTGTTCATGAGTTGCTCTCAGGAGTAAGTGAATCATTAAGAAGTGAGCCTCATGGACCAGGTAGCAAGGTGCAGGGTTCTGTTCCCATCCCTGTAAGCAATGGGAAGAAAAGAACATATGTAGGATAAGTCCTTAAGTCCTTGTCATGGAGGGGCTGCTGTCCTGTTATTTGCGATGTTCTGTTAAGACCCATGTTACCCACTTGGAGTTCTCATTGAAAGTAACTAAAAGGTGGAGGCCAGGAACAGTTAAAAAGTGGTACCAAAGCAACCCTGACGTCTGACGTCATGTGCCTTCTGGCGGAGAGTGACTTGTATCACAAAGGCATCTGGACTCAGGATCAAAGGTGGAAAAATCGTGACAATGGCATTTGGTGCTTTTTTTCCTTTTGTCCACAGCACCTTTAAAAAATAACTTGATTTTGAGAGTACTCGATTAATTTCAAGCTAAAAGGATTCATTAGGAGGATTGAGATATTTTGCTTTTCTCTTTCTTAATTCCTTTGGCTTGCTCAGGAGCCAGCTGGAACATGGATCCAAGATCATCTCTCAATTTAATTGAGGTGCTTGGCTAGACTCAGGGAAAGGAAAACTGAGTCTCCTCAAGGGCTGCTTGTCTTCCTAATGGCAGGAACAACACCCAGGAATCCATTCTGCAGGTTTGGTGTTTATTAGGGCAGATACATCAATCCCAGTTCCTCTGCCCCTGGATTTGATAATGGGAATAAATGGGCTGTCACTGTTGTGCCTGATTTTTCTGTGTACCCTTTTACCTGCAACAATTTCTAAAATTTAATGATTGAGAAATTCATGTGTCTTGAACAGTACACATGTAAATTGTTAAAATCTTTTAAAGGTACTCTTTTAAAAGTGTTAAAAATTTAGATAGGTCTAAATTTAGCAATCTACTGTTAGGAATTCATCCCAAGGAAATAAGGAAGAATGGTTGCAAATAATTAACTACAAGGATTTTCATGGCAGTTTATTTATAATAATGAAAAATCAGAAACAGTATTATTTCCATCATTAGAGGTTTAGTTAATTTATGTTACCTCAGTACAAAAATGCATTTTGCAACAATTAAGAATAATGTCATGGAAGACCATTTAATGATCCACTTAAGCTTATGTTGTTAAGTGGAAAAACTGGTATAAAACAATACATTCCACAATTTAAATTTCACATATTATATTTTTTAATTTTAAAATTATATTTATATGATTAAATATATATATAAAATAATGTGTGTGTATATATATTATAAAATGAAGACTGTGCTGAAATAAACATATTAAAAAGTGGTATCTCCCTAGCTAATAGGGTAACAGGTGATTTGAACTTTTTTTCTTTATACCATTGGTCATATTCTAAATTTTCTCCAATATATATGTACTGTTTTTATGTATAAAACCCCAAAGAGTAAAGTAAAAAAAAAAAGTTTTTCTTCTACAGGGAAAAATCTCCTATTTAATAAATAACCTTTTTTATAACTATATTAGCAATCAGTGGTATAATTTAAAAAAATATGGCCTCTGGGACAAAATTTCTCCATCCATAGTACTAAAATGGAAGCAGGGGAAGTGGGTTTGTTAAGCTAGGCTTCCAAAGACTTTCATATGCTGGACTAAGTTAAGAGGCTGAGTGTTTTTAGAAACTTCTTTTGGAGAAGACCTTCCCAAAGTAGAGAAGGCGTAGGTGTGTGATGTTCCCACTGCCCCCCTGGCACCTGCATTAGGTTCTGCCTTCGCCCCCAGGCATCTGCTGGATGGAGGCAGTGGGACAAACTTTTGGGCAAGATCAGAAGGTAGGTCTGCTCATGTGTGCTCTGATTTTCCTCTCTTTCACCTTAGCACTGCCTACCCAGCATCTCTAGGAGTGAACTCTCTTGGGCCACTCAGAGCCTCCAGAGTACAATGCATTGGTTTAGTTTTGACCTTGACCGCAATCCAGATCTTAAAGTTGTATTTTGCCTTTGTGTAAACTCAGGCTATGACAGAATACCAAAGACTGGGTGCCTCAAATGATAGACATTTTTTGTTCATGGTTGCAGAGCCTGGAAATCCTGCATGATTCTCATAGATTCAGTTCTTAGTGAGGACCCTCTCCCTGCCTTGTAGATGGCCGGCTTCTCTTCTCAGAGGGTGCTCAGCAGCCTTTCCTCTGAGTGTGTATCTGGAGAGAAAGAGCTCTTGTCTCCCCTCTGCTTCTTATTAGGATGCTAACTATGGGGGCTCCACCTTCATGACCTCATCTAAACCGAATTACCTCCCTAAAGCTCCATCTCCAGGTATCATCACACTGTGGTCAGGGCCTCAGCATATGAAAATGGGGAGGGACACATCATTCGTCCATAACAGCCTTGGCACACCTAGCTCAGACAGTTGAAATTAAAGGAAGGATTTAGTTTAATGGTCTTCGGAGATCAGCCTTTAAAAAGGAATTCTGGAACTATATTGGAAGTGAGGTGGTCTTATATATTAGGCCATTGTGATTTCCAATGAATTCTTCCTCTCTTGGGCTCTTTTGAATAAAATATTTTGCCACCCCCATTGTGAACCTCTGACCCCATCCCCCAGGCCAACCTACTTCCCACTGTCACGTCTCTTACGTAATGAGCAGTGCATGACTTACCAAATCGAATCAGAACCTAAGTCTCACTCTCTCTTTTTGGTTCACTGGTTGATTCATTACGAATAGCTTTCTACTTTGGATTTAAAAGTGGATTTGTAGAGATTCTTTAATACAGCACTGCTAAGTTTTTAAGAATCTGGTGATCAAATTTGTAAAGGGTTCAGATCCACTGAAAGTGCCCTTGTTAATTTAATTTCTGAGCTCTCCAACCAAACATTAGTTTTTAAAGTTGTAAAGGCATAGTGAAAGGCATATTTCTCCTTTATCTGCTGGGCAGTAAACATATTGAAATCATTACCCTGATAGTAACACAAGCTATCAGGTAAATGGCACTCTGTAGATGTACAAGAGAGATGCCAGCAGGAAACCTCCCAGACACTAAGCAATAGGCCTTAAAATCACCATGTAAGAGCTAATGAAGTTTCCCATTTGGGATGAGAAAGGCAAACCGTATTTACAAAGGTGAATAAGAAGGAAAACACCTACCAAATCCTGTTTCCACCCCTGGCCCAAGGTGTCAGCCTAACTGGAGATGACCAGAAAAAAAGCTAGAAAAACCAGGTGTCTATGCATGGGCATCACCGCCCAAGGAAGGAGCTTCCTTGCATATTGTGGTCCTCAGCGCATTGTGTCTTTATGAGAAGAGGGCTGTCATATCCTGATGCTCTTAAAAATGTGAATCATGCCTGAGCCCATTGCACTAATTTCCCAAATAGATTTACATGTAAGAAGTTCTGTGCTACTCTAAGGATGTGAGTCTGCTCTATGTGACTATAGTTAACCCTTGAACAACATAGACGTTAGGAGCGCCAACCCCCCATGCACTGGAAAATCCATGTATCACTTTTGACTCCCCCAAAACTTTACTAATAACCTACTGTTGATCAGAAGCCTTACCAAGAACATAAACAGTTGATTAACACACATTTGTATGCTATATGTCTTAATACTCTATTCTTATAATTAAATAAGCTAGAAAAAATGTTATTAAGAAAATCATAAGGATTTCAGGTCTCACATTTAGGTCTTTAATCCATTTTGAATTTCTTTTCGTGTGTATGGTGTTCGAAAGTGGGCCAGTCTTTTTTTTTTTTTTTTTGCATGTAGCTGTCCAGCTTTCCCAGCACCATTTTTTGAAAAGACTTTCCCCATTATATATTCTTTCTCCTTTGTTATAGATTAATTGACCATGTAGGTGTGGTTCATTTCTGGGCTCTGTCCCATTCCATTGATCTATGTGTCTGTTTTTGTGCCAGTAACATACTGTTTTGATTACTACAGCTTTGTAGTATCGTTTGAAATCTGGAATTGTGATACCTCCCGCTTTGTTCTTCATTCTCAAGATTGCTTTTTGGGTTTTTTTGTGGTTCCATACAAATTTTAGTATTATTTGTTTTAGTTTTATGAAAATGCTGTTGGTATTTTGGTAGGGACTGCGTTCAATCTGTAGATTGCTTTGGGTAATATGGACATTTAGCAATATTAATTCTTCCAATCCATGAGCATGGGATATCTTTCCATTTGTTTGTGTCGTCTTTAATTTCTTTCATCAGTGTTTTATAGTTTTCAGAGTACAGGTCTTTCACTTCAAAAAGGAAATATGTTTGTAGTGCTGTTCTGTCGTTACTGAAAAAAATCCAGGTATAAGCAAACTCACACAGTTCATGCCTGTGTTTGTTGTTCAAGGGTCAACAGTATTACATTTTGAATCACAAAATATAAAAAATATTATTCTGGTGTCAAGTGAACATGGTTAATAATAGTCAACATATAAATGATGGCATGTTTAGGAAACAGGCCATTTCTGGGCCAGAAAGCTGCGGACAAGATAGTAGGACATGAACATCTGAAGGAAGTGGGACCCTTGAGAGACCCTCTCTCAGTGCACAGGGAATCTGCTTCCCCCCAGACATCACCTCTACATTAGAGAATCTAGGCTGCAAGATACAGTAGAGAGATCTAAAACATTAATACAGAGTGAACATATACTTGAAATATTACTATGTTAAAATATTTTATATTCGTATAGCACTTTATTTCTAAAAGATGCTTTTCACATTTTATTAAGTAGCTTTGATAAAATGAGTTAAGATCGATGAATTAACTGTTTTAAAGGAATTTCATATTATAGTATTATTTGGAAATGGGTAGTATCATAGTATAGTAGAACATATGATTTGGGTTAAACAGAACTGATTTAAATATCAGCCCTGTTTACTACAAGTTTGGGCAACTGACTTAAACTTATGGAACCTCACTAATTATGGAACTAAATATAAAGGCAGTGCAGGGTGTAAAGAGGAATGGCAAAGCACAGTTAGGCTATTCTAGCCTTTCCATAAATAGTGGTAGTTTATTGAGATTAAGATTACGGTAGACAGAACAAGGGGAATAGCTAATATCTGAGTGCTTTCTCCCTAAGTCACTCTTTAAATGTGTTTAGTGGAATGGCAGAAGGTGCTCAGTGAAAAAGGGTTACAGGAATGAATCCTTCCATGAAAGTAGGTGAAATAAAGTGAACCGGGTTTCTTTCCACCAGAACATTCCAGAATTTACTGTCATATAAAAATGTGAGGTGAGGTTTCCTGAGTGTTTCTGGTATCAGCCTGCTCTGGACTTTCTACCGTGGGAAGCAAGTGCTCCAGATAACTCCATCTGGGGGACTGACACACTGGGCTCCTTCCCTCTGTCCTGTCCTTTACTCTCTTTTTGGTCAGGATTGCCCATTGGGTTTTGGCTACTACCCACTAGTTTTTTCTCAACTTGGTCAGAATCTGAGTTTTGCAGCTGTTGGATTTGGAGAGGTTTTCGCTAAAAGTAGACACCACTGCCCCATGTACTTTTGCTAAATAGTAAGTTTCCTTGGGCATCTCTTGTTTTCCTAGTCTTTCCCCTAACATTATCTTAACTTGGCATTTATAGAGTTTCAAAATGTTTCTTGGCAAAGTGTTCTCACCATAGCAGTCATTCTTTGTAGATTGTCCTATTTTTAGGAGAATAGTATTCTGCAAGTACAAATCACAATGGTAACCTGCATGGAATGCACCTAATTGTAGGTTAATTGCTGTTCATTAAAACATAAATTGTCAAGTATTTGGCGATTAACACATACTTAATTTCTTAATTACTGTTTGTCCTAATTGCTGCTACTTAGAACCTGCTCCTCTGTTGGGCGGCAGCAGTGAGCACTGCCAGCTGCTTGTTTTCATAAGGGCACCTGGGCTGCAGGACCACTTCCTTTGATTTAGACCTTGACTTCCTGCCATGTTAACAATAGTATTTTCCTCTCACAAGCACCTTCTTGCTTTATTGTGCTAATGAAAAAAGAGAGAGAGAGAGAGAAAGATTCAATTTTGATTCTGTATCTTCCTCTTCTCTCTTTTTTTTCCCACCCCTCACATTTCTGGAGGCTATCTATCAATTTCTCAGGGTTCCTAACCCTGCCTGTACCCAGAGATGCCTGGGGAATGACCTACTCATGCCTTCTGCTTTTGGAATATAGTGATCATGAATCCAGTCAGAGGCAAAGGAAGCAGTGATCTTTAAGATAAGTGGTTGCTTTGAAAAGAAAAAAAATGCATAGATGGCTTTGAAGTCCCCTCCCCGTGCTTCTCAAGAAAGGGGTTGGGCTGGGACGGGTGGGTGGCGATAAGAGGGAATGTGAGGACCAAGTCAGAATGATGAGTCTTACTATTTCCTTAGAGTCTCCCAGTTAAAACAAATTCTTAGATGTATGGAGGGTCCTGGGAGAAGAAGAGGCATGGATTCCAGCCACGACCTGTTCTAAATTCTCTGTGCAGTGAGGACACAAAGGATCTTGGACTTTGGGAGAGGCTAAACCAAGATCCGCCCTTTTCCAGTCTGACATCTTGCCTGGTAGATGAGGAGCTGAGAGAGTAGGAATGACTGGATCATTCCATCTTTTCACATTAAACTCCAACCTTTAGTCCCTATCCAGCCGCCTTGGATTCTTTGCTGTATTTGCCTTCAGCCCACTTACTTTGCTAGAAAGTCATGGAAAGCTACTCTGAGTGGCATCAGCTCTGTCTACATTTGCTGCACATATCACTGACCGATCTCTCACAGCCACTAACTCAGGAAACAAATGGCTTAGCCCTGAGCACTGCTCTGTCCAGCTGCTGTATCCCAGGAAATCCTGAGGGGGCTAGACAAATCCAGAGCATAGTCCCTGACTGGCTTTGCCAACACTCTTGCCCAACAAACTTGGATTAACTCCTCACAAGAGAAGCCAATAACTCCAGAGAAGATGGTTTGGAAAAGAGAAAGGGAGAAATTTATGTTGGGTGCCAGCAGCCTGGGTAGGTGGTAAGCTCAAGCCTTAACAACTGGTCTGTCTGCCCATAAGATGGACACCTAGAGTTTTACCAGAAGAGAATCCGTGGTACGTGCAAGAGAGCAGGCAGAGAGCATGTGATCATGGTTTGGGGGTCAGTACGTGTTCAGTGGGTGATCATGGTCAGGGAAGGGGACATGTGGGGTGCGGTCTTCTAGGCATTTTGCTGCTATCAAGGCTTTTTTAGTCTGGTGGTTGGAATGTTCCAGTTATTGCAAAATGTTTTCATCAGTGCCTCAAGAAAGTTTGATAAGAAATTAGAACAGTAAGGTAGACCAAAAGAAGTGGATTCTGGGGAAGACAGTGGAGTAGGGGAACCCTAAGCTCACCTCGCCCCATGGATACACCTAGATAAAACCTAAATTAGTGTAAATAACCCAGAAAATGACTCAAAGACTGGCAGAACGGGCTCTCCATGGCTAATTATGGAGAAGAGGCCACTTCAAAAACAGTTCTCCAAACTGGCTCCAGGTCTCCCACAAGCACACCCAGGCAGACCTTGCTAACACCACATGCCCCGTCCTTGCCTTCTCCTGTGGACCCGTCTCTTCTAACCCGTCCTCAGCAGGAGACCATCCTAAGCAGTGGCAGAGGCATGACAGTGTGCAGGCAGCACTGGCAGGGGCCAACACCACTCCAGAGTGATTCCTGACCTGGGGAGAGGGGAAGATAACGACACACACCAGCCCCAGCAGCAGGCTGAGGGCAGACATGTGGTTTGCCTGCAGGTCCTACCCACCAATGAAAGTCTTTCAGGGGACAGTGCAGGGAGAGCACCCTGCCATTCGGTGTGACTGTAGCTCTGGCAAACATCTGGTCTGACCCAACTCAAGCGCAAGGCAGCTCCAGAATGGCCCCTTAACAGCACTCTAGGGACCAAACCCTGCCCACAACAGGCAGAGAGAGCTATTGTGGATGACTGGCCTGAAGGCAAATGCAGCTCAGCCACAACAGTATGGCCCATGCAACACAAGCAGGAGACACCTCTGAAGTGCCAAGTTCTAGTGAACAGGGGACATTGCACCGCAGTGCAGTATAGGACTTCTTGTTCATAAGGCCACTATTTTTAAGAGCAGGAGACATAGCTGACTTTCTTAAAACACAGAGTTAGACAAAATGAAGAGTCAGAGAACCATCTCCCAGATGAAAGAACAGGACAAAGTCACAGCAAGACAGCTAAATGAGATAGAGATAAGCAATATGCCTGATAAAGAATTTAAAGTAATGGTCTTAAAGAAACTCACTGGACTTGAGAAAAGAGTGGAGGACCTAAGTGAAACTCTCAACAAAGAGATATAAAATATAAAAAAGAGCCAATCAGAGATGAAGAACTCAATAACTGAAATTAAAAATACACTAGAAGGAATAAATAGCAGATTCGAGGAAGCAGAAGAACAAATCAGTGAGCTAGACTACAAGAGGAATGGAAAGCAATCAAGCTGAATAGGAGAAAGAAAAAAGAATAAAAAATGAGAATAGGATTCCATGATCATGGATTGGAAGAATTAATATTGTTAAAATGTTGATATTACCCAAAGAAATCTACAGATTTAATGCAGTCCCTATGAAAATACCAACAGCATTTTTCACAGAGCTAGAACAGTCCTAAAATTTGTATGGAACCACAAAAGACCCCAGACAGCCAAAGCAATCTTGAAAAAGAAGACAAAGCTGGAGGCATCAGAATTCCAGATTTTAAGTTATGCTACAAAGTTGTAGTAATCAAAACAATATGGTACTGGCACAAAAACAGACATATAGATCAATGGAAATGAATAGAAAGCCCAGAAATAAACTCATGATTATATGGTCAATTAATCTTTGAAAAGAAGAATATGCAATAGGAAAAAAGCAGTCTCTTCAACAAATAGTGTTGGGAAAACTGGACAGCTACATGCAAAAGAATGAAGCTGGACCACTTTCTTACACCATACACAAAAATAAACTCAGAGTGGATTAAGGACCTGAATGTGAGAGCTGAAACCATAAAAATCCTAGAAGAGAGCATGGGCAATAATTTCTCTGACATTGGCCTTAACAACTTTTTTGTAGATATGTCTCTGAGGCAAGGGAAACAAAAGCAAAAATAAACAATTGGGACTACATCAAAATAAAAACCTTTTGTACAGCAAAGGAAACAATAAAAAAAAAAAAACCCTAAAGACAACCTACTGAATGGGAGAAGGTATTTGCAAAGGATATATCCAATAAGAGGTTAATATCCAAAATATATGAAGAACTTATACAACTCAACACCAAAAAGCCAAATAATCCAATTAAAAAATGAGCAGAAGGGACGCCTGGGTGGCTCAGTCGGTTAAGTGTCTGCCTCGGCTCAGGTCATGATCCCAGTGCCCTGGGATCAAGTCCCGCATCAGGCTCTTTGCTCAGCAGGGAGCCTGCTTCTCCCTCTCCCTCTGCTGCTCCCCCTGGTTGTACCCTTGCTCACACTCTCTCGCCCACTCTCTCTCTCTAACAAATAAATAAAATCTTTAAAAAAAAAAAATGAGAAGACATTAACAGACATTTCTCCAAAGAAGACATCCAGATGGCCAACAGACACATGAAAAGATGCTCAACATCACGAGTCATCAGGGAAATGAAAATCAAACTTGCAATGAGATATCACCTTACACCTGTCAGAATGGCTAAAATCAAAAACACAAGAAACAGCAAGTGTTGGTGAGAATGTGGAGAAAAGGAAACTTCATGCACTGTTGGTGGAATTGCAAACTGGTGCAGCCACTGTGAAAAACAGTATGGAGGTTCCTCAAAAGATTAAAAATAGAATTACCATATGATCCAGTAATTCCACTACCAGGTATTCACCCAAAGAAAACAAAGAAACTAATTCATAAAAATATGTATCCTTATGTTTTTTGCAGCATTACTTACAATAGCCAAGATAATGGAATCAACCCAAGTGTCCATTGATTGGTGAATGGATAAAGATGTAGTATATATACACTATGGAATATTACTCAGCCTTAAAAAAAGAATGAAATCTTGCCATTTGCAACAACATGGATGAATCAAGAGGATATATGGCTAAGTGAAATAAACCAGTCAGAGAAAAACATATACCATATGATTTTACTCATATGTGGAATTTGAATTCATTTAATTCAAATGAAGAAAGGAAAACAAGAGGCAAAGCAAAAAACAGACTCTTAACTATAGAAGAACAAACTGGTGGTTGCCAAAGGAGAGGTGGGTGGGGGATGGGTAAAATAGGTAAAGGGGATTAAGAGACACACTTAACATGAGTAATATATGGATTTTTGAATCACTCTATTGTACACCTGAAACGAATGTAACAATGTATGCTAATTATACTGGAATCAAAAAATAATATAAATTTAAAAAAATAAATAAAAACAATAGGTTTCAGTTAGAGCATGAGTTAAGAGGTCTATTTCTGGGTTTGACTGTTGGAGCTATAGTTGAGCAAGAGGGCTTGGTGACCATGCTCCACTGTCAATATTCCCTTCCATTTTTATGGGAGGGTGGCTGCCAGTCTCAATTTGGCTACTTCCTGCTGGACAGGGGAGATGGAGGGGTTTTTCAAAGTGGAAGGGATGTACCTGTTGCTGTATTAATTATTTCTGACTCATTAAAGCGTGTGAATTGAAAGAATATAGCTTAGGTACACACCACAAGGTAAGCCTGAATCCCAAATAGAACCCTGCTATTGAGAGTAGAATAGCCAAGCCCATTTTGATTATTTCTTTGAGGACAGACTTTATATCTGTTGGTATCCATGAAAATAACTGTGAAAACCAATATCTGATTCCTTCCCCTATTCTGTCCAAGAAAGTGGTGTGCTGGCCCATGGTTATTGTAACCATGTACTTTGCCATCTAGTTTTCTTGATGCTTCTTTCTACCTCTGATGAAGCATTAATATGGACCCAGCAAGATGAATTAACAATGACACAAATTCCCTGTTGCTCAGCTAGGATATATTCTAGAGCCATACAGTTATCCAGGATGACTTTAGCAGGGGAATCTAATGATGTATGATCATTAGCCACGTTGGTTAGAATTCAGGGCAAGTTGTGAAGCACATGTTGATGTGCGGCAACCATCCCCCTCTCCCCACCCCTGCCACGGCAACAACATATGACTACAGAAATATGCATCCCCATCAGGTATGTTGCCTGGGAGGTCATGATCTAGTCTGGTGAATACCTACACGGAGCTGGCCCAGTGCTTATTTTTTTGAGCAGGGTGAAGGGAGAAGGCAGTCACCCAGGTGACCAGAGAGCATCTTTCATATATCAGGAGCACTTTGTCCAATAAAGGTCACATTAACCATTCTCAGATTTTCAAGAGCCTCGGGAACCTCATTGGTATATTTTAGATAGGCTTGATAAATCCTCTCCAGAAACTCGCAGGGATCATCATTTAATTTTTGTTGAATTGCCTCGACTTTAGTAAGCCTTTTTTGCTTTGGCACCCTTCACTTTAGTCCCATTAACTTATACCTTCAGCAGTGGTTCAGATGAACCATTCCTTCAGCAACAGTTGGGTCCCAACCAGTTTTGGCCACCAGGACTGCCCCTGCCGGTAACGGGGTATTACCTGGATTTTTATCATACACATGCCAGTCACTCACTAGGAGTTGCTAATCGGCTGTAAGGAGCATACTTCACAGAGTCTGCATATCTGCCTAAGGAGGCTTATCGGTAGCAAGAATAGTAGTGAACAATTCAGACATTTTCTGAGGATCCTCTCTACAAAGTATGGTTTGAATTTTTCCAATTTAAAAGGTCTGAGATAGAGAAAGGATTGTATGTCCAATAATATCTGGCAGGCTGTCTCTGGGGATTCATCCCTACAGGATAATGCTACCAAGGAAATGTCCTGTTCCAAATCAGGGTGCCTCCTGACCACATTTGGTGTCCTGGAAGGTCTTGAAAGGGGAGAATGTTCCTGCCTCCAGGGGCATAGCTAGGAGGAGGAGAAACTGGGGTAGATGGAGCTCTGTGATTATCCACATTTGGGACCAGTAGAAGTCCCAGGGCAGGGGGTTCGAAGATTGTAGCAACCCAAGTTTTTCATTTTTTCCTCATTTGACCTGCTGTCCTCACACACATTCACCCCTGGCTTTCTCTCAGTAGGCGCACTATCCTCACATGCTTTAACCTCTGTCTGTCTTTGCATCATGAGCTTAGAGCCTTTATGTGCTGAATGTCTATTACTTAACAGCTTAAAAGCCTGAACATATGGAATTTCATTTCATTTGCCAGGTCTTTGACAAAATAATTCTAATTGGAGGATAGGATGGTAATTTAGAGACCCATATTTTTCCTCTTATTCTAGTCCGTACATGGGCCATGCAGTGTTGCAGTAAGAAATCATCTTCCTAGTCATCAGCTTACAGCTATATGTGGATGGTGCTGCCACAGTGCACCCCAAGGGACTGTCAGACGGAACGGAAGTAGTGTTTCCCACCCCAGAAAGGGAAGAAAGGAATGAGTAGGAAATGAAAGAAACCAAACCAAACAGAATCCTCTTCCAGATTCCTGCAAAGGGAAGCTGAATTCCTCAGTGAGATGAAGTTGGGGACGATTAGTTGTACAACCATGATTTTACACCACTGGGTACCAAGTGTTGGACAGTTTAGCCCTAATGTAGAAATCAGAGGGTTCCCGTCAGCACTGGTATAACTTCTCCAGAAACCCGAAACTCAGTACTTCCCAAATCTGTTTCTCTTTTTCAAATCACGCATGACGCGGAAGCTGGGTCAGCAAGGGCAAGATAGGACCCTCCCTCACAGGTGGTCTCAGGGCAACTGCTGGGACTTGCTCTTGGCCGCCCGCCCCTCAGAGGCAGTTCACCCGCAGGGAGGGGCTGAGGCACCTACCTGGTCAGGAGTCTGTGAGATGGATGATCACCCACCAAAGCAGCATGCCCTTCCTGGCTGGCTCACCAGAGACTCTTATCCATCCATCCACCTGTCATAGCCACTAACTCAGGAAAGAATGAGTGAGTCTTAGGGGCTGTATTGGCCAACTGCTCCTATCCCACCTGGGGAATGCCCAGGAAACTGGAAAGATGGGAAGCACAGCTTCCACATCTGCGTATACTGGTCCTGACCAAACTCGGATAAACTGGCCACAAGAGGAGCAGATAACTCAGGAGAAGAGAGTTTGGAAAACCCCTGGGTGCAGGCAGCTGGGGGTGGTGGCATGGATTGGTTACCAATCCACCTCTCCCCAGCAAGATGGACATGTCGAATTTACAGGGGTGGATACATTGTACCTTGCACATAGAGAGTGTGATGATGGTGTGTTTAGCCACCCCCCTACCCTTCCTACCTCTTGGATGTGGCATCTTCTCCATAATTAGCTGTGGAGAGACTGTTCTGCCAGTCTTCTGTTGTTTTCTGGGTTATTTACACTGATTGGGTGTTACCTAGTTGTATCTATGGGACAAGGTGAGCTTAGGGTCCTCCTACTCGGCTGCCTTTACGGGAAGTCCCTGTCCTCTGCATTCTTTGCTTAAAGAAGAGGAATAGTATGTTTTAAGAAATCAGTGGGGACACACTTGGCTGTCACGTTAGTATGGACCTAAAGCTGCATTTGGGAAGTGGATCGATTCACGTGATGGTTTTTCACCTTCAAGGATACTACTTTTATTTATTTATTGTTAAAATCTTACCACATCTCTGAGTTTCATTCTCAGCTTGTATTTAGTATTTGATGATCAAGGATAAGTACTTATTCGGGGTTAACATCTCATACTTCTCTGTGGCCTGTGGATCCTTGCTTATCCACACTTTTCTCTATAACTTTACTCTTTTTTTCCTCAACCTTAATTTTCTTCCATATCCCGTTTTATAGAATGTATATTTGAGCTATTGTTAGAAAAGATTTGAAAAGAATACTAGTTATTTTTAAACATGAAAGGAAAAAACAACAGAAAAGTGAGGAAAGCCATGTTTTTTGGTTGAAAAGTAGAAAAGTCATATGAGAATGAGCTAAATGAATAGGCGTGACCAAACACCAATAATTCACTCCAAGGAGAATCTTGCTAGCCTTTGAATACCTTTAACTTTGGGAAAGTAGCCTTTTATTTTATTTTATTTTTTTAAATTTTATTTTATTATGTTATGTTAGTCACCATACATCATTAGTTTTTTTTTAATATGGTGAATAGTTCTACTTTTTAAAATTTTATTATGTTATGTTAATCATCATACATTACATCATTAGTTTTTGATGTAGTGTTCCATGATTCATTGTTTGCGTATAACACCCAGTGCTCCATGCAGTACGTGCCCTCCTTAATACCCATCACCGGGCTAACCCATTCTCCCACCCCCCTCCCCTCTAAAACCCTCAGTTTGTTTCTTGGAGTCCATAGTCTCTCATGGTTTGTCTCCCCCTCTGATTTCCCCCCCCTTCATTTTTCCCTTCCTTCTCCTAATGTCCTTCATGCTATTCCTTATGTTCCACAAATAAGTGAAACCATATGATAATTGACTTTCTCTGCTTGACTTATTTCACTTAGCATAGTCTCCTCCAGTCCCAACCATGTTGATGTAAAAGTTGGGTATTCATCTTTTCTGATGGCTGAGTAATAGTCCATTGTATATATGGACCACATCCTCTTTATCCATTCATCTGTTGAAGGGCATCTCGGCTCTTTCCACAGGTTGGCTATTGTGGACATTGCTGCTATGAATATTGGGGTGCATATGGCCCTTCTTTTCACTACATCTGTGTCTTTGGGGTAAATACCCAGTAGTGCAATTGCTGGGTCATAGGGTAGCTCTATTTTTAATTTTCTGAGGCCCCTCCACACTGTTTACCAAAGTGGCTGTACCAATTTGCATTCCCACCAATACTGTAAGAGGGTTCCCCTTTCTCCACAACCTCTCCAACATTTGTTGTTTTTTGCCTTGTCCATTTTTGCCATTCTAACTGGTGTAAGGTGGTATCTCATTGTGGTTTTGATTTGAATTTCCCTGATGGCTAATGATGATGAACATTTTTTCATGTGTCTGTTAGCCATTTGTATGTCTTCTTTGGAGAAGTGTCAGTTCATGTCTTCTGCCCATTTTTTTTTTTAAGATTTTATTTATTTATTTGACAGAGACAGCGAAAGCAGGAACACAAGCAGGGGGAGTGGGAGAGGGAGAAGCAGGCTTCCTGCTGAGCAGGGAGCCCAATGTGGGACTCGATCCCAGGACCCTGGGATCATGACCTGAGCCGAAGGCAGCTGCCTAATGACTGAGCCACCCAGGCACCCCTCTTCTGCCCATTTTTTGACTTGATTATTTGTTTTTTGGGTGTTGAGTTTGAGAAGTTCTTTATAGATCTTGGAAATCAGTGCTTTGTCTGTAGTGTCATTTGCAAATATCTTCTCCCATTCTGTGGGTTGCCTCTTTGTTTTGTTGACTGTTTCCTTTGCTGTGCAGAAGCTTTTTATCTTGATGAAGTCCCAACAGTTCATTTTTGCTTTTGCTTCAACTAGCTTTTGGAGATGTATCTTGAAAAGTTGCTGTGGCCGATTTCGAAGAGGTTACTGAGGATTTTGATGGATTCCTGTCTCACATTGAGGTCTTTCATCCATTTTGAGTTTATCTTTGTGTATGGTATTAGGGAATGGTCAAGTTTCATTCTTTTGCATGTGGCTGTCCAATTTTCCCAACACCATTTACTGAAGAGACTCTCTTTTTTCCATTGCATATTTTTTCCTGCTTTGTCGAAGATTATTTGACCATATTGTTGAGGGTCCATATCTGGGCTCTCGATTCTGTTCCATTGGTCTATATGTCTATTTTTGTGCCAGTACCATGCTGTCTTGGTGATCACTGCTTTGTAATATAGCTTGAAAACAGGCGATGTGATGCCCCCAGGTTTGTTTTTCTTTTTCAACATTTCCTTGGCGATTCGGGGTCTTTTCTGATTCCATACAAATTTTAGGATTGTTTGTTCCAGCACTTTGAAAAATGTCATTGGAATTTTGATCGGGATGGCATTGAAGGTATAGATTGCTCTGGGTAGCATAGACATTTTAACAATGTTTATTCTTCCGATCCATGAGCATGGAAAGTTTTTCCATCTTTTGTGTCTTCTTCAACTTCCTTCATAGTCTCTGAGTCTTTCCTATTTGGGGGTTCCTCCTCCTAGTCATTCTTTTGAGGGGTGGTTGAGGGAATGTATAGAGTCCAAATTATTGACCAGAACCCAAGCAAGATGCACCTGTTTTATAGGGACCTTAGGGTTGCTGGCCTCTTGTTTTCCCAGCCTGTCTTCTGGGGGAGGGGCCTGCTGTGCTGTTACTCAGGCAACCCTGTTTGGGCAGAGTTGCCCTGCCCCCTGTGGTGGGGGATGGGCTCAGTGGAAACTCGTTTTTTGGGTCTTTTTTCTCTGGTGGCTTTCTGCGTCTCTTCCGAGAGTCAGAGCAGAAGAGACCATTTCCATCCCTCTGTGTCAGAGGTGAGAGATCACTGTCTGTTCTTCAGTGAGCTCTCCAGGCCACACTGTCTCCGTTTCTGTCTGTGCTGTTGTAAACTGCAGCGTCCTGGGTTGTGCGCCCCTCAGCAGTGCTCCCAGTCCTTGCTTCCAGGTTGGGGCATGTCTCTGCCCTTTGTGCTTCTAAAACTGCCAGCCACTCCCAGTTTGGATGCGTGGCCCCGCCACTCCAGGTTTGCAACCAGGGGCTGCCCTAAAGTCCTTTCCCCACCACTACCAGTCTGCGAATCTGTGCCCGTCCCCAGCGCAGGAGGTGTTGCTCACCGGTGTAGTATCCCCATGGCCAGGCTCCCTCCCGCTGCCGTTTATCCTCCGATATCTGCCCACGGAATCACGGCTCCCTGCGTGGTACCTCGAAACCAACCACCTGCGATACTCTGTTTGTAGAGATCCACATCTATCTTCTTACATCTCAGGCTGATTTTGTGGGTGCTCTGAGTGGTCTGGTAGATATCCAGCTCAATTCTGGGGACCAATTGGAATAGGGTCCCCTACTCCTCTGCCATCTTTTCCCCCCTCGGGAAAATAGCCTTTTACTTGAGTCAGTTAATATGTCCATATAAACAAATATTTCAATATTTTTTTGCTGATTTTTTAAGGTCATATAGGTTGTGGTTTTGCTTTGGCTCTTTATTATTAGAGAAAGTTTTCTTTTACTATATATGTTTTTGTGAATGAGTATGATCCACCTTTCCTTTTTTTTTTTTTATTAAAACCAGAAGGGATCTCCCAGGTTCTGTGTAGGAGGACAGAAATATGCTATTTAATCCCCTTTGTCCTAGGGAATTGACACATGACTTCCACCGACACTTTTTCCATGGTGAGTATTTTTGTGGGTAACCAAACCCCTTTTCTTTGCTCATACATAGAAAGGAATAGTGGCATCATGGAAATCTAATTTTGCCCTTCACTGAAGCAGGGAGGATCAGGGATGCTGAAGTGTTAAACTGCTTTCATCTCCTGTTTGGTAGGCATCTGAGGGATACCGAATGTCAAGCCCCTCACAGGCCAACCTCCAAGGTGGCTTTTCATGAGCAAACGAAAGAGTGTTAGTTAGTGGTTTAACTGCTTGTTTCCTACCTGAGAGCAAATGGCTGTTCCTAAAAGCTCCAAAGACTATGGGATCCAAGATCTTGTCTCCTGAGATGTTATTTGTTGAAGTATTGAAAGAATATTGATTCTCTTTATTATACATTTCTTTACATCCCATGACTGCAAATAGTATCTGGGAGCCATCAGTAGAAATGAGTATTGTGTCCTTCCTGTGCCCAGTCCTTTGATAGAAATGGGGACTCAGTGTGAATCCAATCCTCAGTTCTCATGCAGTTAATTTTATTCATGGTTTTTATGTTGTGTGAAGCCACAGTGAGTGCTGGCTGAGTTAGTGAACACTGAACTGTTGCTTCCATGGGAGGAAGTAAGGGATTAGTCCTGCAAGCCTCCGGTCTCAATATTTTCATTAACTCATCAACACATATAACCTTGTTTTATGAGTCTCTGTTAAGGACTCCTTACTTAATGTACATCGTTGATTTTTTTTTTTTGATGTAATGTTCCATGATTTATTGTTTGTGTATAACACCCAGTGCTCCATTCAATACCTGCCTTCTTTAATATCCATCACCAGGCTAACCCATCCCCCCCACTCCCTTCCCCTCTAGAACCCTCAGTTTATTTCTCCAAGTCCATAGTCTCTTATGGTTCATCTCTACCTCTGATTTCCTCCCCTTCATTTTTCCCTTCCTACTATCTTTTTTTTTTTTTTTAACATATAATGTATTATTTGTTTCAGAGGTACAGGTCTGTGATTCAACAGTCTTACATAATTCACAACACTCACCATAGCACATACCCTCCCCAGTGTCTATCACCCAGCCACCCCATCCCTCCCACCCCCCACCACTCCAGCAACCCTCAGTTTGTTTCCTGAGATTAAGAATTCCTCATATCAGTGAGATCATATGATACATGTCTTTCTCTGATTGACTTATTTCACTCAGAATAATACCCTCCAATTCCCTCCATGTCGTTGCAAATGGCAAGATTTCATTCCTTTTGATGGCTGCATAATATTCCATTGTATTCATATACCACATCTTCTTTATCCATTTATCTGTCGATGGATATCTTGGCTCTTCCCACAGTTTGGCTATTGTGGACATTGCTGCTATAAACATCGGGGTGCACGTACCGTTCGGATCCCTACATTTGTATCTTTGAGGTAAATACCCAGTAGGGCAATTGCTGGGTCATATGGTAGCTCTATTGTCAACTTTTTGAGGAACCTCCATATTGTTTTACAGAGTAGCTGCACCAGCTTGCATTCCCACCAACAGTGTAGGAGGATTCCCCTTTCTCCACATCCCCGCCAACATCTGTCGTTTCCTGACTTGTTAATTTCAGCCATTCTGACCGGTGTGAGGTGGCATCTCATTGAGGTTTTGATTTGGATTTCCCCAATACCGAGCAATGTTGAGCACTTTTTCATGTGTCTGTTGGCCATTTGGATGTCTTCTTTGGAAAACTGTCTGTTCATGTCTTCTGCCCATTTCTTGATTGGATTATTCTGTGGGTGTTGAGTTTGATAAGTTCTTTATAGACTTTGGATACTAGCCCTTTATCTGATATGTCATTTGCAAATATCTTCTCCCATTCTGTCAGTTGTCTTTTGGTTTTGTTGACTGTATCTTTTGCTGTGCAAAAGCTTTTTATCTTGATGAAGTCCCAATAATTCATTTTTGCCCTTGCTTCCCTTGCCTTTGGCGATGTTTCTAGGAAGAAGTTGCTGTGGCTGAGGTCAAAGAGGTTGCTGCCTGTGTTCTCCTTTAGGATTTTGATGGACTCCTGTCTCACATTTAGGTCTTTCATCCATGTTGAGTCTATTTTTGTGTGTGGTGTAAGGAAATGGTCCAGTTTCATTCTTCTGCATGAGGCTGTCCAATTTTCCCAACACCATTTGTTGAAGAGATTGTCTTTTTGCCATTGGACATTCTTTCCTGCTTTGTCAAAGATGAGTTGACCATAGAGTTGAGGGTCCATTTCTGGGCTCTCTATTCTGTTCCATTGATCTATGTGCCTGTTTTTGTGCCAGTACCATGCTGTCTTGATGATGACAGCTTTGTAATAGAGCTGGAAGTGCGGAATTGTGAAGTCATCAGCTTTGCTTTTCTTTTTCAGCATTCCTCTGGCTATTTGGGTTCGTTTCTGGTTCCATACAAATTTTAGAATTATTTGTTCCATTTCTTTGAAAAAAGTAGATGGTATTTTGATAGGGATTGCATTGAATGTGTAGATCATTCTACGTAGCATTGACATCTTCACAATATTTGTTCTTCCAATCCATGAGCATGGAACGTTTTTCCATTTCTTTGTGTCTTCCTCAATTTCTTTCATGAATATTTTATAGTTTTCTGAGTACAGATTCTTTGCCTCTTTGGTTAGATTTATACGTAGGTATCTTATGTTTTTGGGTGCAATTGTAAATGGAATCGACTCCTTAATTTCTCTTTCTTCTGTCTTGTTGTTGGTGTATAGAAATGCCACTGATTTCTGTGCATTGATTTTATATCCTTCCACTTTACTGAATTCCTGTATGAGTTCTAGCAGTTTTGGGGTGGAGTGTTTTGGGTTTTCCACATGAAGTATCATATCATCTGCAAACAGTGAGAGTTTGACTGCTTCTTTGCCAGTTCGGATGCCTTTTATTTCTTTTGGTTGTCTAATTGCTGTGGCTAGGATTTCTAGTACTATGTTGAATAGCAGTGGTGATAGTGGACATCCCTTCAGTGTTCCTGACCTTAGGGGGAAGGCTCTCAGTTTTTCCCCATTGAGAATATTTGCTGTGGGTTTCTCATAGATGGCTTTTATGATATTGAGGTATGTATCCTCCTATCCCTGTACTCTGAAGTGTGTTGAAGAAGAAAGGATGCTGTACTTTGTCAAATGCTTTTTCTGCATCTATTGAGAGGATCATATGGTTCTTGTTCTTTCTTTTATTAATATATTCTATCAAATTGATTGATCTGCTTTGCAGATGTTGAATCGAACTTGCAGCCAAGGAATAAATCCCACTTGGTCGTGGTGAATAATCCTTTTTAATGTACTGTTGGATCCTATTGGCTAGTATTTTCGTGAGAATTTTTGCATCCATGTTCATCAGGGATATTGGCCTGTAATTCTCCTTTTTGATGGGGTCTTTGTCTGGTTTGGGGATCAAGGTAATGGTGGCCTTATAAAACGAGTTTGGAAGTATTCCTTCCATTTTTATTTTTTGGAACAGTTTCAGAAGAATAGGTATTAATTCTTCTTTAAATGTTTGGTAGAATTCCCCTGGGAAGCCATCTGACCCTGGGCTTTTGTTTGTTGGGAGATTTTTGATTACTGCTTCAATTTCCTTAGTGGTTATAGGTCTGTTCAAATTTTCTGTTTCTTCCTAATTCTGTTTTGGTAGTTTATAAATCTCTAGGAATGCATCCAATGCTCCAGATTATCTAATTTGCTGGCATACAATTGCTCATATGTTCTTATAATTGTTTGTATTTCTTCGGTGTTGGTTGTGATCTCTCCTCTTTCATTCATGTTTTTTTTTATTTGGGTCATTTTTCTTTTTGTTAAGTCTGGCCAGGGGTTTATCAATCTCACTAATTCTCTCAAAGAACCAGCTCCTAGTTTCGTTGATCTGTTCTACTATTCTTTTGGTTTTTATTTCATTGATTTCTGCTCTGATCTTTATTATTTCTCTTCTCCTGCTAGGTTTAGGCTTTATTTGTTGTTCTTTCTCTAGCTCCTGTAGTTGTAGGGTTAGGTTGTGTATTTGACACCTTTTTTGTTTCTTTTTTTTTTTTTAAAGATTTTATTTATTTATATGAGAGAGAGAATGAGAGAGAGCACATGAGAGGGGGGAGGGTCAGAGGGAGAAGCAGACTCCCTGCCAAGCAGGGAGCCCGATGCGGGACTCGATCCAGGGACTCCAGGATCATGACCTGAGCCAAAGGCAGTCGCTTAACCAACTCAGCCACCCAGGCGCCCATCTTTTTTGTTTCTTGAGAAAGGCTTGTATTGCTATATACTTTCCTCTTAGGACTGCCTTTGCTGCATCCCAAAGATTTTGAACAGTTGTGTTTTCATTTTCATTGGTTTCCATGAATTTTTTTAATTCTTCTTTAATTTCCTGGTTGACCCATTCCTTCTTTAGTAGGATGCTCTTTAGCCTCTATGTGTTTGAGTTCTTTCTGACTTCCCTCTTGTGATTGATTTCTAGTTTCAAAGCATTGTGGCCTGAAAATATGCAGGGAAAGATCCCAGTCTTTTGGTACTGGTTGAGACCTGATTTGTGACCTAGGATGTGATCTCTTCTGGAGAATGTTCCATGGGCACTATAGAAGAATGTGTATTCTGTTGCTTTGGGATGGGGTATTCTGAATATATCTGTGAAGTCCATTTGGTCCAATGTGTCATTTAAAGTCTTTATTTCCTTGTTGATCTTTTGCTTAGATGATCTGTCCATTTCAGTGAGGCGGGTGTTAAAGTCCCCTACTATTATGGTATTTTCAATGTGTTTTTTTACTTTTGTTATTAAATTGGCTTATATAATTGGCTGCTGCCATGTTAGGGGCATAAATATTTACAATTGTTAGATCTTCTTGTTGGATAGACCCTTTAAGTAGGATATAGTGTCCTTCCTCATCTCTTATTATAGTCTTTGGTTTAAAATCTAATTTGTCTGACATAAGGATTGCCACCCCAGCTTTCTTTTGGTGTCCGTTAGCATGATAAATGGTTTTCCACCTGCTCACTTTCAATCTGGAGGTGTCTTTGGGTCTAAAATGAGTCTCTTGCAGCCAGCATATCGATGGGTCTTGTTTTTTTTATCCGATCTGATAGCCTGTGTCTTTTGATTGGGGCATTGAGCCCATTTACATTCAGGGTAACTATTGAAAGATAGGAATTTAGTGCCATTGTATTGCCTGTAAGGTGACTGTTACCGTGTATTGTCTCTGTTCCTTTCTGGTCTATGTTACTTTTAGGCTCTCTCTTTGCTTAGAGGACCCCTTTCAATATTTCTTGCAGGGCTGATTTCATGTTTGCAAATTCCTTTAGTTTTTGTTTGTCCTGGAAGCTTTTTTTTTAAAGATTTTATTTATTTATTTGAGAGAGAGAATGAGAGAGAGAGAGCACATGAGAGGGGGGAGGGTTGGGAGGGTCAGAGGGAGAAGCAGACTCCCTGCCGAGCAAGGAGCCCGATATGGGACTCGATCCCGGGACTCCAGGATCATGACCTGAGCCGAAGGCAGTCGCTTAACCAACTGAGCCACCCAGGCGCCCTTGTCCTGGAAGCTTTTTATCTTTCCTTCTATTTTCAATGCCTGCCTAGCTGGATATAGTATTCTTGGCTGCATATTTTGCTCATTTAGTTCTCTGAATATATCCTGCCAGTCCCTTCTGGCCTGCCAGGTCTCTGTGGATAGGTCTGTTGCCAATCTAATGTTTCTACCATTTTAGGTTACAGATCTCTTTTCCCGAGCTGCTTTCAGGATTTTTCTCTTTGTCTCTGAGACTCGTAAGTTTTACTATTAGATGTCGGGGTGTTGACCTATTTTTATTGATTTTGAGGGGGGTCTTTGTGCCTCTTGGATTTTGTTGCCTGTTTCCTTCCCCAAATTAGGGAAGTTCTCTGGTATAATTTGCTCCAATATACCTTCTGCCCCTCTCTCTCTTTCTTTTTCTTCTGGGATCCCAATTATTCTAATATTATTTCATCTTATGGTATCACTTACTCCTTGAATTCTGCCCTCGTGACCTAGTTGTTTATGTCTCTTTTTCTCAGCTTCTTTATTTTCCATCTTTTGGTCTTCTGTATCACTAAGTCTCTCTTCTGCCTCTTTCATCCCAGCAGTTAGAGCCTCCATTTTTGATTGCACCTTCATTAATTGCCTTTTTTATTTTGACTTGGTTAGATTTTATTTCTTTTATTTCTCCAGAAAGGGTTTCTCTAATATCTTACATGCTTTTTTCAAGCCCAGCTAGTATCTGTATAATTGTCATTCTGAACTCTAGTTCTGACATCTTAGTAATGTCCGTATTGATTAGGTCCCTGGCAGTCGGTACTGCCTCTTGTTCTTTTCGTTGAGGTGATTTTTTCCGTCTTGTCATTTTGTCCAGAGGAGAGTAGATGAATGAGAGAACAAAATGCTAACAGGGTAACAACGACCCCAGAAAAATATACAGTAAAGAAATCAGAAGAAACCTGAAACTGGGGGAAAAGAAAGGGAAAGAAGGAAAAATGAAAAAAAAGGAAAAGGAAAAGTTAAAAAAAGAAAAGAATATGATCAAATATGATCAGGCTGGTGCATAGATTAGTGCCACACACTAGATTTTGGGCGTATTTTGGTCTGTTAGAAGAAAGTGCCTCCCAAAATTTTAAAAAAAGAAAAACTTATGTATGTACAAAAATAAGGGTAAATATGATGAAGGGATGGAATATGACTGTAAAGATGAAAAGTATAAAAGATTTTATAAAAGGAATTGATAAGGGAAGAAGTTGGTTGAAAAAAGAAGAGAAATTTAAAATAAAAGAAAAGAAAAATGGGAGAGAATGTGATCAGGCAGGAGACTAGAACAAAACCATATGCTAGAGATTTAGGGTATATTTTGGTCTCTTAGAAAAAACTGTATCCCAAAATTTTAAAGCAAGAACAACTTATATATATAAGGTTAACTACTATGAAGGGATAGAATATGACTCTAAAAATGAAAAATAAAGATTTTTAAAAAATGGATTGATAAGATGTTGGTTGGAAAAGGTAAAAAGAAAAATTAAAAAAAAAGAAAATTACAAGAATTAACTTTGAAAGACTAAAGAATCAGAGGGAAAAAAAGCCATGAATTCTATGTGCAGTATTCCCCTAGTGCTGGAGTTCTGCCGTTCTCATTGATCAGTAAACTTGGTCTTGGCGGGCTGTTCTTGCTGATCTTCTGGGGGAGAGGCCTGTTGCTGTGGTTCCCAGACGTCTTTGCCGGAGGCGGAATTGCCCCATTCTTGCCCGGTCCGGGCTAAGTAATCTGCTCGGGTTTGCTCTGGGCACCTTTTGTTCCCTGCAAGCTTTCCGTACAGTTTGGAGGGTGAGACTGAAAATTGCGGCCTCCCAATCTCCGCCCTGGAGGAGCTGAGAACTCAGGGCCCCACTCCTCAGTGCAACCCCAGAGAAAAGCAGTGGTCACTCCCGTCTCCCTGGTCTCTGTCTGCACTCTGTGCTCACCCGGCCTGTGACCAAGCATTTCTGTCTCTGGCACCTGACCCCGTTTGGTGTCTCCAAACCCAGCAGATCACTGCAGTGCACTCCCGCACTGCTCCTCCTGGGGGAGGAAGGGGAGTCTCCCCGGATCTGCTGCTTGTTGGGTCCCTGCTGGAAGAGCAGTGTCCCAACTGTGCCACGGATCATAGTTTATGGCAACCCTGAGCTGAGAGCCCGTCCCTTGGCTCCGTCTCTGCAGCCGTCTCTGCAACCGGCTTTCCTGCTCTGATCCCTGGGAGCTCTGCTGCACTCAGGCACCCCCCGTCTTTCTGTGACCCTGAGAGTCCTGAGACCACTCGGTCCCAGCGAGGGTTCCACCCCCCGCTTAGCCACTGGAGCAATGTCCCTCAGCGGGCAAATTTCTAAAAGTTCCGATTTTGTGCTCCGCTGCTCTATCATTTGCCAGTAACGGCTGTTGGAGGCCCCTCCCCTGCTGTCTATCTTCCCGAATATTGCCTCGGATTCACTTTTCCGCAGGTCCTACCTTCCACAAAGTGGTCGCCTTTCTGTTCAGAGAGTTGCTGGTATTCTTTTCTTGTATCTCCTGTTGAGTTCATAGGTGTTTAGGATGGTTTGATCCCTATCTAGCTGAATTTCTGGGACCAGACGAAATTTAGGTCTCATATTCTTCCGCCATTTACCTCATTTATTTTTAACATTAAACTCGGTCAAAAGCATGATGACTTATGCCTGAATGAAACTTCCCTAACACACATATTTTCTCCATGAGGCACATTGCAGCCTTCTTGTGCTTTGGAACACTAGACAACACCTCAGCATTGTATTTGGGTGCCATTTTAAATAGCAGCATTACCCATAGAAGGCACAAAAATAGGAAAAATGCCTTACCAAACAGACTGGGGTAAGGACATATGTTTATGGTATGAGAACTGAATCAAAAGACAGAGCATTGCCTTGACTGACCTCAGCTGGGATGAGCAACTCAAATTTTTGCCCCTCTGTGCATGTCCACAAATGACCATGAAAGCTTTTCAAATACTGATTTGGGGGTTTCAAATAAATTAGTGTGTAGGCAAATTCGCAAATATAGAATCTGCAAATAATGAGGATTAATTATATTTTCTTTCAGGCCAAATCCAAACATAGAAACAAAAAGATTAAATACTCGGTTTTAGCAAAATTATTCCAGAATAAGCTAGGATGGCTCTGTGATTTTTGTCGTACTGATCAGCCACTTTAGCTTTCAACTTTTTCAAATAATCACAATTTAGATTGACTTAGAGGGCAAAGACATTTTTCCTAAAATTGTGTGTGCCTCAGTAAATACAAAGATATTTCCCTGAAATCTATCTTGTGCCAAAGAACATGGCGTAGAATCATCGCTGAGGGTCAGGTTTTAATATTAAAGTGTTAAACATTCTCAGTAGTTCAGTTTCTTTGTAGAACATTTGACTGATAAATGAGTTAGGTTTTATTTTATTTTTAATTTGATTTAATTTTGTAAACAGTGTTTTGAGGTCTATCAAGTAATTAGTGTCTATGGTTTTGTTTTGGTATGCAATTATGCTTTATAAAAAATGGTAATGATACTACAAGCCTAAGTGGGTATTAGAAATGGTACCCATGTGACGCACTTGAAGCAAGTCAGTCCAGGGGGAGGGCTTCTCCCTGCCATTGCTGGAATGCGAGGCTCCCACACGGAGTGCAGGGCATGTTGTATTTGGTGGTGACAAACTCTTGCTCTTGATACATGCTTTCTTGTTATCCAGAGTAATGGCAGTTGTTGGGGAGCCAAGCAGGAAAGTTGTTGTTTTTTTTTTTTTAAATCTGGAAGCTTGGTAGTCATAAATAGTTCAGGCTTTGTAGGCTAGATGGTCTCTGTGACGTCTGCTGAGCTCTGCTGTTTTTGTGCGAAGCTGTTCTAAACGATACAGAGTTGAATGAACATGACTGTGTCACGATAAAACTTTATTTGTAGACATTGAAATTTCAATTTCATATAATTCTCATGTGTTGCTAAATACTGTTCTTTTGACTTTCTCCCACTGTTGAAAACTATAAAAACCATCCTTACTTTGTGGGTAACAGAAGAAGAGAGAGGTTGGGGGGGTTTGGCCTGTTGACTATAGTTTGCTGACCCTTGTCTTAAAATTTATGTTGTTAAAACTATGTTATATAACTGTTCCTTGCATCTACATTGCTAGGTCAAGTAGATGATTACTACATTCTTTACTTAAATGTGGAAGTAAAAGTTTTAGAGCATATATGTGTGTGTGTGTGTGTGTGTGTGTGTGTATGAATTAAAGGATATATATATTTGTGTGTGTGTGAATACATGGTTTTGTATTATATATGTATATGTGTGTATAGATAGGTATGTATGTATATATGTATCAGTCAGACATATGTATGTGTGTGTATGTATGTGTGTGTATATTCTACATATATGTAGTCTGTCATGCTTACTAGTTAAAGCAGTTCAGCAAAGAGTCCAGACTTAGAAGTAAAATAGACCTAGAATTACACCCTGGCCCTGCAATGTACTAATTGTGTGATCTCAGAAAAATTACATAATTACTTTCTGAGTCAGCCTCCTCATCCCTGAAAGGGAATTTGCTTGCCTCATATGGTTGGGGGAAATTACATAATATATACAAAAGATACCTGAGACACAGATGGGTGCAGTATATAAGTGGTTTTTAAATTTTTGAATTTTCCTAAATGAAAAGACTTCGTGTGTTTCTTAAAGAGACCCAAACCTCACTTCTAATACAGACTTCCAATGTATTCTGTTCTATTTGATAAAAGTAAGCATGGGCACATGTACAAATCAGTTTGTTTCACCTTTCTTTTTCCTTTTCCAGGGGTACCATTGGTGTTCTCATGTTACTACTTCTTTCCTCTGACCTCTATCTTTTGGCCCTCAATGCTGGCATTTTCAGACATCCCAGGGACTCCCGCTGGGTTCTGCATATACTTGTTATACTTCACTAGAGCAATACCTGTACTTTCAATAGAGTAGTTCCTTATTTGACAAAAACAGACCAAAATATTTTTGCTTTTGGAGCTTCCTTAGTAAGGGCACTGGCTAGAAAAAAGTACAAAATGAAAAACTTGCCAGATAACAAGAATTCAAGACAAGGAAACCTTTTTATGGGAGTCTAAAATCTGTTTTTAAGAAATCTATTTAAAATAGGCCTTATGTTCTCAGCTGCATGTCTTAACCCTCGTGTTTGTTAGAAGCAACAGAGTGAATCTCTTACTGGTCAGATGTTCAAATCAAGTTAGCAGTCAGTCTAAGATTGTTGTAGAGCACCTAAATTCAGGAATTTTCATTCAATCATATTTATTTCAAAATAGCAAACTTTTCAGTACAAATCAGACCTACTTTATAATTGTGGTATGTGTTGAAACATTTATATACTAAGTTATAAACTTGATGAAGCAGCTAATAAAACTTGTACTCATAAGCCCTTTAACTAAAATTACTAAAAAAGAGGTGGAAAATGGTCTTTTGAAAAACTTGCTTCAGTTTTTGGAAAGAAGCATTGGCGTTATTGCTTCCAAACTTGCAACACATAATTCACCTTCTTAGGTATAATATCTAAATGTGTCATGTAAAAATTTTATTGGTATATTGTATGTCAATATATACATGTGTGTGAGGTGTGTGGACACACATAAACTTATCTCTGAAGATTATTTTTTCCTTTTTGTCTCTACAGTTTAAGTTAAGTCAGTGTTGGAATCTGCCAAGCTTTCGAAGTTTACTTTCCAAAATTTCTAATTAACTGAATGGATCAGTCCATTGTTCTCTTGGTGTATTTGCAATGAGATGCCTTTAGAAGACTGAGGGGAACAGATAAAGTTTCAGAAACAAATCTGTGTTTGATTCTTTTGTTGTGGCCTCACTGGCAAGTCGTCTTGCTGGGAATCTGGAGTGCATGGGCTTGGTGCTGAGTCTCTCTGCCTCCGGTCCAGCAGGGACACTTGTAAGTCCTTTTGGGGGCATCTGTGAGTTTAATGAGCAGGGTGAGAAATGGATTGAAGGTTGTGTTGGCTGTGTCAGAGGTGTCCTGGCTGGTTGGGTAAGGAGGAGGTGACAGTCCTGTGGTGGAGAAAGATCACAGTCCTATGTATGAGCTCTTTATTGTTCCCACCTGTTACTTGGCCATCGTCTTGTTCTGTTTGTTCATTGTGTTCCTTATTTTTTGTGGACCTGAAGCCTAAATTTTGTAAAATTGTCTAATATTTTTTGGATCCCTTTCAGAGCTTACAGTAAATATTCTATAAATAGTTGGACAATAAGACTCAGAATCTTTGAGTGTGAATCTTTGAGGGTCATAAATTCTGTGAATGTGATAAATGAGAAAAACAGGTTCAAAGGTTTTAGGGTGACTTATCAAGGTCTCTCATTTCTTCCCCTCCTTTCTTTCTCTCCCATTCTTTCATAGGGCCATGGTCCTGTATTGGTTTAAATGAAATATTGTGCTTTGAATTTACACATGGCAACTTCAAAAATAGATCCACATGAACATTTTTGTATGTACAGTATATTCTAAGAGTTAGCATATCTCTTAAATAATAAAGATTATTCCATTTTTTTTTTTTTTTTAAAGATTTTATTTATTTATTTGAGAGAGAGAATGAGAGAGAGCACATGAGAGGGGGGAGGGTCAGAGGGAGAAGCAGACTCCCCGCCGAGCAGGGAGCCCGATGCGGGACTCGATCCAGGGACTCCAGGATCATGACCTGAGCCGAAGGCAGTCGCCCAACCAACTGAGCCACCCAGGCGCCCAAGATTATTCCATTTTTATAAGAAGCTTCAACCCTTGTAGTTGATAAAGTAAAAATATGGTTTGCTGTGAAGGACAGTTTTGCATCTGTTCTGTTCATGATGCTTATCACAGTACTTATCATGGTGCGTGGAAGAAAGAGGACACCCAGTGGAGACTTGAATTGAATGAATGTGTAAGAGGGAGGGAAGAAGGAAGGGAGGTCAGCTGGGAGGAAGGAAGGATGGATGAACATGTCTGGTTTTGGCTTTCAAAATACCCTTTCCATGACCAGGGCCATGGAGTTCTTGGGTAGCTGGTGGTCATGGACATAGGTCTATGCAGTGGCCATTGTCAGCAGAGCAGGCGGCTGCGTCCTGTGCTGCCTGCTCTTGCTGTCTCCTCCCAAGGCCCCAGCTTGGAGGGCTTCTGGAGGGCTCTTTCCCCCACTTGCTCTCAGGGCTCATCTGCTTTTTGTTCTCTCAACTGTCCTAGACTTCAGCAGAGAGAGAAATATGCAAGATTACAGATTGTAATACTGTGCATGCATCTCTTCCTTTCTCTGTGTCATCAGTGAAAAAAATATATATATACTTACGAATAGGACAAAGTGTTTTTGTTTTGTTTTGTTTTGTTTTGTTTTCATTTCTGTTCTACTTTGGTCCTCCCTTCTCCCCTGTATGTTTTGTATTTCAGTGTTGTGACATCGTGGTGCAGGGTCATCTAGTCTAGCAGGTGTTTCTGGGATGACTTCTTATCTAGGGAGCTTTTCCATTTTGGGCTTTGCTGATTGCTTTCTCCATTTTTATACCCACTGCACACACATAAATAATGCAGTCCTAGGGTTGAAGTGTTTGTTCAGGCAATGTGTAGTAGTGAAAACATCCAGAAAGACTGGGTTTTTAACAATTGTTTTGTATCTGAATCTCTTTGTTCTTCAAATATTAATCCTTGAAGAATTTTTTCATGAACTGATAAATAAGATAATGGGGTGATACCGGCCCAGTGTATGTACTGTATTATGTGCTTAGTAAATGGTAATTTATAGTTACTTTTTTAAGTTAAAATTTTTGTGGAGATAATTGTGGAGTCAGATACAGCAGTAAGAAATAATACAGATTCCTGTGTACATAGTACCCAGTTTCCTCCAATGGTAGCAGTTTGCAAACCGAAAGTATAATATCACAACCAGGATACTGACATGGTTGAAATCTACAGAGCTTTTTCAGATTTCCCATTTTACAGATTTCCCATTTACTTTGTGCATGCATGTGTGTGTATTTAGTTCTATACATTTTTTTGCTTTTTTTTTTACTGTAGTAAAATACAAATAACATAAAATTTATCATCTTAATAATGTTTAAGTATACAGTTCAATGGTATGAAATACCTTCTTAATGTTGTGCAACCATCACCAGCATCCATCTCCAGAACTCTTTTCATCTTGCATAACTGAAACTCTGCCTCTGTAAAATAGTAACTTCCTATTGCCCCTCTCTTCAGCCACTGGCAACTATCATTCTGCTTTCTGTCTCTCTGGATTAGATTGTTCCAGGTAACTCATATATGTGGGGTCATACAGTATTTGCCCTTCTGTGGCTGACTTATTTCACCCATCATAATGTCCCCCAGGTTTCTCCACGTCATAGCATGTGTTGGAATTTCCTTCCTTTTTAAGACTGAATAATATTCCATTGTATGTATTTACCCCATTTTGCTTACCCATTCATCCATCAGTGGATACTTGGTAGCTTCCGTGTTTTAGCTATTGCAAATAAAGCTGCTATGAACTATACAGTTTTATTACCTGAGGAGGTTTGTGCATCCATCACTACAGCAAAAACCTTAAAGGTTCCAGCATCACAAGGATTACTCAACTTGTGTTATCCTGTAACCACCCTCCCGTCCCTTCTTCCTCCATCCCTAAGCCCTGGCAACCACTAATCTGCCCTCCCTTCAAAAATGTTGACTTTACACAATGCTGCATAAATGGAATCATATAGTAGGTAATCTTTGTGATTGGCTTTTTCACTCAGCATAATTCTCTAGAGCTCATCCTATCATCAGTAGTTATTTCCTTGGTATTGTGGAGTAGTATTCCATGCTATGGATGTACGACAGTCTGCTTTATTATTTACCATTGAATGCCATCTGGGCTGTTTCCAGGTTTTGGCTACTATGAGTAAAGCTTTTCATTTGTGTACAGATTTTTGTAGGAATGAACCTTCATTTCTCCAAGAGTGCAGTTGCTGTTTTTTTTTAAGACTTAGCAAATTTATTTTGCATGAGCCACAGTCTCCTTGGTGATGCAGATATGTGTAAATGGAGATGAAAATAATGTGATGTGGACCTTTTTAATAATAGCCATATTAGACAACTTCAGACAATCATGTTAAGAACATTGATAACTTCTTACTGCTTCTTTTTTTTTTCCTTTAACCTCAATTTCTCTGAAGTGACTCTACAATCTCAAAAATATCATTCATTCTGAGAACTTCAGATTATGTTGCCCTTCTTTTTCTGCCTTACTTTTCCCATGATCAAGCAGTTGCTAAAGACCTCTTAATTTTAGCATTGTAGAGATCTTTATGTCATTCTGCTCTTAATTCATATCTCTGCCATCTGAGTTTCAGCAGCCATAGCGTCTTTATATTACTAATATAGTGTCTTCCCTGGAATCCCTGTCCTAGGAGAGGAGCCTCTGCAACCTGGTCACAGCTGACTTTTACAGTTATATGTCCCAATACTCCTCTTCCTGGCCATGGCCTCAGGGCCTTTGCAGATGCCCAGGAAGAAGCCTTACTCTCCTTCCTCATTCATAATCAGCTGTTAGGAGAACTGCAACCTCCTCACAGGAGGTCCTTTTGGTATATGTTATTCTAGTACCCTGTACTTTTCTTTCACAGCACTTATGGTAGTTTTTTTTCATTTTAGTTGTATAAAACCCAGGGCCCCACATGGTTCAGCATGGTCATAGAATCCCCTCAAAGGAGTTGACCAGAAAATATGTTCTCTTAAAACAATTTAAATCTCAACATCGTCTATGGTAAATGACTTTAAGCCTCCGTCTTCCAAATATCATCTCTTAACCATGGTATTACCTCCTTACCAGGTGAGTCTTGAGGTAGGATGATGTCTGACCCAGCCCTTCCCATTAACCTCTCTGAAAACTGGATTGGGATCTTTTCTATCTTTGTCATCTTAGAACCTGGAACATTGATTGGCAGATATTAGGTGCTCCATTAATGGTTGTTAGAAACATGATGAATGAATGAACAACCTACATTTATATGTAGGAGACATTTGGTAAAACTCTGACAAAATGAGTGAATAATATAAATCTTTCTTAATTTTCCAGGTGGTTTTTGAAGTGATAACTTCTGGACATCAAGGCTACCTTGTTATTGATGAAGTGAAGGTATTAGGACATCCGTGCAGTAAGTTGCCTCAACTCTTACACATTTGGGTCCATCGTTGGGGGCATATTTATGTACAGATTAAGAGATGACACTGAAACCTGGGGAGAAGTTATCCTGCTAAAAGAGTTCCTGACAAGTCTTTAAGTGTTGCTTTGTTAGCCCAGAAGTCCAAAAACATCTATTTTGTGTGTCATTCATTGTATGTAACTGAGCGTCTCTAAAATGAAGATTAGGAATGAGGACTAATGGCCTGCTTTGGTATAATCAAACATCCTTGCAGTGATCTGTGGATTTCCCTTTTCAATAGAAGCACAGGTTGAACATTGAGAATCTGTGCATTTTGCTCCTAAACTTAGTGTATTACTGGCATACTTTCAAACAGCATGACCCCAAACAGGCCTGGGATCTGTCAAATACAAGAAATGTACCTGAACCACTTAGGGACTCCAGAAATGGCCTGAACTTCATCTTTTAAAAATTAATACTTTAAAAATTCCAGTGGGTGATAAACACACCCCCCTTTTTTTTGCTGTTCAGTATGAACAGCTATTAAGAGGCTGTCATATTTGTATCTGAACCATTGTCATTAAATCAAAATAAAATATTGCATGTAAGCCAGTCCCATTTCTCCCTTGCCTGTCCTGGGGCCACCACTGGGTGAGCTTGCTGGAACCTCCTCCATCTGTAAGGTTCGTATTCCACAAGCAGCAGAAACAGATGTAGCTGCTTCAAGCAGAAAAGCTTTGTATAGAAATGGAATTGGTGGCAAATAGAATCACGGGGAACATCGGTGATCTAGGCTCCAGTAATGGGTGGGAACCAAAAGAGAGACTGCAGCCAGAACCATGGTGACTGCTATGCCTGAGGGGCCATCTGTGGGGGCAGGGGTGCTATAGCCTACTCTCTGGCCACCTGACCCTTGTCACCTGCCGGAACATTTGTCACTGTCTCCGTACCTTTGCCTCCTTGGTCTTAGGCTCAAGACCCTGAGTGGGATTATCAGGGTTGGCAAGCTAGATCATGTGCTCATTCCCTTGCTAGCAATCGGGTCATCTAGGAAATCCCACTGTGGCTTTTTTTGCCTTCTGTCCTGGGAGTTAGGCCAAGACTTTTACCAAAAAACATACAGTGGGGCATTTCCCAACCCCAGAATAGTGCTTTGAGAGCTGAGCAACCAAAATACTGCAAATGTCTGTGTGTGGGCATGTGTTTGCATGTGTGTGCATGCTTGTGTACATGCATGGAGGTGTGCTTTTTCCCATAATCACTCTGGTTCATAAAAAGTAAGAAGGTAATGTTTACCTTCTGTAAATTGGAATGAATAGTATCCAGCTGTACAAATTACTCTGTATTTTTTTTCTCCACTTAGCGTTATGTTTTTTAGGTCAATCCATGATATTATATCATATGAATATACTATGCTTTATTTTTCTATTCTTCCACAAACATTTAGTTTTTTCTCCCAGTTGTTCTTTATGACAAACATGGCTACAGTGAACATCTGTGTGAGTGCCTCTGGGTGCAATGTACAAGAACCTCAGTAGAGTATATTCTTAGAAGCAGAAGGGCTGGGATGTAGGATAGAAACACTTTTAGTTTTACTAGATGCTGCCAAATTGCTATGAAAAGTGTCTGAACCAGTTTATATTCCCACCAGTGCACATGGGAGTTTTATTTTCCCTATATCCTTGCCCAAAATTGATATTGTCAGACTTTAAATCTTTGGCCGTGTGAGGGATGACAGCCTGCTTTATTTTTAGGGTCCCCAGCATTAAAGAGAGAGAGAGACTGGCTGGTTCAAACATTCCTGGATTTGTGCTGGTGGTCCCTACCCCAATTCCTGAGAAAGTGGTTATACCTGCAATGATATTAAAGATACAAACATTTGCAGAAGTGTCTCTGCTTTTGTTGCCTGGTTTGAAGAGATCATGAGCTCATTCTCTGTGGTAGTTACCGAGAGCCCTTTGTGGTCGTTATCTGATGAGGGTATCATGGCACCGTCATCTGATTCCATCCAGAGGGATTTTGCTCTCTCTGTGATCTTTATCTGGTGCTCAGAGCTTGCCACAGCACCAAAGTTCAAACACCGCAATCATCTTGTTCCTTACTGAGGCAGACATTACTTTCGTAACACATTACATTTGCCTTTCTTCTGTCTGCAAGACTGGTGAGTTCAAGAAGAATTTCTCTCCCTTTTTTTTCTGAAAAGTCAGGAAAACGAACAATGCTGTACCTAACTGGAACAGCAGGGCAAATTTAGCAAGCGGAATATAATTACCTGAGTTGGAAGTTGGCCAGATCCTCAGAGTAATAGCCTTGGGCTTGGAAAAATGCCATGGGATCTTCTAATGTACATAAATGATCCCACCTCAGATTCACCTCTTACTAGGAGGTTAAAGAAAATAGAGGAATGATGCATGCCTGCTATGTGCTGAGTGCCCCCCGTTACTCAGAGCAACCTTCGCCCTGCTGCAGATGCAATGGATGAGGCCAAGTTTGCAGGGGTCCGTCTTGTTCTCTATCCTGGGTTTGTTCTACATCTGGCCATCGGCCAACAAAATAGCTCCTGATGCGTGGCTCCTCCCATGCTGCAGCATCTGAGTCATTGTCTTCAGTAAGATATAAAGACTTACTTAATGCTTGTACTTCTATCAGAGCTTCCCAAAATGTGTCTCCCACAGTTTTGTTCATTCTTTCCAAGCTCAGCTGCCTATAGCCATAGAAATGGTGTTTATGGTCTCTCCTTTGGAGAATACTGGTACTAATACCTAAATGGCTTTGCAAACTGCTCTTAAGAGACACAGAATTGCAAAACAGGCTCTGTACCAGGGTAATGTATGGTACAACAGCATTTTGAACAGTAAGCTTTAAATGGTTTTGATGATGGGCCTTCTGTAATTATTTTTTCCTGAATCTCTAAGTTTATGGGGAAAACATGCAGATAAAGATTTTAAAGAAAGCAATAGTTTGGTCTTAAAATGTAAAGCTTTGCAGGTAATATTTTAGGATTTCCCAGCAAGATTTCTAAATAATAATCAATTACTTTGAAATCATGATAGTCATTAGATTTAAATCATAAGGGGGCATAAATATTTCATATCTAAAACTCTGCTTTCCAAAAGATTCAAAACTGCTGAACTTTATTTACTTCACTCTGAAGGCTCCTGTTTGGACTTATATAGGTTTATGAGCAGGCATTTCAACATTTTTTAAAAAGTACTTGTTCTGTTAAGAGTATACAGTTGCTCATAAAATTGATTTTAATGTAGTGACAATAAAATGCAGGATCAGCATGAAATGTGGATATGGCTGTGCAGAATCAGCAGCTCGATGGCTTAAGCCCATGTCTAATGAACACAGATAATTTTTGTATTTGGTATGCACACTCAAAATATATTTTGAATTTGGTTCAATAATCCTAGTAGGAGAACCTGAAGAAGCATTTTATCAGCTTCATAATGTTGTCTCCTGTTTTTAAGTAGGTTATAAGCTATGCATGTTGGGTATTTCTGTTATTACCTTGTAGTGCTGGTGTATATTTTTATGTCTTACAAGCCATACAGCATTTTAACAGGTTTATTGAGATATAATTCACATATCATACAGTTCACCCACTTAAAGTGTACACGTCAGTGTTTTTAGTATATTCACAGAGTTGTGTAACCATCACCACAATCAACTTTAGAATGTTTTCATCACCCCAAAAAGAAACCCTGCACCCACTGTTAGGTCGGTTCTCCATGCCCTTGGGCTCCACCCTCAGCTGTAGGCAATTACTAATCTACTTTCTGTCTCTGTAGATTGGCTTGCTTTCTCATAGTTCATTTAAATGGAATCATACAATACGTGGTCTTTTCTGTTTTCTTTCACTTAGCACATTCATGGTTCATCCAAGTTCTAGAGTGTTTCAATACTTCATTCTTTCTTGAAGCTGAGAAACAGTCCATTGTATGATAATACCGCATGTTCTTTACACGTCCATCAACTGATGAATGTTTGAGTTGTTTCTAATTTGAGGCTATTGGGACTAACACTGTGATGAACATTTCCGTTACAGGCTTTTGTGTGGACATTTGTTTTCAACTCTTTTGGATATATACTTAGGAGGAGGATTGCTGGGTCACAGAATAACTCTGTGTTTAGCATTTTGGGTAACAGTGAAATTGTTTATCAAATTGGCTGCACCATTTTACATTCTGAGGAGCAGTGGACTCTTGCCAATATTTGTCATTTGTCCTTTTTTTTTTTCTTTTTTCTACCTCAGTGGCTTTGAAGTGGTATTTCTTTGTGGTTTTGATTCCCTAATGGCTAATTATGTTAAGCATCTTTTTCTCTATTGGCCACTTATATACCTTTTGAAAGAAATGACTATTTAGATTTTTCCCCATTTCTAATTGAGTTATTTATTTTTTCCTCAGTTTTATTGAGAAATAATTGACATACATTACTGTAAAAGTTTAAGGTATCAGCATGGTGGTTTAATATACATATATTGTGAAATGATTACCACAATAAGTTCATCTAGCAACCATCTTCTCACTATAGATACAATAAAGAAAAGGAAAGAAAAGAAAAGGAAAGAAAGAAAAGGAAAACAATTGTTCTCCTTGTGATGAGAACTCATAGGATTTAGGATTTACTCTTGGTATATATACCAAGGTATACTCTATGGTATATATCACACAGTGGGGATAGCTGTAGTCATCATGTTGTATGTTACATTCCTAGTATTTATTTATAACTGGAAATTTGTTCCTATTCACCACCTTCCTTCCTTTCCCCTCCCTGCAACTCCCCCCGGTGACTACAAGTCTGATATCATGAGTTTGTTTTCTTATTTGTTTGTTTCATTTCAGATTCCATATGTAAATGAAATCATGCAGTATTTGTCTTTCTCTGTCTGATTTATTTCACTTAGCATAGTGCCCTGAGGTCCATCCATGTTGTCACAAATGATATAATTTCCTTGTTTTTTATGACTGAATAATGTTCCATTGTATATATATCCCACAACTTCTTTATCCACTCATCAACTGATGATAGAAACTTAAGTTGTTTCCATGTCTTGGCTGTTGTAAATAATGCTGCTATGAATATGGGGGTGCAGATATCTTTTCTAGTTAGTGTTTTCAGTATGTTTGGATAAATTGCTAGAAGCAGAATTGCTGGGTCATATGGTAGTTCTATTTTTAATTTTTTTGAGGATCCTCCATACTGTTTTCCATTGTGGCTGTACCAGTTTACATTCCCATCAACAACACATAAGGGTTGCCTTTTCTTCACATCTATACTGGTATTTGTTACCTCTTGTATTTTTGATGATGGTCATTCTAATACGCATGAGGTAATATCTCATTGTGGTTTTAATTTGCATTTCTCTAAGGACTAGTGATGTTGAGCATCTTTTGTTTTCATGTACCTATTGATCTTTCATATATCTTTTTTGGAGAAATGTCTATTGAGGTCCTTTGCCCATTTTTAAATTAGGTTATTATTTTTTTGCTAGTAAGTTGTATGAGTTTTATATATTTTTTAGATATTAAACCCTCATGATATATATGGTTTACAAATATTTTTCCCATTCCATAAGGTTGTCATTTCACTTTGTTGGTAGTTTATTTTGCTGTGCAGAAGTTTTTAGTTTGATGTAGTCCCACTTGTTTATTTTTTATTCTTTTCTTGTGCTTTAGGTGTCATATCCAAAAAGTTATTACTAAGACCCACGCCAAGGAGCTGTATTCCTTTGTTTCCTTTCAAGAGTTTCATGGTTTCATGTCTCACATTTATGTCTTTAATCCATTTCAAGTTAATTTCTGTGTATGGTGTAAGATATGGGTCAAATTTCATTCTTATACATGTGAATATCCACTTATCACAGCTCCATTATTGAAAAGACTGTCTTTTTTCCATTGAGTTCTTGACTTCCTTTTTAAAAATTAGTTGACTTTGTGTGCTGGGGTATATTTCTGGGCTCTCAATTCTGTTCCATTTGTCTATTTGTCCATTTTTATGCCAGTACCATGCCATTTTGGTGACTATAGATTTATAGTGTAGCTTGAAATCAGGAAGTGTGGTGCCTCCTGCTTTGTTCTTCTTTCTCAGGATTGCTCTGAATATTCAGGGTCTTTTTGTGGTTCCATGTAAGTTTTAGGAGTGTTTTTTCTACTTCTGTAAAAAAAAAAAGCTTTTGGAATCTCGGTAAGAATTGCATTGAATCTATAGATGGCTTTTGGTAGTATTAACATTTTAAAAATACTAATTCTTGGGGTGCCTGGTGGCTCAGTCAGTTATGTGTCTGCCTTTAGTTCAGGTCATGATCCCAGGGTCCCGGGATCGAGCCCTGCATTGGGCTGCCTGCTCAACAGGGAGTCTGCTTCTCCCTTTTCCTCTGACCCTCCCCCCTGCTCATGCTCTCACTCTTTCTTTTCTTTTTTTTACGATTTTATATATTTATTTGAGAGAGAGTGAGAGAGAGCACAAGAGCTCTCACTCTTTCTCACTCAAATGAATAAAAAAATTCAAAAATAATAAAATAATAAAAATATTAATTCTTTCAATCCATGAACACGGGCTCCCTTGCCATTTAATCCATGTTCAGTCCATGAACACGGGCTCCCTTGTGTCTTCTAAAAATTTTTTTTCATCAATATCTTGTCGTTTTCAGTGTAGAGATATTTCATCTCCTTAGCTGAATTTATTCCCAAGCATTGTACTGTTTTGATGCTATTGTAAATGAGATTGATTGCTTTATTTCTTTTTCAGAAAATTCATTGTCAGTGTATAGGAACACTACTCCATTTTATATGTTAATTTTGTATTCTGGGACTTTACTGAATTCATTGATGTAACAGTTTTTTAGTTGAGTGTTTAGGTTTTTTTGTATATAAAATTATGTTATCTGCAAATAAGGGTAGTTTTCTTTCTTTCTAATTCTGATAATTTTTATTTCTTTTTCTTGTATGATTGCCCTAGCTAAGACTTCTAGAACTATGTTGAATAGGAGTGGTTAAAATGGCAGTCTTGTCTTGTTCTAATCTTAGAGGAGAAGCTTTCAACAGTTCATCATTCAGTGTGGTATTATCTGTGGGCTTGTCATATGTGACCTTTTTGTGCCGAGATATGTTTCTTCTATGTATAATTCATTCAAAGTTGTTATCCTGAATGGATATTGAATTTTGTCCAATGCTTTTTCTATATCTATTGAGATGCTCATATGAGTCTTCTTATTCATTCTGTTAATGTGATATAATCATATTGATTGATTTGCATATGTTGAACCATCCTTGCATCCCAGGAATAAATTCCACTTGATCAAGGTGTATGATCCTTTTACTCTGCTGCTGAATTGGTTTGCTAATATTTTATTGAGAATTTTTGCATCTGTATTCATTAGGGATGTTGGCCTATAGTTTTGTTTTGTTTTGTTTTTAGTAGCTTTCTTTTCTAATTTTAGTATCAGGATAATGCTGGACTCAAAGAATGAGTTTGGGACTATTTCCTCCTCTTCAATTTTGTAGAAGAGTCTGAGAAGGATTGGTGTTAATTCTTCTTTAAATGTTTGGTAAAATTCAGTGGTGAAGCCATCTGGTCCTGGGCTTTTCTTTGTTGAGAGATTTTTGGTTACTGATTCATCTCCTTACTCATAATTGGTCTTTTCAAATTTTCTATTTCTTCCTGAATTAGTGGTGGTAAGCTGTATGTTTCTATGAATTTTTCCATTTCTTCTAGGTTGTTTGGTTTGTTGGCATAAAGTTGTTCTTAGTAGCCTCCTACGTCCCTTTGAATTTCTATGGTATCAGTTGTAATGTCTATTTCATTTATAATTTGTTGCTTTGGGTCCTCTCTCTTTTTAACTTGGTTAGTCTACCTACGGATTTGTCAATTTTGTTTATCTTTTGAAAGAACCAACTCTTAGTTTAGCTAATCTTTTCTACCGTTTTCTATTCTTTGTTTTTTTTCTACTCTAATCTTCGTTGTTCCTTTCTTCTGCTAACTTTGGGCTCAGTTTGTTCTTTTTCTAGTTCTTTAAAATGTAGAGTTAGGTTGTATATTTAGGATCTTTTTTGATTCTTAAATAGGCATATATTGCTATGAAGTTCCCTCTTAGAACTACTTTTGCTACATCCCACAAGTTCTTGTATTTTGTGTTTCCATTTTTGTTTATTTGAGGAAACCTTTTCTCCCCTTTAATGTCCTCTTTGATCCATTTGTTTTTCAGGAGGGAGTAGTTTAATTTCCATTTTCTCATGAATTTTCCAGTTTCCTCTTGTTATTGATTTCTAGTTTCATTCCATGGTGGTCAGAAAAGATTCTTGGTACCATTTCAGTCTTCTTAAATTTGCTAAGACTTGTTTTGTGGCCTAACATATGGTCTATTCTAGAAAATATTCCATGTGTGCTTGAGAAGAATCTGTATTCTTCTGTTGTTGGATACAATGTTTTATATATGTTTGTTAGGTCCATTTGGTCTATAGTGTTGTTCAAGTCTGCTGTTTCCTTAATGATTCTCTCTCCAGATGCTCTACCCATTGTTGAGAGTGGGGTATTAAAATCCCCAACTATTATTGTGTTACTGTTTATTTCTCCTTTTATTTCTAGAAGTTTTTGCTTTTGTGTGTCAGTGCTTCACCATTGTGTACAGATATCTTCTTGTTACATCTAATTATTAATCTCATTGATGTATTAGGCCCCTCTGTCATTACATAATGACTTTCTTTGTCTCTTTTTATCATTTTTAACTTGAAGTCTATTTTGTCTAAGTATAGCTGCCCCTACTTTTCTTTCCTTTTCTTTCTTTCTTTTTTTTTTTGGTTACCATTTGCTTGAAATGTCTTTTTCCATCCCTTCACTCTCATCCGGTGTGTGTCTTTAAGGTTAAAGTGCTTCTCTTGTAGGCAACACATTGTTAGATCTTGTTTTTGTTCTTTATCCATTCAGACATTCTGTGTCTTTTAATCTATTTATATTTACTGTAACTATTGACAGGAAAGGACTCACTATTTCCATTTTATTAATTTCTTTCTGGTTGCTTTGTAGATCTATTTTTCCTTGTTTCTGATTCTGGTGTCTTTTTTGTGTGTTTCAATATTTTTGGTTTCAGTATGCTTTGATTTCTTTATCTTGTTCTTTTGTGAAATTACTACAAAATTTTTCTATATAATTCCCATAAAACTTATATAAAACATCTTAAACTTATAGCACCCTATTTTAAACTGATAACAACTTAACTTTAATAGAATTTGGAAGCTTTACACTTTTACTTCTCCTAAAAGGAACACTTTAGGTTGTTACAAAATAGGTTCTTTTGCTAAAATTTATATGTTTTTTATATTGTATAACTAACAACAGATCATTATATGTTCTTTTTTTTTAACTTTTAGAGTTGTAAATGAATTATGCACCACTATTACCTTATTGCAAAATCTAACTATGACTATAAATTTCCCATTACCAGTGAGACTTACTCTACCTTTTTATGTTTTTATTATGTTAATTAGCATTCTTTTACCTCCACTCAAAGAACTCTCTTTGGCATTTTTTTTTATTAAAGTATAGCTGACATATAATGTTGTATTAGTTTCAGGTGTATAACATAGTGATTTGATAATTCTGTACATATGCAGTGCTCACAATAAGCATAGTTACCATCTCTAGCCATAAAAAATTATTAAAATATTACTGACTATATTCTGTATGCTGTACTTTTCATCCCTGTGACTTGTTTATTTTATAACTGGAAGTTCATACCTCTTAATCTATTTCACCCATCCTCCCACTCTGCTTTGGCAACCACCCATTTGTCTTCTGTATTTACAAGTCTGTTTCTATTTTGTTTATTTGCTTTGTGTTTTGATTCCACATATATGTGAAATCACATGGTATTTGTCTTTTTTTTTTTTGCCTGACTTATTTGACTTAGTATAATACTCTGTATATTCATGCATGTTGTCACAGATGGCAATATTTCATTTTTTATGGCTGAGTAATATTCCATTATGTATGTATGTATATACATGTGTATATAACATTTTCTTTATCCATTCACATATCGATGGGCATTTAGGTTGCTTCCCTATCTTGGTTATTGTAAATAATGGGGCAATAAACATAGGGGTGCCTATATCTTTTCAAATTTATGTTTTTGTTTTCTTTAGTTAAATACCCAGCACTGAAATTAGTAGATTGTATGGTATTTCTGTTTTTAAGGTTTGAGGAAACTCCATACCACTTCCCATAGTGGCTCCACCCATTCCCAACAGTAGTGTACAGGGGTTCCCTTTCCTCACATCCATGCCAACCCGTTATTTCTTGTCTTATTGATACTAGCCATTCTGACGGGTGTGTGATGGTATCTCACATTGTGGTTTTGATTTGTGTTTTCCTGATGATCTTTGATGTTGAACATCTTTTCATACGTTTGTTGGCCATCTGTATGCAGTCTATGGAAAAATGTCTATTCAGCTCCTCTGCCTATTTTTAATCAGATTATCAGATTTTTTAACTTTTTCTTGGTGTTGAGTTGTATGAGTTCCTTATATGTTTTGAGTATTAACCCCTTACTGAATATATCATTTTCAAATATCTTCTTTTATTTAGTAGGTTACCTTTTTGCAAAAGATTGAAAACAAAAACCCACATGCCATTTATTGCATAAAGTGGATACGGAATCCAATACTATGGTGTTTTACTGTTTTGGAGTAGGAAATAATTTAGCAGTTTTTTTTTAAACATTTAAGAAATGCAGACTTCATAATATAGCATCCCAGGTTCAAAATTATTCTTATTTTATAAAACAAAATTAATTTTTTTCACTCATTGATTTATTTTCATACCCACATATTGCTTGTCTGTTTCTAAATTTAGATTTTTTATGAAAACATTATAAGCAGTATGATTAAAATAAGAATAACAGTGACAAAAAATTAGAATTGTTTTCTGAATTACGTTCTGTTGAGTAATGACAGATCACATGCTTTGGTTCAGAGGCACATAGGACTCAGAACTGACATTGCATCTTAAACACATAGGAACCTAACTTGGATTTTTTCTCCCCCAAAATATCAATCATTTTTCTTCAAGATATGAGTGACTTTTAAAAAATATTTGTATATAGTACCTAACTTATTTTTCTATGATAAGGATGTTGAATCTGTTTTGCCACTTGAAAAATTATTTCATTAAGATCCATCTTAAATGCACCTGGGTGGCTCAGTGGTTAAGCGACTGCCTTCAGCTCAGGTCATGATCCCAGGGTCTTGGGATCGAGCCCCGCATCCGGCTCCCTGCTCTGCGGGAAGCCTGCTTCTCCCTCCCTTACTTCCCCTGCTTGTGTTCCCTGTCTCGCTGTCTCGCTCTCTCTTTCTCTGTCAATTAAATAAATAAATAAAATCTTAAAAAAAAAAAAAGATCCATCTTTAACTTTAAAGCAAAACAAAAATAGTTTGGTCCTGTAACCTGTTAAGAGCAAGCTTCCTGCTTTTATCACAAGAGTTACATAGCCTCTTTGGCCCTATAAACGCATTAATGGGGATAATAATAATGATCCTTTCCTCAATGGGGTAAATATAAGGATTAAATGAGTTGATGTATATCAAGAACTTAGAACAGTGCTTGGCACATTCTAAGAGCTCAATAAATGTGATCTATTACTGTTATTTTTAGGCACTCCATCCTGATGGGCCCACTAAAATAAGTTAGCTGCAGATTAAGTAGCTAAACTGATCGATTGCTTACATGGGGTGATTTAGCAATGTCCATCTGCAAATTTAAAATTAAAATTGAATTTAAAATTAAAAAGAAAAATGTTTGCAAATGTACTATGTCTCTGTGTGGGCAGTGCCAGGTTGTTTGGCTTCCATGCTACACAAATAAGAGAGTTGACTGCTTGTTCTGGCAGTTTGGGAATGCCTCCAGTTAATTTCAACCTATGCCATTACATTAAAATGCAAATGAAAATAAAAAAGGGTCAGGACCCAGTCCTCTTTTGCCCGTGTCAGTTTGCCCTTTATTCTCACAAATTACCGTTCTTTGATCTTGTTGTTCGCATTTTGGTGCAGGCTTTAAAGGATCAATAATATGAAACATCTGCAAAAAGATTTGCATCTTGGTCAGTAGTTTCTGGCTTTGGGATCAAAGGTTGATTTGAGATCAATTAATACCTGAAAACCTCTATTCTTTTAACAACTGTTTTCTTAATAAGAAGCAACAGAATATGGCAGAGATGAGAAAATAGGAGAGTTGTAGTAAAAATCCTGTTTGATATTCATGGAAGATATTTAGTTTTTAGAACTCCTGCAGGTTTTAGAAGAAAGCTGGCATAGCATTTTGAAAGGGTATCCAGGAGACGAATGGGCCTATAAATTTGGGGAGAGAGAGAGAATTTTTCTTTTTGAATATGGGATAGATTGAAATTTTCTACTCTAACGGTGCTCTACCTGGTGTTACAATTAAGATAGTTTGGCAGGATTCAGAGCATACAGCTCAGCATTGGATCAGAACTTTTCTGGCTGTAGAACTTTTTCTTGGGATCTTCTCCAGTTTCCAGTGATAAATTAGTTATTTTAAATAGTAATGAACATTTTTGAGGGTACCAGGCACACACAATACCTTCCTGGCATCATATTTAATCTTTTTCCCAGCCCTATGTAATAGGTACTTTTTTTTTAAATCCTTGTCTTACAAATTAAATATATATATATATATATATCTGTATATATATCCACCCACTGAGGCTTGGGTTGAAGAACTTTTGCTTCTGTTCAGAAGTAGTAAGGGGCTGAAATACTGATGCTTGAATGCATGAACACACGTGGCAGAAATCCAAATCTTAAAATAGCATCAGCCTTCCCATTTGAAAATAGTTCTAGAATTCACATCACTGGACAGGGAGAATCCAGGCATCTTAAAACTTTGGTAAGATTATATAGGCCTTTAACATTTATTGAAAAAACTTAAAAATGCCATTATTAGAAATTTTGACTTCCATGTTCTTAAAAGAAACTAATCTGGAAAATAGAATTCCACAGTCCATTTGTCTTGTTCAGCCTGATGGATGAGTTACCATCTTCCATTTAAGTCAATTAATTATCTTTTATCTGAAAAGGATACGTTGCTTATAATAGTGTTTATGCTTAATAGGTTTATATGTGTTCATCTGGCTTCCATTTGAGTTGTGGCTTTTATTATCTTAGCCAGATTATTTTTTTCTAGCAGTCTTATTCTCAACTAAGAAATGCTATTTCCCAAACCAAAGACAGTCAGTGCATTCCAGGGAAGGGCCCTCCCAAAATACAATTTGAACAGAGGTATAAATTCCTTAGACCTTTAACCTTACTGTGTGAGTAATATGCACCAGCAGTCTTTCAGAAAGCTGTATTGAAGATCAAAACAATACTAAAGGAAAAGTAATAACTTTCATTCTGTCCAATAAATCTTTAAGAACAGGGGCAAAGAAAGACAAACTTTCACATAATCATATCTTTGGCCTCCAAATTAAAAATGTAAGTCGTATCCTCACAAATAACCCCCTGGGGGCAGTAAGCATTAGCAGAGTGTATTGATAAATGAGTTTTTCTGTGTCTTTCTTTTTTGGTTCAGTTAGCCATTGCTTGAAACAGAGCCCTTAGGAAAGCAGTCTTCCTGGGGTGGACTTCCCAGTGGATGAACAGCCCAATAGCAGAACTAGTGACAATTCTGATATTCACATTATTTATTATTATTAAGTTAGCTGATATAGCAGATACATATATTTCATGAGTTTCTCAAGACAGATTATAGAAATTAATACTTAGTATTTTTGAGGGTGTGGTGAAAAGAGCTCTTTTATATACCCTGCTAGTAGAGATACCAACAGACCATGTTAGAGGGTGCTCACGTTTCTTAATGGCAAGGGGTTGTTCTGATAGTGCGATGCAAAGCCAGAAGCTCCCACCATTGACCTCAGAGTAATCCATGAATAACATAGCTGCCCATAATATGTCCCCACGAGAGAGGATTCTACCAGGTGCTAGAAGCTTCCTTTTTTTGGTTCCAGTGGAATTAATTAATTAATTAATTAAATTTACCTTCATTCCACCCCCTCCCCATCCCTACCCCATCCCTACCCCATTTTCAGCTGTTCTCATGATTTGGCTTTTCATCTGTCTCCTCACCTGGTGCAATGAATAATCTCTATGAACATTTCTGGTTGAATCAAAGTTCAGTTTCCCAACCTTCTTCAGGTTGTCCAGGCTATGGTCAACATGCTATGTGTGTCCTCAACAGGTTACAGGATACGGTCCATTTTTTAAAACAGTGTGCAGAAATACATGCATATTTCAAAAATTGCTTCTTAGAGATAAATTTTTATATGATTGAAAAATTAAATACTTCTCTATTTTTAATGTTTATTATTGAAAATATTTTCTAAAAGCAAAAAATAAATTATTTAAATCACAAATCCTAGGAAAAAGAATTAAATTGGTTTCCAATATCTTGGACATTTTAAAGCATATTAACTGTATTAGTAGGAAGAATATGTAAGTGAAATTGGTCCAGGTAAGTTGTTTTCAAATGCCATTCAGATCTGGGGGAAAATGAATTATATTATTTCTCAGGCAGTTTGGAAACATGCTATAGTATTTAAAAAAAAGAAAAAGAGAACTGTATGGATATCCCACCCTTGCTCTTCCAAAATAACTCTCCTGCCATGCTAGATAAGGAATGATATTAAAAATTTCAAGATTTGAAATTCATTTTCTAAACAATTTTAGCCCATGGGAAGCTTACTCTTGATGTTCAAACTACATGTATTTTAGCTTTCCCCTTGTGCCACTCAGAAAGTGTAGAAGCTTTTGAAGGGCTGAAAATCTCTAATGGTTATATCAGGAAAGGAAATGTTACTATAGAAAAGAGAATCTTTCTTGCATTTCTGCATCTGTAGGAGGAGTGGTAGACGCTAAGCTGTGTTGTCCCCACACACTATGATTAGGCCTTCTGGTTGAGAAATTTAAGAGAACTCACTTGTAGTGCATAAAAAAGCAAGAAGGATTTTGAGAAAATCCTTGGGGGCCTTGGGGAGTGGGGAGGGAGACAAAGGTGAGAGGAGAAGGAGTCATAGATGGGGTGCAGGGCAAAAAGCCAAGGCGTAAGACATACATGAGTAACATGGAAATTTTGCAATGGATTTTTAGGGGAAACTTTTTTGATTTTTAATTTTTAGTAACTTAACTATGTAAGGGAATACAATACCAGGGTTGATACTCAAAATGCTCCCCAACCTTTTAGGACAGGCTCGGAACTGACCCTGGGCTTACCCAGGTGGGTGAAACAGCAGAATAGCACCTCAGGGGCAATACCCCTTTCCCAGAAGTTATCATGAAAGATGGCTGCACACTCAAAAACCTTGTCTTAGGGACCCAACTTAGTACGGTGGCTTTTAGCAAGAGGCAAGCAGAGATAGGAGGCATGAGAGGGACAGGAGAGGGCAGCATTAGTGAGAGGTCCTGCCGGTCGAACGAGCAGGATAATGTCTTTAAAACAGTCCATCAGAGTATGGAAGGTGGGGGTGGTGCTCAATGTACATGGGAGCCAGCTTGGGAGATTTTTCTCAAAGGAACCTTGGAAGTTCTAAATTATCCTTCGCAGGAGTCATGCAGACAGGAGCATGTGGACATCAGGGATTTGGAAAGGGGCATGCCCTCTGACTGAGCAGTTCCCATGAGAGGAGCAGGACCAAACAGGGCGAAGAGAGAGGCCAAAACCAAAAGCTGATGGAAGAGCTTCCAGCCCAAGAGGCACCTTCTAAACAAAGAAGCCTGGGATTCTAACCCAGCTTCAGAGAGTATACTAATTCTAAATGTAACTCAAACCGTAAGCCTTTTTATAGTTTACCCATGGATGCAAGAGGTGTCTCCAAAGAGGGCACAGAAGAGGCAGCCCCCATACCCAAAATATGTGGAGAAAGCAAGCGAGGACTGTATTACCACAGGTGGAACACTACCATGGCAGTGGGGGGAGAGGTGACAAGGGCCCTTATTGGACTAGAATGAACCACTGAGAGCTGGCAACAGTCGGTAGCATGCCAGTTGAAAATGGCACCCCACCTCCCGATCTACCCACCTCTCTGCCCAGCCAGCTGTGAACTCTGTATCTACGAATGGCTCTCTCACTAGCCAGCTCCTACCATGTTCTGGCAGTTTCTGTTCAAAACTCTTCTTCACCCTTAGCAAAACGTGCCTCTCCGTACTTTGGAACATAACAGTGCAGGGTAGTGTGTGTGTGTGTGTGTGTGTGTGTTTGTGCGTGTGCTTGTGTGCATGTATGTCTGTACGTGTGCATGTGTCCTGAAAGCCTATAGAGCATAGACCGCTCTGATCAGCTATCTTTGAATTCCTGTGAAGTGGCTAAAATCTATTGCTGTACAAACACACGAGTGAACAGAGGAGTTACCACTTCCATCATCTTTCTTCCTTTCTTGAATGCTGTGTACATGGTATAGTTTGATGTCCATGTGGCTAGGGGGAATGTGCTTTGAATTATTTTACAAGGGAAAAACAGTTGAAAAAGATTCTAGTTGATGACAGGTGTGCCATAATGGACATACTGTGTTGGATTTGAAGAAGGATATTTCATTTGCTTATATTTCCTAGACAAGCAAATAGCTTTCTTGCTTTCAATTTAGTCCTGTTAATTTAGTCAAATCTCAAATTCTCAAATTCTTAATGATTTCTATTAATATTGGGAACACCTAATGTAGGTAAATCTAAAATAGTAATTTTTAGGAATTTTTGTGTAGCGACAGTTTGTTCATTTGTGTCAGAGGTGAGGTTAGGAGAATAGAATTCTATAGAAGTTGAAATTGCAAGTAAACAATTTTAAAGAATATAAAATCAATTTAATTAATACAAATTCAATTTAAATAATATGAATTCATTTATTATTTTAAAATAATATGTATTTTATTAATTTTTAATAATTTTATTATTAATTCCAAATAATAAGAATTCGACTCAATGTGCCTGGGCTTTGGAACTGTTCACACTCTGGTTCCAACACTTACTAGGCAAGAACCCACAGTTCCCCCATCTGCAAAGTGGAAAAAAATACTTACCTCAGAGAACATTCATGAATGTTCAGTGGAAAAGTTTCTGGCACATAATGCTCAAAACATGTTACCTTTTGCCATTTTCTAAAAACAAAACATCTTTCAGCTTTTTTGGGAACAGAGACGAAGAGAAATTTGATTTAGGGATTTTTTACAGAGGTCTTTAAAAACCACAACATCATGTTATTCTTGGCCAAACATAATTTAAAATAGTGAAAAATAGGTCATAGGGCTTTAAATTAATATATTAGTATTAGAGAGGTGCCTGGGTGGCTCAGTCAGTTAAGCGTCTGCCTTCGGCTCAGGTCAGGGTCCCAGGGTCCTGGGATCGAGCCCCACATCGGGCTCCCTGCTCCGCGGGAAGCCTGCTTCTCCCTCTCCCACTCCCCCTGCTTGTGTTCCCTCTCTTGCTGTGTCTCTCTCTGTCAAATAAATAAAGAAAATCCTAAAATATATATATATTTGTATTATAAACAATGACCCATAATTATACTGCTTTTTTAGAAGTTATTTAGGACATTTTGCATGCTAAGCATCATGAATACACTTTTGGAATTACTAGTGGCCTCCAAATTAGTAATGGGCTTTTCCTGTGTGTTACTGATATTAAAATGCATTTCTCTTTGTTCTTGGTAGTAACCCACTTCCGTTCCTAATTATGTTCTGCATAGGCTAATATTAGTGCTGGTTTATCATGTTTGGGTATTCAGTAGTGGGGCACCATTCTTTGAAGGTGTCTGGACATGGCCTAAAGACATGCTGATGGTGAGGACAACCTGGCAAGGCATAAGAAATTTATTCTAGTTATTGTCTAGAAGATTTATCCATCCCTGTCAGAAAATACCACCATCCTGTTCTCTTCCTTTTCTACTCCCTAACCTCCTTCCTCCCAGCCCCTTGCTTTTACCCTGTCATTGCTGTGATAAGAGACTTTTTCCTAAAAAATAGAGGTTATCATAAAATTTAATTCCTGACCTGTCATTCCAGTTCCTTCACACATGTGTTCAGTCTGTTGCAGAAATTTGGTCTGTGCTTCTCAGATCAAACAGAATTATCCTTTATTCAGAAGGTTGTCCCCCATGGACAATGTATGTTATGAGACTTAATGCTGTTTAGCATTTAGAATCATACTTTCTTCTTGAACTGGGAATAAGAATCAGCAGAAACTGCCATGCTATGGCAGTCCCAACATAATTCCACAGAGTCTGTCTATGGGGTTAGTATTTTTGGTAGTTGGGAAATATTACATAAGTAATGCTGCATACCAGTTAGTTGAATTAAAATATATATTACGCACAGCTTTGTACTTGGCTTAAAAAAGTTTCCTTGACAGGATCATTTAACTTCTTACTGTTCTTTTCATGTTGCTAGTATAAATACCTAATATGTTTTTGTTCAAAACATCAATTAGGCTTCAGTGTAATCTTTATTAATACAGATCTGTTATTACAAGAAGACTGCTGAGCTATGATAATTTGCACAGCAGGAACAATAAAATATCTTCTTTCTTCTTGGTTCTATCCCAGAATGCTTGGCTTTTCTGTTCTTTCACAGAGTACACCAAAGCCTTTCATGATACCTTTCTTTTACAATCATAATGAGATCTTGAAAGCATTCTTATAAGCAAAAGCGGCGTTTTCTTCAAAGGTAAACAAAATGGAAGGGCCCCAAATTGCAGATAGATTCAAAAAAGACACATGTAAGTGACAGATCTCCACTTCTAATATCTTTAATTCTTTCTCTTCATGTAGCCAGAACTCCCCACTTCCTGCGGATTCAGAACGTGGAAGTCAATGCGGGCCAGTTTGCCACCTTCCAGTGCAGCGCCATCGGCCGGACCGTAGTGGGTGACCGGCTCTGGTTGCAGGTACAGTAACTCAGCATCATCGGTTCAGGGAGAGTCCAGGGACAGCAGTGCATGCCCCCTGGGGAAGGGCTCAGGGGTCCAGGTCAGTGTCGGGTTGCTGATGAATGATTGATGCCAACAGTTGTCTCCCCTCCTTTCCTTCTTTATTGATAAGTTGTGAGATTCCTAAGAGTTCTAGATGATGCCTACTGTTCTTCACAGACCTTTTTCTTTTTCTTTAAATTTTTTTTTCCTTTGTTTCTGCTTAGCCATCTTGCTTTGAAGATGTGGTTGTCAAATTACTTGTAGAGCAGGATATTAAAGTACCAAATATAGAGCTCTCCCCTACTCTTCCTCTTGAGAATTGTCCAGAGCATCACACACACACAAGACACACACACATGCGCGCGCATGCACGCTTAGCCCTTTTTGTAATTTGAATTCCCACAAGAAAAAAAAAGCCTCCACTTAGAAATTAACAACACATCTTTTGAGTATTTAAGTAGACATTTTTAGTGTAATCATAATTTGTGTGTCTTGTTTTATGATGTTTCAAATTCCACCATATATATTTTGCATGGGAAATAGTTTCATGGATGTATCCATGGTTGCCCAAGTTCTGACAGAGTGAGTGGGATTAGGTGACCTATCCCCTCTAACCGGAATGCCACCCGTTCCTTTAGGCTCTGAATTTCATCTCTGCACCCCATGGCCTTCTCCAGTTTCATTCTCCTTTCTTCCTTTTATGTATTGATCTGCAGGATGCTCACTCTTTATGGTGACTGGTGTTGATTCCCACCTACTCCTCTTTTTTGTAGGTCTTGTAGTTAGTTTTGTTTTAGTTTGGTTAATCATATACTTATTTTAGTTTGCTACTGAGCTGCTTCATGATTTAACCTTTTTGTGCATCTGTCCTGTTCCCCCATGACTTCCGCTTCATGCATGCTGACCTTTCCTCTGTGTATCACCTCTCCACCTCCTAGCATCCCTCCTCTTCTGTGGTGTCATGGTGACCGTGACGGTCACATTTGCGTGACACTCTATAACTTTGAAATTTCTCTTGCCTTTTCATCATCACAACTGAAATAAAAGATCGTTTTTATTCCTTCACTTCTGGGGAAAATGGAAGATGGCCAAATGTGCCGTCCCAGGATTAGTCAATAATATGTTGACAACTGGGGAATACATTCTGAAGGATTCTTAAATACTCTTGGACCTACTGCACAATTCCTCACCTTTCTACCTTGATGTCACTGTTTTCTCATTTCCTGCAGTCCCTGTGAGGACATCCCCTGGCCAGGAAGGAGGAATGTACGCAGAAGACTGATGCAGGCACCAAATTCATCTTTATTTCTTTTTCTCTATAAGTTTTGTACTTGATACTGTAAGAGATTTTGCAGCCCATGACTGCTGTGCTCAGCCTTTATCTTCAGTATTTGACTTTGTTTTTTCCTTTATATCCCACTTCCCAGTTCTTTTAGAATCTTGATCTTAGAGACTGAAAATTATTTTCTTCATTAGTGGTTGTTTGGTATTTACCTGGATCAAGATGGGCTGTGTATGGTAATTGATGAGACAGACATTTTTAATTGATATTTTCCACAATGCATTAACTACCTTTTAAAAATGACACTGTCGGGTGCCTGGGTGGCTCAGTTGGTTAAGCGACTGCCTTCGGCTCAGGTCATGATCCTGGAGTCCCTGGATCGAATCCTGCATCGGGCTCCCTGCTCTGCAGGGAGTCTGCTTCTCCCTCTGACCCTCCCCCCTCTCATGTGCTCTCTCTCATTCTCTCTCTCTCAAATAAATAAATAAAATCTTTAAAAATGACACTGTCCTGTCATCTTTGATTTATCTCTAGAATTCTTAATTTTTCATGGAAAATAGTTTTGGGCTCCTGATATTTGTGTTAATGTTACTTCAGAGAACACAATATAAAGTCTGAACTCTCGCCTCAGCAGAGTCTTAGGTATTCCCAAGAATTTATAGGCAAGTTGAGGATACAATTTACTCTTTTTGTTTTTGCAAATGTCCTGGGCTTGGGATGCTCCTGGTTGAACTTCAGCATTGCCTTGGGCATTGGGGATCTTTAACTACTTCCTGCTACAAAGTAAAAGGCTTTGTTTTAAAGAGAATCAGTATCTGAAACTAATGATGTACTATATGTTGGCTAATTGAATTTAAATAAAAAATATAAAAAATAAAAAATAAATAGAATCTGTTATGTCGTAGGGAGAAAGCTAGCTGCTGTTTTGAAAAACAGGTCTAAATGCAGTCTGAGCCCTCACCCCACTAGAATCACTTGGGGAATTTTTTAAAAATGCCTGGTCTACACCAGGATTCTTATTTTATTGGTATGTGCAAGGTCCCGCATTCAGGGCTCCCCAGATGACTCCAAGGTGCACCTGGAGTTGACAGTTACTGGTCTGAAGCAAAGCACAACACATGTCCCAATCAGGAAAGAAAAAGGCAAAACCCAAGGTATAAAGGTACCTGTATTCAGTAGCCTTGATGTGACTGTCATGTTGAATTTCCCATGTCCCCAGACTTTCTTGCTTTTGTTCTATTAGATTTGATCATTAGTGTTGATAAATTGTTTTTACAGTCCATCCATTAATGCCTTTCTTGTCTATTACCCAATCTTGTCTTGCCTTCTTGGCATCGGTGACTACCTATTGCCCTGCAGTTGTCCACATGGTCATATCCTGAATGGGATGATAAAAACAGAGGTGTCGTGACTTTGAAATTCTAAGTGAAACTTCGTTTTTTCTGGACCTGGCATGCCATTTGTGAATCTCCGTGATGTTAGAATAATTTTACTGTTAAATGATTTATTTCCTCTGGTTGGGTATGCATCCTGTGGGGAAGTGTTTATTTTATTAATAGCTAATGAAATAAGACTAGCATCCTTCACTTGCAAGAATTGTTTCTATTAAAATGTATTTGTCCAGAGTGGCTTCTAGTAGCAGTGAGGATTTGTGGCAGGTGATGGTTTCATAGAGCCCTCCTGCCCTCTCACCTGTGCCCTGGCCTTTGCCTGAGGTCATTCTTTAGAAGTTGTGGGGAGAAGCAAACCTGGAATCATGGCCAAAGTCTTTCGAGTATAGAGGTATAAATATGGGCATTTCTTCATTACTCTAAATCTATCACAGTTTCAAAACTGCTTGTCTGCATACAAAAGCACTTGCATCCTCAAAGTAATTCTGAGAGCCAGGCAGAAAAATGAATGAGAAAAATATTTTTAGGCTTTTCTGTCATTCTATCTACTCAATAGTAAGTCAAGATTTAGAAATTAATAGTACATTTTTATTTGGGGAACATTGATGCTTTGGAGTATCATCATTTATAATAATTTGTGTTACTTGTATGATCATAGTTTGAGTTCTACCATAGGCATTTGCATGGTTTCATGGGTGTATCCCATGACCTTATACTTCCTTTATAGATGAGTTTGAGGTGCAGGATTGCTCAAGGTCACAAAGGTAAATGGCATAGCTGGGAATAGTACATTTGTATTTCCTTTACTTAACTATTCCTTGATTCCACTATCCTATAACATCTTCCTGTATTCCAATTCTGGTGAATAGGTAATATGTACTTACCACTCTGTTGGAAGAATTTGGATGTGACTGACATTACATGATTAACAACAAGGAGCCATCATAACCAAAAAAAAAAGTCCATATGTATTACATGTCCATATTGATCTACCTCTACGAAAATGGCCAGCAGTTTGATTGTTTAAAATATAGATTAAATATGATCGCTGTCAGAGCCTTTCACAAAAACATAGCACATATAAATCTGATGACACTAATGAAGAAATGTTTATGATTAACAGATGTGTTCCATCTGCTTACATTTTCCCCGTCTCATCTGTGGGCTATAGGTTATTGTCAACATAGAATTGGTTTTTCTAGAATACAAAGCAACAGAGTAAAACACAGTTCACGAGCATGCGTTAGCATAGTGGCAAAGGACTTAAAACACCTTCCAGACAATGTATAGTAGGAAGACTGCATCTACAAAATTGTTTTCTCTTTGTAGTACAAAAGTGATGTGCAGTGTTTTTGTTGAGATACTTGCTATATGCTATCAGAAATACAGTCTATGCATACAGCAGGGTCTGTAACTGTGGGATACACTCAAATGAAATGCATGTGTAAAATCATTCAGGTACCCAAACTATAACAGTATTGCTTGTTATTATCAACTTTCTGATCACTGTGGAGCCTACATTTTGAAAATATCTTAGGATATGTATAGATAAGATACAGAGAAGAGAAAATGGAATTTTAGGTGTCCTTTTCATACTTACATATTATATGCTGATGGGCAATTTCTGAGTTATATATATTTTTACATAGTCCTAAAAATCCCTTAAGCCATGTATGATTATATTAAATTTACTATTGTTCTTTCTTAAGTATTTTAAATTTTATTTTCCTACATATACTTGTTTCCCCTAGGAATTCACATTTATAATACCTATTTTAACTTTTCAATAAATAAAGATGATCACCAAAGCTAGTATTGATGGTCATAAATCTGAAGATGGCTTGTACACATTGTTTTCTAGGAAACCTTGCATTCTTCCCCTGCATCTGTGTAGTATGGGCATTTTTGTAACTTCTGCTATGTAATTCATTTTTGATCATTGTGGAGGCTCCTCTAAATTCCTTCGTCTTCTTACTCAGTGTCTTAGTTGGTTTGGGCTACTCTAACAAACCACCACAGGGTGGGTGGTTTAAACAGTTTATGTCTCACACTTCTAGAGACTGGCATCCAAGATCAGGGTACCATCATGGTAAAGTTTTTGGTGAGGGCTCTAGCTCCCTGGTTTCTAGACTGTCTTCTTACTGCATTCTCACATGTGGAGAGAGAGCTCTCAGCTAGGCATCCCCTTATAAGGACACCAGTTCCATCAAGAGGGATTCAGTCTGATGACCTCATCTAAACCTAATCACCTCCCAAAGGCCCCTCCTCAGTACTATCACACTGGGGATTAGGTTTGATCATATGAATTCGGGAGAGACACAAACATTCGGTCTATAGCATTTCGCTACCATCTCAAACTCAGAAGTGGGTGGGAAATGAAAGTGGTTCAGCCTCCAGGACAAATGGCAGAATCAGGGAGGCAGTTGGAGGTGCCTTTTGAACAGTAGATGAATGGCAGCTTTGCTCAAGCCAGGAATTAGCATGTGCAAGTTGGGTGAATAGTAGTTGGCCAAGGAAACCTGGAAAACAATAATTTTCTCTCCACAGATCGTAGAGACTCCTATCATTTTTCAATGGCTTACTTTTTAGAATCACAGAATTACATAATATCTGAATGTGGAATAGTCTTCAAATTAAATTCCTCATTTTATTAATGAGAAAATGAAAGCCCCGAAAAGGTAGGAAACTTTAACACAATTGTATATTATGTATTTATTATTATATATGTTAAATGCAGTTTAATTTGCTAGTGAATGTCAATTATAAATATATATTTACAAATAAGTAAATTTTGCCACATGGACATTTTTCTTCATTGAGTACTTGTCTTTCAAATAATGGTGGTCTTTAACCAAATATGCTCAGATTTACCATGAAAACATCTGTGTTAACTTTGGAACTATCATAGTACAATGTCATTGAGTTTTACTTTTTTAGCAAATGGGGCTTAGTGTTCATTAGAAGTAAGGCACGAGAATAACATTTTTAAATGATTTCATAACATGCATCTCTTCATAGAAATAGAAAAGGAAATTGGATGGTCACTATGAAGTACTCTATTAAAAATACTTGTTGCAATGTAGCAGCTAGAATAGTACCTACCATATAACAAATATTCAGTAAGTGCCTGCTCCTGGCACTTAGCTTACTGACTACCTGAACAAATCATGTGTCTCCTCCAGGTGAGTCTCAAAGGAAGGCCCACAGTTGGACCAGGAAGCCGGCACAAAAAACAGACACAGAATGTGTCTTTCTGGGATGCTTGTTTTATGGATATGGTTCATCTCCAAGGGATGGTTTTGATGAGAGAAGGGGCATAGAGAACCTAGTAATGTCCCTTTTGCTTCTTCAGAGTATGCAGCAAATACCATGCAGAGTTAGAGTAATTTTGGAAGCAAATGTGGTTAATATGTTATCTTTTCTAAAACTTCATTTCTTGTACCTTTGCCCTAGGTATTTTTCTTCCCCTCAGTTGTAAAATTTTGTTCTCTAATTCATCCCTTAGAAAAAAATTCTTGCCACAGGACTTCAGTTAAAAGTAATAGAAATATATCTCTCAAGGATAATGTGTTTGAGTCCTCACTATGACAACAGATCTGTGTCATAGTAATTGATAGATGAACTCACCTCGCTTTTTTTTTTGGTATTGAGTGTAATTCAGTATGAGCTCTTAAATTGGGAAGACTGATCTTCTAAGAATAATGTTCACTTAGTGTTAAAACTTTTGTAATTGTTGGCCTAGAGATTTTTTTTTCTTTTGAGAGTTTGATATATGATTCCATTTAACTGGGTATGAGTTACCCAATTATGAAAATAGTATTTTTCACCAGTGTAATACATTTCTCATATTTCTTTTCTGAGCTAGATTTTTAGACCTTTGTGGGGCTTTTTTGAGAGAGAAAAAGGAAAATCTTTAGATTTTTAGTTCTAATAAGAATAGGTCCTCTGACCTACTATATAATTTGATTTATGAATGAATAAATTATAAATTATATTGCTAGTATTTATATCACTGACTTCAACAGATGTGTTTGAAATAAAAAAATTACAATTCCATTTACCGAGCACTGCTGTGCACTAGGTACTCTGCTAGGCTGTGTTCAGGCATTTTTTCCCTGAACTGATCCATAGGAGCACTCTCTTATATGCCCATAGAAGAAGAAACAGGCTTGGGAAGTTTCAGTAATTTTTCCAGTAGCACATTGCTAGTAACAAGAGCTAGGATTTGAACCAGGCCATCTAACTCCAGAATGTACATCCTTAACTATAATGCCTCTTGCATGGTACAAAGACCCAGACATTTCCTTGTGGATTTACAAACATCATGTAGTAATTACTTGATAGCTTTTATCAGAATTTAAAATTAAAATTCTATTCATGTGTGTGGATGTTGCCTTGGTGTTTTTGTTAAGGAATGTATGTGTTTGGTCAACCTTTCTTGGTGGCTTTTAGTTTCCTTTATCGATTATGAGGGGGAAAAAAGCAGAACTGTGTATCAGACCAATTTTGCTATTATATATAAAAGCCATAAAATGATTTGAAAAGAAGTAAAATTATGGTTCCCTTGGCAAGCTTAACTTGGGTATTTTATACCATATATATTAAAGCATAAATTTAACATCACTTACCATCGTAGAAAATACCAGGAATGCACAAAGAGGACTGTCTTCAGTTGCTATAGGAACCATTTGCTCCTTAAAACTTGGAGTCGTTGAAATTACATCCATTATTGTTTTAGTCAGTTGAATATCCATATATTTTATATATATATATAAAATACAGTATGCACATTCAGACTGAAACCACCAAAAGCCTTCAGAGCATATACCATATGTTTTAATTTAGTATGATTTTGGATTGGCTTAATTTAAAGGTAAAGATTTATTTTACATTGACAAAACAGTATGACTTACCAAAGGAGATTCCAGGAGGCATTAATTAATAAATTTTATTTTGTGATATTACCTAACTCAGTCAAAAAACACATAAATCACTGGTGCTTTGAGAAGGATGCCCCAGGAAAAGCTGGAGCAGCAGTTGGAGAGCTTTGTCCTCTGCAGCAATCTAAAGGTCTCCTGGCCAGGATGGGAAATTGTACTTGAAAACTGTGGGTCAGGATGGTTCAGTTTGGAGGCAGAAGAGAAAGGCATCAACTAGACCTCTGAAGGGCTACTTACTTTGGGGCCAAGAGCCATAAATCCTTTGAAAGCAATTTTTTTTTGCTGCTTTTCTCAAATTCATCAAATAGTTCATTTGTTTCTCTTGCTTCCAAGAATCCATAGCTATGTCACAAGAAGAGAAGGCAGAGGTGGCTGTGCTCTGGAATTTCTGTGATTAAGGGCTGAGAATACTAACACTCTGCCTTTCTATCTCCTTTTACTGAGTTGGGCCTTGGATTGATGGTCCTGGAGAGTTTGGACACTGTTAGGATCTCTAGTTTTGTTGTTGTTGTTGTTGTTTGTTTTTGTTTTTGTTTTCCCTCTTCTATCTCTTCTTTTTGGAAGGAGAGGGAAAAAATGGAAATGTCTTATGTGGGTGGTTTATGTACCTACCACAGGTGGCCTTAGAAGTCCTAGAAGGTTTTCAAGTTTCATCATCAGGCATCATGTACAGAGAAAGGAGAGAAGTTTACTTAAGTCCTCCCCTGAGATGGAAAGAAAATTCGGCAACCTATGATGGGTTTTAATTTTAAAAATGTCTTTTGGACTGTAGAAGTGTGACTTCCTACAGAGGATGGACTTTGAAATCATAAAGCAGATTGTTATTCTCTTCTGCATCCCTCCTATGTATAAGACTGCCATCCTTCATTCCCTTATGCAAAAGAAAGGGCATTGGCTCTTGTCCAAATGTAATAAGATTGTGTGTCTCTGTTAGAAGAAGTGATGTCCTCTAAGCAGAAAGGACAAGTGACTAACTAATGGATTTTCTGTTTATTCTTAAGATTTGGAAGCCCATTATTACTTTCACTCAAGAAGTGTATATTATACACTTTCCATGTGCTAGGTATATTAGTTAGGCAAATGTTGCCAAAGATTTAGCCCTGGGATGTGGCTTCCCTTGGTCAAAGTGCACTTTCTCTTCTACTGGTGGTGCTACCTTTACCATATAAATGGCTTAATGCTTGCACAGGAAGTGAATGGCACCTAGACAAAATAGTTCTACAGCATTGCAATATTTCTAAGCCAGCAGTAAAATCATTTTGGGAAATAATCATGGTTAAAATAGTTGTTCAGAAATACAAAATGAGCGATTCTTTTCTTAACTGCTTCCTTGAAGAAAAGTTTCTTTTCACTTTTATTATGGAAATTGCGAATATACACAGAGGTGGAGAGATAATGGAAGAAGCTTAATATACTCAGCGTCCCACTTCAACACCTAACAATATGTGGTCAATCGCTGCCTCTCTGTTTCCACCTGCCCTCCCCCCTCCCCCCATTGTTTTGAAGCAATCCCAGTCATATCATTTAACTTGTAAATGTTTCTCTAAAACAGGGGCTGGCAAACATTTTCTGCAAAGGGCCAGGTTAGTAAATTTTGCAGGCCAGACGGGCTTTGTTGCAACTGCACAGCTCTGCTGTTGTGGCAGGAAGGCAGCCCCAGACAACACACACATGAATGAGAGTGGCTGTTCTCAATGCAGCTCTGTGTATGGACACGGACATTTGAATTTCATGTGATTTTCATTGTCACAAAATAGTATTCCTGCTTTGTTTTTTTAATCATGAAAAATGTACAAACAGTTCTCAGCTTTCGAGCTGTACAAAACAGGTGACTGTAGAAAACAGGAGCCTCCGACTCCTGCTCTAAAAGATAAGAGCCCTTAAAGTAATAATAATAAACACTGTGCATGACCTAGAAAAATAGTCAGTGTTCAGATTTCCTTGACTGTCTAATAACCTTATTTCTTTTAGCCGTTTGTTTGCATTGTGATAGCAGTGAAATTGACATTTTGCAACTGGACAATGAGTGTCTTAAGTCCTTTTTATCTTAAGGTTCTTCATCCATTCCCCTTCCCCCTTTTGGGGTGGTGGTGGTTGTTGCTGGAACTACGTTTTTCTTGTATTTCCCATATTTTGAGTTTTGCTTGTTGCCCTCCGGGAGTGTCATTTAATGTGTTCTTCTGACTATTGTGTTTCTTGCAAATTATGTTCCTTTTTGTGATTTTATCCGCCACTTATGACCACTCCTACATTCATTAATTCATTAGGGGTTGCAGAATGGCTCCATGATATTAGTCCTTCTTGGTTTAGTAGCTAGAATACGTCCAAAAAGAAAAGCTCTCCCATATCAAATATTGAGTTACCCTAATATGGAAATAATAAAGGGAAGATGGTATAAATGCTTGATACTTTGTCCTTTTCAGCACATTTTCAGAAATAATGAGGTAGTTCACTGGCATCACCTAAAAGTGACCAAGGGGTTATTAGTATTATTGTTATTGTCGCCAGCATCTTGGTCATCATCATCACCACATTGTCGTCATTGTCATTGTCATCAACTTGCAGATTTAAACATATTTGATGTGTTTTGACCCATCACACTTATTATCTTTATTGCCATTCATATAAATGGGGCTTACTCAGGTGGGTGACCCCTGTCCTGGGCCATGTTAGATGGCTTTCTTACTTTCTGGTGTGACAATGTATTCCAGGCTTATATTTTACATTTCCACCTTGATGATCTAGAGGCAACCATTTCTCCAGGGAGCCCTGGTTCTTGTATAGTGGGAACTGGTCATTAGAAATTATAGTCTGGGGGTGCCTGGGTGGCTCAGTTGTTAAGCGTCTGCCTTTGGCTCAGGTCACGATCCCAGGGTCCCGGGATCGAGCCCTGCATCGGGCTCCCTGCCTGGCGGGAAGCCTGCTTCTCCCTCTCCCACTCCCCCTCTTGTATTCCCTCTCTCGCTGTGTCTCTCTGTGTCAAATAAGTAAATAAAATCTTAAAAAAAAAAAAATTACAGTCTGAGCATAAGAGGTACTCATTACTACATTCTTTTGTCTCTGGATTCCCATTGGGCAGAGCTAGGATATATATGTATGCCCACATACACACATTTAAAAACATGTCCTGAGATTGTACTGATAATTTCAATTGAAATTCAGAACTACTAGGCTTTTAGCCTCCTGTATCTTGCATCTTTAGCTCACTCAGCTATGTTTTCAGGAAGAATTGTGTACTTTAAGGCATATTGATTGGGAAAAAGTGATGTTCTTAGCCAGCCATGTTGAAGACTAGCCCCGTTTTTTAGATCATGAACAATTATGCAGGCACTGCCATCTTCTTCATATTAGAGAGCCATTATTACAGTTTTGAAGGAAACAGGGTCGATTCCTTGCCTTGCAAACTCAAACCTTTAAACTAATGGGAAATGTCAGTCTCTGAGTTTCCTGTGGCTGAGTTAATCTAGTCAACAGTAGGATATTTGATTTTAAGACTATAGAACTTCTAATTTCATTGGTTTCTAACTACTGCGTTTATTGTGTTCATCCTCTATTATTTGGATAAACGTCTCTAAAATTTAAACAAAAGTTGGTTAAATAACATTATTCAAATATTACAAATATATAATGAAATGGACTATGTCTAAATATCAGCATGAGATTCTAAATTTCCATAATCAAATTTTTACTTGAGAATACCTGTAAGACTATTACATGTTCAAAGAATATGCAGCTTTGGATATCTGCATGTTACTTTGGCTATCTGTATATTTTTTAGCCAGTTTAAGTATACATGTCAGTGTATATTCAGAGTATATGGTAATATAAGTAAGAACTTCTAGTAAATATTTGGGTTGGTAAATATTTGGTAAATATTTGGGTTGGCTTGGTTATGGCCTAGAAATCAAAGGTCAACAGTATCTTAGTTATTAAAATAAGTAAATAAATGGATAGATAAAGTCTCCAGAAGGTAGAATTGTTGGGGTATTTGATTATTACTGGATTTAGATTATGTAAATGTTTTCAACATGTTTATTCCAGGCCTTGCTGATATTATTGTGATCCCAGTGGTGAGAATTTCAGTCAGTGTCATCCAAATGAGTGCATGTGCAAGTGGGATAACACAGACTGTTTTCCCTATTGAATAAATGAAGGCGTAGCTCATCCCCAGATGTATGGCTCAGGAAGGGTGACTGGCCAGTATCTCCTCCAGGCTTGTGTACTCAGAGCAGCTTCAAAATGCCCAGGATTGACTGACTTGATCCAAGTGCTGCTAACATCCCAGACCTCAATTTCTTTCAATCATTGCTCTGATTATGGTGAAACTATTCCCGAAAGACTTAATATGTATCTTTTTGATGGTAAATTACTGCTCATTTAGAAGTCCTACAGTCAGTCCCTTGCATAAAGAAGATTATAAGTCTAATTTAAATGACTGTCAGTACCTTTTTTCCTAGCATGCTCAAATTGAAATACATGCATGTTTAAAGATACTCTTGGTTTTATACAAAGCCGTATTTAACCCACTAAGATCCTTTCCTCTCAGACATGGCCATTAGGGTTGTTCCATTAAGTTAACAAAGATAGGTCAACAATTTCTTTAACAACCCTGGTCATTCAGGTGCCGGGTTCTGCCTCAAGTATGGGTTTTTGTTTCTGACAGGCATGTCCTGGGCTCTCTTTCACCGTGAACTCTGATATTCTAAAGAACAATCTGGATACCCATCCTTGGAGATGCCACATTGTCCTGCTGTAAGGGTTTTGGGAGGGCTTGCCTTGGCAGGGCTGCCTCTCCCTAACTCTGTGAGAATTTAGAGGAAAACCAGCTGACAAATTCACTGTCTCTACCTAGTGTACATTTTCATTGTTTCATTTTGCCAGAATAACAGAAAGTATCCCATAGGCTCTGAGATGCTCAGCAGAACTGGAGGTTCTGAACACATTGTCCTATCTGTCACCTCTGTCGTGGGGAAAGACAGGGAAAAGAATCACATGCTTTTCACGCCTCCCTGAATCAGAGAAAAGGGGCTGCTATTCCCCATACTTCCCTGTTTAATTCTGACCTGAGGAAGCCTATCTATGGACCAAAAGGCATTAAAAATCAACTTGTTCACTCACCCATTCAATGTCTAAATCCCTTTAATGTTGCCCCCAACCTTTCCTTGGGTGTGCCAGGCATGGTTTTTGTGCTAGAGATATTATAGCAATTAAAAACCTGGCAAAGATCCCTGTCTCTGTGGGACTTATATTCTGGTAGGGGGTGAAGACAATGATTCTTGCCTCTTTGGGACTTGTATTCTGGTAGGGGGTGAAGACAATGATCCTTGCCTCCGTGGGACTTGTATTCTAGTAGGGGGTGAAGAGAATGATCCCTGCCTCTATGGGACTTGTATTCTACTGGGGAGAGATAGACAGTGACCCTAATAAGTAAGCTTTGTAGTACATTAGCAAGTTCTTAGTAGCATTAATAGCAGTAGCTAGGCAGGACACGGGGCATCAGCAGGGCCATGCAGGAGAGGTTTCAGTTTTAAATCTGGGGACTGGGTAGGATTCCTTTAGAATATATTTGAGCAGGACTGGCAGGAGATGAAGGCATGGGCGGTGGGGATAAGTCAGGGAGGGCCTACAGGAGGAGGAAGGGACAGACCTCGAGGGTAGCATACCTGGGTGAGAAAGTGACAGCATGGAGCCTGGTGTGGCTGGAGCCCAGGCATCCCACAGACTTACGGGGTCACAGCAGAGTATGCGGGGGTGGGTGGGACTCGTGTACATTCTTGGAGGTCACTCTTATTCCAAAATCTAAAAATGGAAGTTCTCCATATCTAATCTCACTTTTGTAATTTGTTTGGTGACAACACTTGACCTGAAACTTTTTATGGCCTGTTTTTCCTCCTTAGAGTCATAGTCACATGTTTTGATACAGAAATATCAATATCCTTGGTGATAGGGTGCTGACCCAGACTTTCCTGGGGTATCACGTAATATGCAGTATAGAAACCTTTTTAAAATTAAAAATAGGTGCGCCTGGGTGGCTCAGTCATTAAGCATCTGCCTTCAGCTCAGGTCATGATCCCAGGGTCCTGGGATTGAGCCCGGTATCAGGCTCCCTGCCTGGCGGGAAGCCTGCTTCTCCCTCTCCCACTCCCCCGGCTTGTGTTCCCTCTCTCGCTGTCTCTCTCTGTCAAATAAATAAATAAAATCTTTAAGAAAAAAAAAAGTAAAATTAACAGTAAATCTGAATTCTGAACCACAGTTTACCCGACGAGTTTCAGGTAACTGATAGAGCCCATGGCCATGACATGCAAATGTAGTTCCTATTTTACATGTCCGGTCTTTCAATTTTGGAAGATGATTGTCCTCTGTCTCTTAAGTCATCTGTTTCCAGGTGTTTACCAGCTCTTTACCTGTAGAGATGAGTGCTGCGTGTTCACATTGAGGTCCTCTTCTCGTTCCTCTGAACAAACCTATTACTCATATGTTCCTCGGAAAACAGGGGCCCCTGGAATAGAATGCCTTCATCTGGGGGTGTCTCTTAGCACTGCCTCTCCGGATACTTTATTTCTATTAATACAACTGAAAATTGAATTAGGTTTGATAAAAATCCACCTCACGATCTTTATATACCTTTAAGTGATGAAGGTGGTTCTAAGTCACATCTCCAATGATCCCCTTATAAAGTCCAGAGAATACAGGATTGATTTACATTTATCTTGATTGATATTTATCTTGTTAATTTAAATTCATTGTTAGGCTTTGCAAATATCTTTTTCTTTTATCCCAGGTTAGTTGTCACCTATAGATGTGACAAACACAACTATGACTCTATCAACGACATTAATAGACATATTGGAGGAGTCAAGGACATAACCTTTGCCAGGGCTTCAGAAACATGCTTTAGCATCCATGCTGACAAGTAGCCATAGACTCTGGTCATTCACAGGCTTCTAGTCTGCCCAGCCCTCCTGGCACGTGTCCCATATTGCTCTCCTCTTGTCCACGGAGATGTCACAGGCGTTGCTGCCTGGTGCCCTGCCAGCGTCTGTAAACACTCCGACCTCCTCCTTTCTAACAACCCAAGAAATCGGATTTGACACTAACAAGGTGAAGAGTGAACTCTCTCCTCCTCTGTCTAGCCCCCATTATCTGAGGACATCCTCTCATGTGTCTTCCATCAACCCAGTTGTGGATTGCTTCTTCGTGCATGTTATCAGTCACTGAGCTAATACAGAACCTAAAGTCACTGTTGGACCTGATGGGTTTTTTTCAGCTTCAGGAAACAAGGAGACTATTATTAAAGTATCAATGTCAGAATTTCAAAGGAGATGAATCAACATTGTCCAAGAAGTGGGTCTTTCTTCCCTGTGAGTTATGACTTTCTCTCAAGTTTGGGCCTTTGGTCTGCTCTCATCTCTGTGTCTCTGCCTGCCTCAGTCCTTGCCATCTTTGAGCCCTTCCTCTGCCATGCTCCCTCTCTCTTTTGTCGCCTCACCCGACTTCTCTCCACTCCTTTTTGACTTTCTGTCATTGTGCTACAGCAGGCCTCCCTTATTCGCGGTGTCAGTTACCCACGGCCAACCATGGTCCAGAAGCAAATGGTCCTCCTTCCGACATATACTCAGGTCAGTAGCAGCCTAATGCTGCGTCACATGCCCAAGTCACTGCCCTTCCTCCATCCCATCACGTAGGCAATTTCTCATCTCACAGCATTACTAGAAGGGTGAGTACAACACAGTATTAGAGAGAGACCACATTCACATAACTTTTACTACAGTATATTGCTATAATTGTGCTGTGTTATTAGTCACTGTTGTTAATCTCTTACTGTGCCTCATTTATAAATCAAACTCTATTATAGGTGTGTATGTATGTGTAGAAGAAAACATAGTATATTTAGGGTTCAGTACTATCTGTGGTTTCAGGCCTGGGGTCTTGGAACACACTCCCAGCAGATAATGGGGGACAACCTAATTCCCCCCTTTTCTCCTTTGACTCTTTTCCCTCTTTCTTTTATTCTTTCAGTCTTCACACCTTTTTCTCCTGTTGTTCTCCTGCCTTGTTTAGACTTTTGTATTTTGTTCTCTGCTCATTTGGTTCACATTGTGTACACCTCAATGTTCTCCAGGCTTTAGGCTATACTTACATTTTCAAAGTGGGATTTTTCTGCCTGTATAAAATTACTGGTGATGCCACAAATTTAAATGATATGCATCAACCTGAGTGATTTATCTTCTAGATATTTAAATATTGCCATGCGTCCCTAATTCTAAATATACATGTTAGTAGTGCTGCATGCTCTTCAGTTAAATTATCTTAAGCACACTTAATCTTATTTAGTTTGGTTTATCTATTCCATTTTTAGAAATAGCCACTTCTTGATATTGAAGATATGAATTTCAAGGAATATCCTTGTCTTATGGGAATATCCTTGTCTTATGAAGCTGAAAAAAACCCATCAGGTCCAACAGTGACTTTAGGTTCTGTATTAGCTCAGTGACTGATAACATGCACGAAGAAGCAATCCACAACTGGGTTGATGGAAGACACATGAGAGGATGTCCTCAGATAACGGGGGCTGGACAGAGGAGGAGAGAGTTCACTCTTCACCTTGTTAGTGTCAAATCCGATTTCTTGGGTTGTTAGAAAGGAGGAGGTCGGAGTGTTTACAGATGCTGGCAGGGCACCAGGCAGCAACGCCTGTGACATCTCCGTGGACAAGAGGAGAGCAATATGGGACACGTGCCAGGAGGGCTGGGCAGACTAGAAGCCTGTGAATGACCAGAGTCTTATATTCTGCACCTCAGAATATTACAGGGAATTTATCATTCTTGAAAATATTAAAAATGGGATGCATTTTAATTTTAAAATTCTATCTAGTAGGAGAATAACTGAATTTGTACTGTGGAAGCCATGCAGTACCACAAAAATAAATATAATTTTTTCCTGTATATTTACTCTTTTACCCAAGATAAGCTGAGGGGTTCCCCCCGCTTTTTTGGAAATACTGTAAAAAAATCAGTGATTCAGGCCAATTCTCTGTCCTATTTGATCTCTTTGTAATATCTGAAAGGAGTTGGAAAACAACTTGATTTTAGGAGCCATCTGAACTCTTGTTAAAAAACAATTCTTATAAATAGATAATTAACTCTCTCCTTTTTTTTTAATTTTACTTATTTTTTTTTTTTTTTTTTAAGATTTTATTTATTTGCGAGAGAGAGAGAATGAGAGACAGAGAGCATGAGAGGGAGGAGGGTCAGAGGGAGAAGCAGACTCCCCGCTGAGCAGGGAGCCCGATGCGGGACTCGATCCCAGGACTCCAGGATCATGACCCGAGCCGAAGGCAGTCGCTCAACCGACTGAGCCACCCAGGCGCCCTAATTTTACTTATTTATTTGAGAGAGAATGAGAGACAGAGAGCATGAGAGGGAGAAGGGTCAGAAGGAGAAGCAGACTCCCTGATGAGCAGGGAGCCCGATGCGGGGCTCGATCCTGGGACACCAGGATCATGACCTGAGCCGAAGGTAGTGGCTTAACCAACTGAGCCACCCAGGCGCCCCAATAATTAACTCTCGTTAAAGTCTTTTATGTTGTCCATAAAAAAAAAAAAAACCTTAAAATTTTTCATTCCCTTTAAACCAACAATTTTAGGCATAGGGATTGTCCTAACATCATTTATAATAGTGAAGCATGTAAATAATTTCAATATATAGTGATAAAGAAATATATACATAAATAATGGCTGTAGCTATAAAATGGGAAACATTAAAAAGCATGTTTTTGGAACCATCTAAAAGTATAAAAAATCTGTAGATATCACAGAGAAACGACCACCATTTCAAATTTAATTTAAATGAAAATAATGCATTAGAAAAAAGTAAACTAAAATACCTTAAAATATTTACAATATTTATCTTTAAGTAATTGGATTATGTATAGTTTTTTGAATACCTACATTTTTTATTTTTTATATTTAAAAAAAGTTTCTACAGTAAACGTTAGATTTCAAAAATCCATTTCTCTTTTTATTGTCCTTAAGAATATATTTTGTGTGGGTCTGCCCTGTGCCGGATGTATCTGGTGGTTTGTAGACATCTACGATGCTCTGCCATCTGGATTGTGTGTTGGCTCCACCCCACCCAGCTGAATAAAGCCTTCCTCTCTTGTTTTCTTCTTCTGCCCCTGCTTGGACATATCAGGTCTGCTTTGCATCTCTCCTACTATTCTCCATTCAACTCACCAAGTACATTTTACCTATTTTTTGCTATCATTTTTAACCTGCATTCCAGATTATTTTAGGGCAGTCTTCAAATAAAGGTGCAAAAGCTAGAGTTTATGCTGTTGATTTGTAGTAATGAGTGATGACTTAATATGCATAACATGAAGTTTACCATTCTGACCATGTTCAAGAGCACAATTCACTGGTTAAGTACATTCACAATGTTATGTAACCATTACCACTATTTATTCCAAAACTTTTCTATTACCTGAAACAAAATCCATTAAGAAGTAACTCCCATTCCCTCTCTCACCACCCCTGGTAACCTTCATTCTACTTTTTGTCTCTATGAATTTGCTCATTCTAGATTCCTCATATAAGTGGAATCATACCATAGTTGTCCATAGTGACTGGTTTATTTCACCTAACATAATGTGGTCAGGGTTTATCCATGTTGTGGCAAGTGTCTGAACTTCCTTCCTTTTTAAGGCTAAATGATATCCATTGCCTGTAGAGGCCACCTTTTGTTTATCCATTCATCCATCAATGGACATTTAGGTTGTTGTCCACCTTTTGGCTATTGTGAATGATGCTGCTGTGAACATTGGCATATAAGTATGTGTTTGAGTACCTATTTTCAATTCTTTTGGGCTATATCTAGGAGTAGAATTACTGAGTAATATGATAATTCTGCCTAACTTTTTGAGGTCTTGCCAGACTATTTTCCACTGTGCCTGCATCATTTTATGATCCCACCAGCGATGCACAGGGTTCCCGTTTCTCTACATCTTTGGCAACTTGTTATTGTTAATTTTTAATTTTTTTTGGATGATAGCCATCCTGCTGGATGTAAAGTGGTATTTCACTGTGGTTTTGATATGCATTTCCCTATTGACCAACGATGTTGAGCATCTTTTCATATACTCATCAGCCATCTGTATATCTTTTTTGGGGGAAATGTCTTTTTAATTTCTTTGCCCATTTAAAAAAAATAGAGTATAGTTAACACATGTTACATTAGTTCCAGGTGTACAACATAGTGATTCAAATTCTCTATATGTTATGCTGTGCTCACAAGTGTACCTACCATCTGTCACCATCCAACACTATTCCAGTATCATTGACTGTATTATCTGTGCTGTGCCCTTTATTCCCATGACTTACTCATTCCATAACTGGAAGTCTGTATCTCCCACTCCCCTTCACCCATTTTGCCCCTCTCCCTACCTCCTTCCCTCTGACAGGTGTCATTTTGTTCTCTGTATTTACGGGTCTGAGCGTCTGATTCTGCCGTTTGTTTGTTTATTCATTGTTTTGTTTTTTAGATTCCACATGAGTGCAATCGTATGGTATTTGTCTTTTTCTATCTGACTTATTTCACTTAGCGTAATGTCTTCTAGGTCCATCCATGTTGTCACAAATCCTTTGCCCATTTTTAAATTGGATTGTTTGTTTCTTGTTGTTGCTTTGGTTGAAGGACTTCTTTATATATTCAAGATCTTAATCCCTATCAGATATATGATTTGTGAATATTTCTCCCACTCTGTATTGTTTTAATCTCCTTTGATGTACAGTTTTTAATTTTGATAGTCTAGTTTATTTTTTTCTTTTGTTGCCTGTGATTTTGGTATTTCATTGAAGAAATCAGTTCTGAATCTAACATCATGAAGATTTTCTCCTGTGTTTTTCTTCTAAGGTACTTATAGTTTTAGATCTTAATTTTAGATATTTGATCTATTTTGAGTTAATTTTTGTAGGCAGTGAAAGATAAGGGTCCAACTTTATTCTTTTGCCTGGATATCCATTTTTCCCAGCACCAATTGCTGAAAAGATTGTTATTTCCCCATTGAGTGGTCTGGGCACCCTTGTCAAAAATCCATTGACCATGTATGTAAGGGTTTGTTTCTGGGCTATCTACTCGATTCCATTGGTCTGTGTCTGTCCTTATGCTAGTGCCACACTGTACTTTTGATTACTGTAGCTTTGTAGCAAGTTTTGAAGTTGAGACGTTTGAGTCTTTCAACTTTGTTCTTTTCTTTTGTCTACAGTGATGACCTGTGAATAGAACTTTTGCTAGCCCTTAAGATAAACCTATCTTAAGGATTTGCTTGTAGCTCTGACAAATCAGGATTCAGGACTACTGTATATCTTTGAAAAACCATAGACTTTTTCGTTATCCTGATGGTCTCTGTATTAGTGTCCTATTGCTTCTTTAACAAATTACCAAAGACGTAATGGCTTTATTATCTTGTAGTTTTAGAGGTCAGAAGTCCTCATATAAGGTGATGGCAAGGCTGGTCCCTCCTGGAAGGTATAGGGGAGAATCTGTTCCTTACCTTTTGTAGCTTGTTAGAGACCTGCTTCATTTCTTGGCTCATGATCCCTTCCTCCATTTTAAAACCCACATCATTCCAGCCTTTGGTTCTGTGGTCACATTTCCTTCTTCTGCATTTGACCCTCTTACCTTCCTCCTACCTTGTAATTACATTGGGCCCATCTGGATAATTTAGTATTCAGGGATACTGGATAATTGTCTCATCTCCAGATTCTTATTTTAATCACATCTGCAAACTTCTTTTGCTATGCATAAGGAGTATATTCACACGTTCTGGGAACTAGGCAGTAGACATCTCTGAGGACTGTTTTTCTGCCTACCCCAATCATGATGAGTGGGCAGTGTTGCTGACTGAGGGACATGCAGAATTTCTAAAATATCTTTATTTTCTGTATTGGTCTCCCTTGTAAATAAAGGCTAATTATCCAGTTTTAGGACCTGGAGTATAAATCTATTAATTTAGCAACTTCATATTTCTGTTCTACCTATGGAACATTTTTTCTGCAGGGGCTATGATTTTTAGAGTCAGCAAATATTTATTGAGTTTTATTTCTTGTGCACCCATGTACACCAAATGAATAAGATCTGTTTCTTAACTTGAAGACATTCTAGTCTACTACAAAAGGAGGGTGTTACTGCAGTATAATACACTTTTTATCCATTTTAATTCCTAAATATCTTTAGAATCCTAAATATTTTTAGAATCCTTTCTTCCCCCTCTCTCATCCCTCTTTGTGTCACTTGTTGATTTCTTAAAAAAAAATTACCAATTTCCCTTGACATCAGTTGGGATCCCACATTTTTTCCTTCAGTCTGTTACTGTACCTTTAGATACGTTCATGTCACCCCTTTACCTAAAATCCGTCCATTCCTGGCATCAAGATAAACTATAATCCTCAATATGCCATATTGTGATTATCCTTCTAGCCTCATCACCTGCCTATCCAGACGCGCTTTGTTCTAGCTGCATGGAATCAGTTGTATTTCCTGTATCGTTCCACGCTGTCTTGGCTCTTGACTTTTGCAAAGCTCTTCTCACTCACTGGGCTCCATTTCTCCTCCTTCCCTGTCTGAGAAACTCCTGTGCATCCTCCAGCCTGGCCTCAAGTAGTGCTTTCTAGAAAGCCAGCCCAACCCTCACACCCTTCTCCAGTGTGGTCCCCTTTTCCTGGGCTTGCTGTTTTATGCAGTTTATTGCTTTGTACTATAATCACTGCCTTACTTGGCTGTTTTTCCTCACCAGACTTTAAGTTCAGTTAGGTAAGGGATTGTTCTTTTAACTCCATTCTCCCTGTATATGATACAGTGTCTGCCTCATAAGAGATTTTTACAAAGCGTTCATTAAATGAATGCTTGGATCCACGTACCTTTGAATGATTTAACACAAAATGACCTGCAGACTTGAACGTTCAAGATCTATGATTTGGTATGGGTCCTAAGCTAAAATGATCATTCATTAGCACTTGGTTTCTCTTTCATATGCACTACTTTTCTTGAAGAAACTGAATCTAACTTTCTGTGTGACTCAGTACATGGGATTCAAAAAGAAAGCCCCAGCCCTGAGAGTTGATGTACTGGAGTCCTGTAGAGTTGTTAGCTTGAAGCTGTTTATTTTAAAGAATAAATCTGTGGCATGGAGACATCAACTATGAAGTAATACTCCTCTCAACATATGTATAAATCCAAAACAGAGGTTTTCTCAAACTTGAGAGCCCTCGCTGCAGCCTTGAATTGTTTTGAGTGATCAATAACTGCATACTTCCAAATTCTTTTGAATGAACATTCTTTTGAAGTAGGCGTACTCTAGCAGGTAAGATACTATGGGATTACTATAGAAGCATATTCTTACCGGATTCATGCCACAAGTGAGTAAATAAATAAGTAGGTAGCCTTTTTTTGTTGCTGTTATTAATAAAACAAATACTTACAGATATGAAATCTGCCTTTCTTTAGGGCTTAATTTTTTTTCAAACTTGGAGATTAGATTTGTTTTGTTTTTAGTTTGGAAAAAGACAGACTGCACTTTATAGCATTAGTAGATCTGAGGTTACTCCTAGAGGTAGAATTGGATTGATTGTTTATTTGTGAGAAAGGATGGGAGACTGAATGTGTGGACTACAGAGAGGAGTGCTGTCCCCCGTTGAATTAATTAATGATGCCAGACTGATTCTATTTTATTTCACTTTCCTAAGTCCTTGGTGTGCTCTGTCAGACCAAATTTGGGGGATTTAGTAAAAACCAGGACAGACATAAGACATGTAAGTTATCTATGGAACTTCATGCTCTGATTTATAACTTCTTAAGCTATTAACAAAGCCGCTGTGACAGATAACACTGAAGGTGATGTTGGTGGAACTCTTCTTCCCCACTCCTGATGTTTCCTTCCCTGTGGCAGGAACTGTACCAGTGCAGCACTCTGATGCCTTTTCTCTGCCCAAGCGGGAGCTGCCTGGGAAGGAAGCTGGGAGCATGCACAGCCCAGCCCCTTCTTTGGGAGCTAACCCCCTGTAGGAGCCCTGTTCTTCCATCCTGTGAGTTTTACAGCAGCACCCAACATGTGGGAGGCCTTTGTGCTTTTCTAAGATGGCCAGTGGCCGGGTGGGTGAGTCTGTTTAATTCTGTGCTTCAGTATTAGCAAGCCCATTGTTACTGCATCTCAGCCATATTCTGTAATACCAGGTTCACAGGTAATAAAAGTAGTACTTTGACAGCCTGTCCGCCCTTCTCCTTGACTTCATCACTCAGCTGGTCCGGAATTTGGGTGGGGATGTGTGGTGCCAGTCAGTAAGCCAGTGTCTTTGTATATATCTTTAAATTCTCACAACTGCCCTGCAAGTGAGTCATATCATCTTGTTGCAGATGAGGGAAGGGAGGCTCTAGGAAGGTAAATCACTTTGAAGTTAGCTTTGGCACCCTGGTCAGTTTAACTCCAAACCTATGCCCGTTAGGGCATACTGCCAAAGAAAAAAAATCACGGATAAAAGCTTTTAAACGACTTTGCATAATATAAATCACCGAGTAATATAGATGAGTTTTATTATGTGTAGCTTAGCATTTTCATACTCATACATAAAAACACTTTAATATTGCCTGCAAGTCCCGGAATGCGTAGGTGCTTCCTTACCTTCCTGGTTCCACGAGCTGCCTTCATTTCATCCAAAGCTTTCTGTTCTCTCTAACCATCTCGGGCTTCCTGCCCGGTTTCCTCTGACTAGACAGAATGCCCCTTCTCTCACACCCTCTCCCTTTGCCTGGTTAGCTCCTCCTTGCCTTTCAGATCTCAGCTCACTTCCTCAAACTGGCCTCCCACAGCCACCATATCTAAAGATGATGATTTCTGCGAGCCATCTGATCTGTCCCTTCACCACACTGGCCATCACTTGTAATTCTGTATTTCCGGCCTATACTTCCCACTAACTAAAGTGCCATGCGCACCATAACTACTCTTCTGTCATTCCCCACTGTGAGCCTAGTGTCTTAACACAGTTGATAGCATCTGGTTGGCAGAATGGATTCTGAGTGAACAAATGGACAGAGTGCTTGGCATCATGCGTTAGCTGTAAGGTCTGTGCCCATTGTTTTCTACTCAATGCTTGCAAATGACATATTAAAGATAGCCTCTTTCCTGGGAATTGTAAACAGCTATTAAGAACTAAAATCTGTAGCCTTCTTACGAGACTCTAAATTATAGGAAGCATAGAATGGAGTTCTAAGGCCACATAACTAAAGACGTACTTCATGTGTTAAGGATGGTGTAAGACAAAGGTGCTACACGGAGGGAACCTGTTTTATGTGGTTTTGAAACTCTGGGATGGGGAGAAACTTCTCTTGTAGCATTTCACACTTAAGTAATATTGAGCATCTACTTGGTTTTTGTATCCTGGAAGAACATCGTAAAGCTTAGAATAGTCCATCAGACCTATTCGGTAAGGAATATGTTAATACCTACTTATGTCTTTAATGTAATTCTTAATAAATTATTTATTTGTTCATAGATAAAATGAGGTTGGCAGTAGGGTAGTGTATGAATCAGTTTTGTTTCCTAGCCAAGCATAAAAACATAAGACAAAGTGGTATGAAAATAACAAATGGTGATCGTTTGGGAATCAAGTAAAGAATTTTTCCATATGCATTTTTCTACTCCCGGTGAGCTCACTTAACATAATTAATATCTTAAAGGACAAAAGCAAGACATTTCTGCGCACGTAATTTTGCATCCCTCAATCTTGAAAGTGTTGATCATGGCAGAATTTAAGTTTCCTGGCCAGCTGTTCCCCTAGAACTAGAGCCCCTGGGTAATAAACAACGGAACCCAGATCCACATGGAAAAAACATTGATAATAGCCATCAGGTGTCTTACCGGTCCAGTATGACAGCTGATATTGTCTCTTTTTGTCCCCCACCCCCATTTATACAGGGCATTGATGTGCGCGATGCTCCTCTCAAGGAAATAAAGGTGACTAGTTCCCGGCGATTCATAGCTTCCTTTAATGTCATGAACACAACAAAACGAGATGCTGGGAAGTACCGCTGCATGATTCGCACCGAAGGAGGTGTTGGAATATCAAACTATGCAGAATTGGTAGTTAAAGGTATTTAACGCATTTTTATACCCCTCAGTAGTCTATTAAAATAGACATGTCAGATGGTTGTGAGTTCATTATTTGTTTAACTCTCAAACTTATCCTTGTCTGTCTCCGAACAGGAGCTTGGTGACAGGCTATATTGATGGATTGCATTTTAAGTACAAATTTTGCACGTGAGCAATATTTTTGAAAAATGTATTTTATTTATGTTGGTTTAGTTGCATACAGAAGCACTGAATGTGCTCTTAGCAAGTTCTTCTGCCAACTCTGTATACAGAGATTACAACCTATAAATTTTTTTAAGGAATGCATTTTTTTTTTTTACTGATAGAAAATCACTTAAAATGCAAATATTCACCAGCCAGCGTGTTTATGATAGCAGGGTGGTTAATAAAATGAAGCAATGCCAGTATAAAAATGCTCAGTCATATCACACAAGCCATATTGATAATACTGAGTTAACACTCATAATGTCGCAGTTAGGTTCCATTACTATATTTTGCATGACTGAAAAATTGAGTCATTATATTCAGGGAGGTGGGGTATGAGGGAAAAAAAAAAGAGGGAAAATAAGTTTCCATTGCTGGTCTAATGCTTTTTTTGTGGGCTGAGGAGTTTATGATATTAAACTGCTAGGGCAATTCTTGGTCCCAGACAGAATAATTTGGACTTCTAGATGCAAAGTGAGGCATTTTTAGGTAATTTGTGGCAGGCCATTGCTGTTTTGTCCTAGGAGAACAGAATGATGCCTGTTGATGAATTTTTTTTCCCCTGCATTTGTTAAATATAAAACATAAAGCTGATATCTTTTGGACAGTTTCCTGCTCGTATCAGCAAATTTCTCTGTGCATGCAGTTTTAAAGACCGTGGGGTTCAAACCCCAGAACTAGCTATGTGGGCATGGGCCAGGGTATAAAGTATAATGTAGACATTAATAACGTCACCTACACCATAGGGTGATCAAGAAGGTCAAGTGCAAAAAGTATATGAAAGGCACTTAGAACAGTATACATAGTAAGCAGCCAGCTCCTGTTAGGGCCATGATGGGGCGGAGGTGGGGGGGAGCGAGGTGATTGTAACCCTCTGCTCCTGTACATCAGTGAGCTTCATTTAGAAACTCTTGTCACTGCCCTCTTTCCAAATTTTAAAACATAAATGCCTGCCCAGCTATTCTTCCCTCCCCCCACCACACCCATATTAAATGAAAATCTCTGGGGACATGGCCTCTGTTATAAAATCTATAGGTGATTTTGGCATATGCTTCTGTTGTGAAATCCCTGCTGCCAATATTAGTCACTCCTGGCTTATGACTCCTGGCTTATGAGAGAAATGTTTGTTGGTGAGCCTGCCCCATGCAGTATTAATTTGCAGCAATGACTGACATTGTGCACATTGAAATATGTACCCTGCTAATAAATTTTGCCACAGCATATTCTTAGGAATTTTGGTTTGTGGTGAAACTTTAGCTGGTCTGACTAGGACTTGAGTTTAGGAATTTAGGTTTAATAGCCATAAGAAAACTAACTCTTCACAGTAATGCACACCCTACTCTGCAGAAGGTTCTCTGAGAAGCGAGGAGTTACCGTGTAGAAAATGGACACTGTTTGCCAACAAATCCAGTAAAGCAGCAGCCTCAGTGTTCCATGGCTGAGTTCTTTATTATCATTATTAGTACTTAATGTTCCTCTTGGCTTGGTTCTTGTGATTGTATTCCATTTTCTGATTGATAGTTGCTACAGCATTTCACTGTGACCAGCCCTGTTCTTAAGGCATCATGCTTCATTATCAGTATAATGTAAATCTCGTGACCTTGCTAAAAATGGCCTCTGTGAAAAACTTCATTTGCTGGGTGGTGTAAGTAAATCATAAATTTCTAGGCTTCCAGAGCAAACGTGAGCACAAAGAATGAATGGGTTATTATTCACATTTATGCAGCACATTTTCCTGTCTTAGGATGGCATAGTGGTTGCTTGGCTCATTGTGATAAAAATGTCCAGGCATCTCTTTTCATCTCTGCACATGACCAAACCCAGGACAGCCAGCTTACAGTTGCGGCTGAAATCTGAAATTTGACTTTTCCTCCATTTATAATTTTATAGCCATATTTTTCATATATTTTATATTTAAAAATGAGATAACATGCTGAATTCTACTAGCAAGTTATACTTAATAAAGTATTACCTTGAGATAATTACTTTAAAATATGCAGTGACACTTTTGAGGCCACTTGTATATAATTTAACTCTTTTTTTTTATGCATGTAGTATTTGAAGTGTTGATCTTCGGAAAATGGGAAAAACTAAAGTCTATAGAGTTTGTAATTCTCTTAAGGTCACATACTGATTTGGTGCCAGCCCTCCAAATGAAACCCACGTCATTTATTAACTGTCATTCCTATCTTATTCATGTCTCCCACTGCTTTTGATAATCTGGGACATAAAAAATATTTCATGGAATCTCCACAATTTGTATATATATGCATGTATATCAATATCATTTAATTATATGAGATATGTATTAGGCATTCACGTATGTTTATCATTAGATATATGTTTACATATCTGTATGTGTATAAATTCTTTCATTGCTGGCTTGGTTTAGAAATACAGTTGACCCTTGAACAGCACAAGAGTTAGAGGCACCAACCCCTGCATGGTTGAAAATCCACATACAGCTTTTGGCTCCCCAGAAACTTAACTAATAACCTATTGTTGACCGGAACCCTTACCAATAAAATAAGCAGTCGATTAACACAAATTTTATATACATATTATATACTGTATTCTTGCAGTAACCTAAAGAAAAGAAAGTGTTATTAAGAAAATTATGAGGAAGAGAAAATACATTTACAGTACTGCAAAAAGTCCAGGTATAAGTGGGCTTGAATCATATATTTTAAATTGCCATCTGTCACTTAGTATAGGTGGAATTCCTTTCTTCCTTTCTTCCTTTCTTCCTTTCTTCCTTCCTTCACTTTGGGAAAAATTATTCAAAATTTAAATATTGACTTACTCTTGTACGGATTCTTCCAACAACCCAAAAGTCCCTTGGACTGTCTAGTACAATTGTTCCAGGTTCCAGTGGAATCTTTCATTTGATTTCACGTATTTGATACTTTTCTTCATGGGGAATTAATGGAGAAAATATTCTCAGGTCAAGCAAGCATTAAAGTCATGTCTATTTTAGGATACTAGTAACAATATCCTAAATGAATTGGTGTGCTCACTAACCTTCGTGGCCTTGCCCCTGAGTTGTATTTTGAATGGCAGTTTAGCAACCCTTGCTAGCATTTGCAACTTCAGAGTAATTAACTGCCCTTTCAGCCTGGCTACATAACTGCCTTGGGATATACTATAAAAGGCCCATTTCATGTCTTGGTTCAAGGAATCACCTAATGATATAAATTGATGTTAAATCATGATGAGTTGAGTAAGAACTATTTAAAGAAATGAGGAGCTAGCACAAAGTTGTAGTTTACAAACAATAGGAGCAGTATTTTTAGTAAGTCTACATGAATTTTGTAGTCTTTCAAATTACAATTCATCCTTTAGTGTCTATTTTGACTCAGTCTAATGAGATTTCCCAGCTATTTTTGAAAGTCAGTAAGATTCACTGTACCCTGAATACAGAAAAAGAACAAAGACACCCCTACCCAACAAGGAGAACTACTGTTATTGGTATCTTAGTCTAGGGACCCACCAGGTATCATGTCAAGGGCCAAGGTCAGATGGTCTTAGCTGCAGTGAGATCCCTTTCAGCAGGAAACAGGACCGTGATTAGTTGGCTGTGTCTGCTGTGGAGCTGACAGAATTTGCAGCATGCAAGCCAGCATATACCAGCAAATGGAACATAGCAGGCTCTATTTTTTGTGCATTCAGATGTGCTAACTGAGGAGTTGAAACACATACACACAGCCCAAAGAGACACAAACCACCTGCGGAAACATGCTTGAAAAAAAAAAAAAATCAGAGAGGGAGCCAAACCATAAGGGATGCTGAACTCTAGGGAACAAACGGGGTTGCAGGAGGGGAGGTGGGGGGGTAACTGGATGATGAGCACTAAGGAGGGCACTTGATGGAATGAGCACTGGGTTCTATATGCAACAGATGAGTCACTAAAGTGTACCTCTGAAACTAAAAAAAAAAAAGAAAATCACTAGATCTTACTTTTTTTTTCTCTGATGGAGATCCATGAAGATAGAAATATGCTATTTTATACAGTTATCTCCTTTCCCAGTATGATGTACAGTAACACTGGGCAATATAGGATGCCTTCACTTGGTGCCCGGCAAGCCATTCAACCAACACCTCACTGACAGACTGGGAATACTATTTAAAACAAGATTGCCTATTTCTCCATTCTCAGACAATGATGTAGAAAGAGTCCATCTCAGGTTTTAAACAATGAAAGAGACTTTCTTGGGTTTAAAGAGTATTTGCTATTGATTGCTTAGAATTTTACCAAGCTGGGCATGGCTTGCACTTTGCGTTAGAGTTTCCTTTCTACCCGCTGCTTTCATGAGACTCATTCCGGGAGGCTCCTTGAACAGCAGCTGTGGTGGGCTGTGTTATCCAGACGTCTCACTTCTCCTGCGGCCAAATGAGTCCACTGTGATTGGTTTTTTGGGCAACAAGTCATCCTGGAAGTGCATTTATGCTGAGAGAAACTATAATTTTGGCCATGTTTTAAAATTGATGATATCTGTGGAATAATAAATATAAGGAAACTGAATTTAATGAGATAGGTAACTAGCACCTTTGATGATTTCGAAGACATTCTCAATAAGGAAGTTGGCAATAGAGTGCCTCCTGGAGCTTAAGTACTACCATCAAGAGAGCTTCAGCAAGTTACTTTTAGTGGGGGAAAAAAATCCTTTGAGCCTGAGCAAAATGAGTTGTGTCCTAAAACAAACTGAGGGTATCCCTACTTGATCAAGCTTAGGTTTTAAAGTTGGTTTATTTCACAGATTTGAACATTGTGAAAGGCTTTACCAGTATGCTTTTTCGTAATAACCTAAACAGAACCATTCCCATCCCTTCATTCCTGACATGTTCACGGCTTCTATATTTTAATAATTGATGTACATTTAGCTGGTTTAAAACGGAAGAGCAAGGTGTCTGAAAGATGGCTCTTTGACTTGCCTTCCAGAGCCGCCCGTTCCCATTGCTCCACCTCAGCTTGCCTCCGTGGGGGCAACCTACCTTTGGATTCAACTCAACGCCAACTCCATCAATGGGGATGGGCCCATTGTCGCCCGAGAGGTGGAGTACTGCACAGCAAGTGGGAGCTGGAATGACCGACAGCCAGTGGACTCCACGAGTTACAAAATTGGGCACCTCGACCCGGATACGGAGTATGAGATCAGTGTGCTGCTCACCAGGCCGGGGGAAGGTGGCACTGGGTCTCCTGGGCCAGCCCTCAGAACCAGAACAAAGTGTGCCGGTGAGTAAGGGGCACCTGGGACGAGTCCTTAGCATCTTTCTGGGCATTGACCTGCAGTATCGTGTTTATCGGGTGGTTCATTTGCTTCCCCCAGCTCTGTCAGTATCCTCTGTGGGAACGGATATTCCCTTCACCTCTGGATGGTAGCCCGACAGCCTGTGGACTTTGGGACCTCGAGGCTTGGTATCTTTGGGAGACCTCCACCTCCTTTTTTCTTATTTTTATTTACACTTTCCTGTGGGTATCATCTAGTTCATATAGGAGTTCTCCCTACAGTTGACAGAAACTGTCTCCTTTCATGATGTCTGCGCATAGGTCAGATCCTCTCACCCTGGTCCCCTTGTTTTATGTTCACCATTAATGTGCTTTTAGCCTGGAGGGGCTTTGGAATAATAGATTCCATCTTAGAGATAGCTTTAAAGCTGTTTTTATTGATGGGTATTTAATGGAGGGGCTGCTTGCCAAAGACACAGGGCCCATTTGTAAAATAAGCCAGGGTGATTTGTGGGCTGCATGCAGTCTTCAAGTTGAGATTATAAAGTCCTAATTGACTGTGCTGAACCTGGTCCACAGCTTAAATAAAGTAGGGTTGATGGAGGGAGAAATGTAGCATCTTACAAAAATCAAAACCTGAAGCAAGCTCCCATGAGAGGTAATAGTGCTGTTTTTGTATGGCTACTTTGGGCTAGGGAAGTAGAGAGATAATATATTGGGACACTGAAGCATTCTTTCCTCAGTTACATGAAGAATCCCTGAATTGGATGGTGGGCTGAGGTGAGGCAATTCAGTAAATTTTTAGGGAATTAATTGATTCTTCAGATAGCTTTACGTAAGTAGACACAGCCGTATGTGTCATTTCTTTTTTTAGGTTTTGAGAGTTCTCAGAGCACAGTCTGCCCCTGGCTGGTAGGAGAAATGATGAAACCTGAACAGCTTGTAGATGTTCCACTTTTTCTTTATAATATGAAGTATACTGCTTCCACAAGTTCAAACTTCTAGGCGAATTCTGTTCTTGTGTTGTTGTTGTTGAATTTCATTAGAAAAGGGGACAGCCATCTTCTGGGGATGCATGATGGGCTGGTTCTAGCCAACCCTGCGTCTCTTTCCCAGATCTACCACCAGCTGTAGGGTCTCTGGAATAAACTGCAGCTCTGGACTGGCCCTTCACACAGCCCGGGCTGGCAGGTCCAAGGAGAAAGGAGTTTGAAAATGCTTTCTCTTCCTCATGTCTCCAAACGACAGCCATCTCCTCTCTCTTTTTAGTTGAATAAAACTGCCCTTTTTTGTGAAATAATTTCTTATATTTCTTGTATATATGATCCTATCATCTGTTGCAGGGCAAACAGTAGCAATGTATAACACCAGATATATCATTTCACAGTAGAGGCCTTGCTTCCAAACCTGTTATTGATTTGATAACTGCCTTGTGAAGGCTCCTGGGCAGATACAGACACCCCCTTATTACGGGGGGGACACGGGAGCCCACGGGACCTTCTGTCCTCCAGGCATGCTCTGTGAGCAGTACGTTCAGTGCGATTTCACTTCAATGTGATTTTAAGGAATCCTATTTTGGGCATGGCAATATATAGTCTCCCTTTCTGTCCAAAAAAGGGTTAGAATTCCATTGTTTAGACTGGAGAGAGGAGCCATCTGTTTCATTCTTGTCACTAACAACCCTGCCTACTTAATGTTTCCAGTCCTGTTCTCCCTTACAGAATTTGTCTTGTCTCTTGATTTTCTGCCTGTACATTTCAGCTACTGACACAACTGTTATATACATTTCCCCTGAATATAATGCTTGGATTTTTTTTTATTGCTGCCTGATGTGTACATATATAACTCTCAAAGAGACACCATACCTTTCATTACAGATTGTCAGTCATTTTAAAGAAATTAAAACCAATTTTGAATTGATATTTGCATGCCAACACTATGTCTTCAAAAGTATTCAACCTCGTGTAAGCAAGGAAGCCTAATGACAAAGCATGCTTTTTCAGTTTTCAGCAACCCGAGGTTGACACGACTCCTGGAGTGTCCTGCACGTTCCTTGAACATGGTTGAAATAGTCAATCTTAGGAAACAGGAGTATGTTAGGTCGGAGAGTCAGAGCTAGAAATAAGAGGGGAGAGACATTGAGGTGGGTGAGGAAAGTGAAGTCAAATTTCTCTTTACTGTATGAAAAAAATAGTTTCACCCTTCCTTGAACTGAGGCTTTTAAAAAAATGTGAAGGTAAGACTGGTGGCCATGGCCAGTGAGCAGTGGGACATGGTGGAAGGCAGGACTGAGGTACAAGGAAGGACACAGGTGCGGCAGACTAGAGACTAAAAAATTTGGGGCTCACAGAGAGCAAGTCATGGAGCCTATAAGCTGGGAGGGCCTCTGAGCAGTATGCAGAGTAGATAGAAATTGTCCTTGGCCAGGCTTGAACAGTGGATGACTCTAATAGGGTGATAGGTAGTAGGAATAATTGCACATTTATCCTGTATGGTTTAAAACCCAACAGTACTACTGTGGAATTAGAGTAATAAAATTTAGCAGCAGCATATATAAAAGAGATTGAGAATTTGGCTTAAATGCATATGAATCTACAGTATGATCCATATCACTCTGTACTATTATTTCCTTACTACCATCCCCCCACCACATACACACACACACACACACACACAGCCTACTATAATCTTAGGTTGCAGAAAAAAAGCCAAACACCCATGTTGGAGGTGATAGTCTTATTGTACCAGTGCTAATTAGCCTCCCTATAACTATCACACCTATTTCTGCTCCCTGCATTTTATGAAAGAGAGCACAAAACGGACTATGCTCTAGGGATAGCACCCAGGTTAGGAAAGATTCTGGAACCTTGCTCCACCAATGAGGAGTGATGGAAAGAATTTAGAAAGGTGATGGAGAAGAACAGAGGGTCTGCACAAATTTGACAAGAACCGAATCAGGAGTAGTGAGTTTCCAGTGGCTGACCCATTCAAGCAGAACCTGACATTGTAGAAGGTGATTTCTGTATTCAGAAAAGGATTGAACTGGTTGACCCTGCAGACGTCTTCGACATGAAGATTCTGTGATTCATGTGCTGTTCCCTTTCTAAAGAGATGATCCATCATGTGTTTCTACCCTTAAAGTCTTTGACTTTCACTTTTATTTTATCCTTGTCCGGAAACTCCATTTACGTGCTTCTCCAGTCCTGCTCTGCAGACCCATGTACGGAGGTCTATGATGACATTTACAGAAGCCTGAGCAAAAGGAGGGGGTATAGTGAGTTTTTAATACTGCTAAATAGATTAAATTTGAAGAAATGACTCTTATTTTGAGATACCCTGCCTGCTTTTTTTGTGTTAGAGTATCATTTTTATGCAATGATGGTGCTGGAGGGTACTAGAACCCGAGTCAGCAATTGAGAACACGGGCTCTGGGGCCCTGCTGCCAGGGATTGAATTCCGGCTCTGCCCGGAGCTATACATGGGACCATGTATAGCTGACCTTCTCTTGGCTTCTGTTGCTTTATCTATAAAACAGGGCTGATGATAAAAATATATATTTCCTGGTGTGGCCATGAAGCCTTAATGAGCCAATGTGTGTAAGGTGCCTAGAACAGAACCTGACATATAGCAAATGGTCAGTAAAAGTTAACTGCCATTTTTTAAAAATCTTCTAACATCTTCAATCAAAATAATTGGATGTTAGCAACCTGATTGCCCTAGATGTGTTACAAATATTACTTACCCAGTGAATTGAAAATCTGAGAACCAGTTTTATATTACAGGCTCATAGAATTCTCTGCAGTGGAGTACTGCATTCATGACACATCATTCTCTCATTTCTTCTATTAAATCTGTTTCTTCTGGACAAGCTCTCCATTTCCATTTCTGTGTTGTAGCAGTGAGACCTGTCCTATCGTGTTTTGGTGACACCCATGAAAATGGGTTTTGCTTCTTGCATTAAAATGGCAAGATCAGTATTTATTGTCCTTCTCTGGGCAATGGAATTGATTTTCATGTGTGGCTAGTAGACACAATCTCATTACCTGGTCAGATTTCTTTCTAGAATTGTATGGTAACACACTTCCCGAGCTCTTTCTTCTTATGTTTCTGAAAATGATTTTCAAATATATGAACAGGCGCTCTGCATGTGACCTTGATCAAGTCACTTAGGTTCTCTGGTTCCGTCTCCTTATCTTTAAATAAGGGCAGTGACACCTGCCTTGCTGTATCACAGGTGTTTGTGAAGATCAGGTTGGATATTATCTACAAAGGGATTTTACAAGTGATAATATGTTCTGCCTACATGGGGTATTTAAAAAAATGATTATAGTAAGGAGCTAGTTTCAAGATTTATACACATACTCAGGTGTTTTTCCAGTTTTGCAGTTCAGTTGTAGTTGGGTAACCTCAGAGGGTTGAAATTACTTCAGTATCCACTTAAGCAAAATATAATTTAGTTTGTGTTTTCTATTCAATCTTATATTCTTATAATTATGTGCAGCTATGTATCAAAAGCGATTAAGTGGTAGCTACTTAAAAAAGAGAAATGGGAGATGCTGTTAGATTAATTTTCACAGTAGACTTTTTATGTGTTTTATTTTGGGATATTGCTTTTTATGTATACTAGTTATTGTTTAACTGTGTCTAAGTGACTTGCTAACAACTGGCCCTAGGAGTTAAAAGGATGGTGATAAACAAATGACCTAACAATTAAGTTTGGTGAGAGTGAAAAGAAAAAAAAGCTGAACTGAAATGTGTTCTTTAGAATTAATATAACTAAAAATCTGGGGGGGAAGAAAAAAAGAAAGATTATACCTTTAAAAAAATTTACTCATGAGGTATTTATCGAACACTCATATTTCCAAGGCACTGTTCCTGCCTCTGAGGGGAGAGCAACAGGACAAGATCCGCCATTAGGGTTATCTATTGAGGGAGGAAGTGTGCAGTCAATTTAAAAAATATATATATGTATACACACACACACACACACACGCATATATGCTATGATAAATGCTATACAGAGAGAGAGAATGGAGAGAAGCAGGAGATTTTTTTATTAGGTTATCTCTTATTTTTAATTGTGGTAAAATCACATAACATAAAATTTACCATCTTAATCATTCCTAAGTGTACAGTTCAATAATGTTGAGTACATTCAATCTCTAGAACTAATTTATTTTGCAAAACTGAAACTCTAGCCATACAGATCCCCCTTCCCCGCTTCTGCAGGCCCTGCCAACTACCATTCTACTTTCTGTCTCTATGAATTTAACTACTCAAGTTACCTCATATAAATGGCACCATGTAAAATCTGCCCTTTCGTTACTGGCTCATTCCATTAGCATTATGTCCTTAAGGTTCATTCATATTATAGCATGTGTGATTGTACCTTTTTAATTACTCTGATAATTGTCTTGTGAATGCTTCATTTATGTGATTCTTTGTAAACTATTTTGAGACTTTAAGCACCAACTTGGGCTCCCAATGAAATTAATAATGCTCAATGTATTAAAAAATGCTTCACCTTTATGACTCATGGAAGTCTTGCCTACTAAAGCAGGTATTACTGCTCTGCTTTCAGAGAGTCAAGTACAAATAAGTACCCAGGAAGTACTATGTCAGAATGGTACAGCCATCCGGTCAACCATTGAATAAAGAGTGGTACAAGAAGTTAGAGTGCTCTTTATAATGTACCATTCTCTTAAACTAATAAAGTGGGTACATTTTTATACCTATTTGCGTAGAAGTGTATATTTGTTCTATAGATCCCTCATTATAACCTTTTACGTAATTGTAATAGAAACTTTGAATATATGTTACATTAAAATTTATTTTTGTTGAATTCAGTTGCTTTGATAACATGCAATTATAGCTATCTTATCTGTAGTACCTTCAGTGACGTGAGCCACGGGACATATTTCTCATCTGCTTTGAGTCTCTGCACCTTCTGATGCCCTGTGGTCTGGGAGGGATTGAGTTTGTGTCCAACCCAGTATGGTGTGTTTTCATGTATCTCCTCTCCTTTGTGGCAGCAGTCAAACTGTTGCATGAGAACAAATATATTGGTGTCTCTTTGCTCCCTTGTGTCCTGGCCATGGGCTTTGATGAAACACCTGCATACGTGAGCAAGGGATCAACAGCCCTGACCATGGGAATGCTCTGCTGACTACAGGGCTAGAGAGTATCATATTGTCTTTCCTCACACACACTGAGGATGTCTTTAGTGGCTTTATATAGTAGCACCCTCTGTCCTACCTGCTCTAGTCTAAGTCTCACGAGATTTAGGTTAATATTGCTTTGAAAATGTTAATTCTCATGTTTGCTAAACGTGATACTGAAGAGACTCATTTTAAATACACGTGGATGAGATTCACCTATGGGCAAAGAGACACGATAGCTTCACAGTGAGGGGGCCTTACCCACCCTATATGATCCCTGCATTCCACTGAAGGCCAGCCTCACTGTGTCTGTTTATTTATTAGTCTTAGTTCTTCGTATGGGAGAAAAAGAATCATTTTGGTTGGAAGGGGGCTGATCTGAAATTAAACCCTGCCAAAACCTGATTTGTTTTCTTCCCAAATCAAGAACAACCCGATTTGTCTTTTCCGTACAAAACTGCCACTGGTGTTACAATATATATTTGGATGTACACAGTTGACCGTGGGCCCTTGGGGGCAGGTGGGAGCTTCTCTAAGATCTAACAATGGCTATTATTCACAGGGAATACAGACCAGAGACCTCACTGAATGGAACATAATTTATCTTTAATTTAAGTTTATTTATCAGGAAAAAATTAAAGTGTTCTAATTCTACTTCTAAAACAGCTCTGCCAAAGGGCATCGTGTTTTTAATGCATTTCCAACACATTAAACCATTAAGAGCCTTTTTTAATTATAAGCATTAAAAGGGCATAAAAAAGTATCTTCCTTATTAGACTCTAGATATAAATACATTGCATTGAGTAGCATCCTTGTATTTGGGTAGAGTACAGGAACATTGTAGCAGTGCAGCACCTTTTTTTATTATAATGCATTCAGCACCTTCATTACAGGTCTTTATGCCCCAGAGGCTTTGTGATACCTACACCTCAAATCCTACTGCCTTTAAACACTGGGTCAGCACTCTCCCTTTGTGTGAACCCAAGGGCATGGCATCTGAGGGGGGCAGTGTAGGATACAACTACTCAAGCAGCAGTCTGAGTTGTCAAACTCAGACCAAACGGGAGTTTTTGCTTTTAGAGTTCTCCAGTGACTCTTGAAGTCCCCTGATAGTTCTCTGGAAGGTATCAGGCAGGCCCCTTGGCTGTGAAGAATGAGCCTGCTAACATTACATTTAGGCATGATTTGGAAACCTTTGTAGGCAGCTTCCTGTGTAGTTTGAATAAACTGAGGAGATGGAGAAATGAAGAGAAGACTCTGGGGATTATCAGTCAATGGCCTTTGGCCTCTCCCAGCTGTGTCTAATGGGCCATTTAACACTGAAAAAGAAAATCACAAAACCATCACAGGTACATTTTGTACACATCTGTCAGTTAGGGGCTTGACCAAGTTCCTTGTTCTAGCGCTCTGATCTGTCAGCCTCTGTCAGAGGGTTTTGCTATCATGGAGAAACATCAGCATTAGCCATATCAACCCCTAATTGAGCACCAACTACCGTATGTTGAGTGACGTCTTAAAGCTGCCAGAACGCTTGAGCGTGCCTTTGCTTCCCATATCAGTATCTTCTAGAAAAGGAAGACACCTACTAAATCTTTGGACAATTTTTAAAGAGGTCCTGGGTCATCTAAATCTTTTCCCAAGTCTCTTATATATTTGGCAAAAAAAAAAAAAGGAAGTATTGATAATGAAATTATTAATTTTTATTAGAGCAAATGCCTTAGTTCCTTATCAAATTATGATGCAGTCAAGTTGTGTTTTATGGTCTCTGTGTAAGCATTTATAATCTACCAGCGTTTCCAGGCGTGTTCAATATGTACTGCATGCTTAGGTTTTTTGACAGGACTCAGAGCATAATTGACCATTCTAAATTATAAAGGTTTGTAACTTTGTTACTGCCTTTGTAAATATTTTGGATCAATTCAGAGAAGAGAATGCCCATTGGTTAACTTCTTTCACTTTAAAGTCTGACTGACTTGGGGTGAGTGCTGGTTCTGATACTAATAGCTAAAAGTAATGCAACAAATTACTTATCCATTCTGGACCTAAGCTTCTAGATAGTTCTAGTCCGTTTTCCACTGATACTAGCACCTTCTTCTTCGTAGCACTGGCAGGAGAAGTAAATGTGCTAATGCATGAAAAATGGCTAGGGGGTACCTTGGTCACCTGGTGTACCCTGAATTCAAAGTAGGCTTGCTAGCAAATTCTGATCAGTTTATAAAATGAATAAACTCGCCACAAGTGAGGATACGTACTACTATGACAAAACCTTCCAGTAGGACTGTTAAGCTGGGTGAGTTGGATTTTGTTTGACATACACACATCAAAGTGCAGTTTGCTTTAAGTAAAACCAAAAAACGTATGTATGTTCTCAAGGTAATGTCAAAAAATGATTGCATGTTCACCAGAACCTGGAGGAATGTTGCATTTTTGACTCTTCCAAGTATTGTCAGGATCGAAAACCGCGTATGACCCAGAGTCACTGGAGGGTGGCAAGGAAAAGAGGATAAGTGTGAATGCTTTATTCACATGTGTGACATTGTTATTCTGTGATAGTGGATGTGTTATTGTTGACGTATTGTTTATTATTGATTATTGTTGACTTAAGGAATGCTTTTGACACTTTGACCCTTGGAAGAGTACTGCCTCAGTCCCTGATAGCTCTAAGTCTGCCCAGAACACAAAGCTTGACAACCACAGTTTGATTAGCACAGCAAGGCAGCCTAAGACTGTTTTGGGGGGATGTCTTTACTTTTGCTTGTTTACCCACGGACTTCAGGAAAGTTGAGGACCCTTATTGAATGAGATTAGAAATGAGGGTTCTTTTTTTAAAGATTTATTTATTTGAGAGAGAGAGAGCACAGAGGGAGAGGGAGAAGATTCCTCACTGAATAGGGAGCCCGATGTGGGGCTCGATCCCAGGAATCTGGGATCGTGAACTGAGCCAAAAGCAGACGCTTAACTGACTGAGCCACCCAGGTGCCCCTAGAGATGAGGCCCCTGATGCTCTGGGTCTAAGGAACTGAAGTACACAGGTCAAATCTTCCACTGTGAAGACTGCTTCTAGACAGGCTTACCTGTATTCTCTGCCCCAGACTCAAAAACAGAAAGACCTAGTCTCAGGAGGGCCTTTGTCTCAGAACATACTAAGAAAAGTTCACTTCCTCTTAACTTACTAGGTATGCCATGTGTTTGTGCCTGGAACCTCAGATGCAGCAATGTCATAAGATGGGAAATAGATGCATTTTATCTTTGACCTCATACATCTGTGTGCTTCTACTCATTCTTCCCTAAGCACACCCAGATTCCTCCTCCTCTTATCAAACCAGCTCTCGGCATATGTCTCCCTGTTCATGTGGACAGATATTCATCAGAGCACATTCTGTGGCATTTGGCCTCTAATTAGAACTTGCCTCCTCCATTCTGTAAGGATAAAGCTGCTCATGTGGTTAAAAACTAAGTTAATAAGAAGTAAAATGAGAACTAAGACCTGCACAGTAATAACAAGAGATTATGAAACCTTGATGATATGTCAAGATTTTAGTTTATGAGGGTTAACCATGCTTCTTTGTTTGGGTAATACTTTTTATAAATTAATTTTAAGAATATAAAGAACTGGTAATTACATTACCTATTAGAATAAATTGCAAGTGAATAGAAAGCTTTAAAAATGAATAATGCATATAAATGAAATTAAAACTACAAATATAAGAAATTTTATTAGGAAGTATGGTTACACCTATTATTAAAATAAGAATGATAATAGAACTGTTTGATATCAAAATTGCTGGTCTTCTAACCATGTTATTATACTTGTAGAATGAGTAATATAAGTAATATAACTATTCAGGTAAAATATTTCTGTTGACCAAGTTGTAGCACTTCTTCCATATAGATCTGGACAAGTGACAGTAGACACATATTTACAGTTGGCATTGAAAACCCTTTCTAGTTTAAATTATCAGTAGAAATGATACAGATATTATATAGATACATAATATACATATTAATATATATTTCTGTTAAGTATGTTACTATTTCATGATTCTTGAGGTAGACTATATTGCTTTTAAATTGGATTATGAATTCATCATACATAACATTTTATTTGTTAATGTTTATATCTTATTACTTACTGTTTTAATTACTGAAGTAATAGGTGACAGGTAAGAAGGCAAACAATACAGAAGTTAATAGATTCCCCCCTCTTTCTTTCAGTTTCTCTCCTGGAGATAAAGTATTTTTCTTGCACATTTCTCTCTATGTCCATTTAGACACATAAGTATCCATATATGTCCCAGGTCTGTTCCTTACTGCTAATTCTAACAGAATGAGATACTGTACATGGTATTCTGCAACTTTATTTAACATCTGTCAGTATTCAGTGGACATCTTTCTATTTGCTAGAGTCTAATACAATATATAGAGATTTAACTCATTCTGAGTAGTAGCTGTTTATTATTCTGGAATATGGGTAGCCTAGTCACTCAGCTCTCCTCATTTTGATGGATAGGGAGGTGATGGTTGTTTTCTGTTAAAATGAATATTTCAATAAATATCTATAAATGTGTCTCCTTATATTGAAATAGTTTTATTTCTGGAGGTTACAGTTTTAAGGTAGAATTGGTGGGCCAAAGATAAATGCATTTAAGCTTTTAGTAGATGTCAGATTACTCTCCAGAAGGTTCTAGCATCAGCAAGGTGTGACTGTGTTGGTTTCTGGATGTGCTTTTGAGCATTGAATATTAATGATCTTTTAAATTTTGTTACTGGTTTATCAGTTTAGAAATGGTACATCACTGTTTTAATTTACATTTCACTTTTTTCCATGTTTTCATTGACTTTTTATATTTTTTTCATCATCAGATTATCTATTTCTATCCTTAGGATGCGTTTCCAATCTTTTCCTTTTCATTTTGTAGGAGTGTCTTAGTTGTAGTAGGGTTGTTAACCATTTGCCTATCATATGTTTTCTAAATATTTTCCCTCATTCTACTATTTGCCTTTTGACTTTATTCATGGTATATTTTGTTAAAGAGAAATGTTTAAATTTTAAATTTAAATCAACCATATCCCTTAGGGCTGTCCATATACATTAATATATGATAAAAGTGTCATTAGAATCTAAGTCAATCCAAAAACAAATTAATTTATTATCAGTAGATGGCCAGATATGAAGTAACATTTGCTAGTTAAACTCTTATTTTTCCTTGTGACTTCTCACTTTTCAGTCTTGTTTTAGAAGGTATTTTTCCACATTGTCTTTGAACAATATTTTTAAAAAGAGTTTATTTTTACACTTAGATCTTCAGTCTGTGAAATTCTGCTCAAAAAGTCTTGCAGGGAAGGGGCGCCTGGCTGGCTCAGTCATTAGAGCCGGCGACTCTTGATCTCAGGGTTGTGAGTTTGAGCCCCATATTGGATGTAGAGATTACTTAAAAAAAATAAAATCTTAAAAAAAGAAAGGTCTGGGAAGATTACAGGGCTCAGGCGCCTTCTGGGAAGGGCTCCTTTGCTCTTTAATGATGTACAAAGAAAAATGATCTTTTCTCACCTTTGCTATGGGATGCTATATGATGTGGTGTCCATGAATGCAGCAGGTATCCAGTGACCATGGGGAAACCAGCTAAAAGGACAGCCAGTATGAAAGCTGAGTAGACATAACTGAATTACAATACCCTCTACCCCTTATTTTGGTTTGCTTCATTTATTCATTCATGTATTCATCTATCTGACACATATTTATTAAGACTCTATTATTTGATAGGTACTCTTCTTGGCTTCAGGGATACAATGGCCCATAAAACAAATAAGTACCCTGCCCATGCACATGACTTTCTAATTTATAAAGTTTTCCATTGGTTTCCTTATTTATTTATTTTTTATTTTTATTATGTTAATCCCCATACATTACATCATTAGTTTTAGATGAAGTGTTCCATGATTCATTGTTTGGGCATAACACCCAGTGCTCCATGCAGAATGTGCCCTCCTCAATACCCACCACCAGGCTAACCCATCCTCCCACTCCCCCTCCCCTCTAGAACCCTGTTTGTTTTTCAGAGTCCATTGTCTCTCATGGTTCGTCTATCCCTCCGATTTCCCCCGCTTCATTCTTCCCCTCCCGCTACCTTCTTCTTCTTTTTTTTCCTTAACATATATAACATTATTTGTTTCAGAGGTACAGATCTGAGATTCAACAGTCTTGCACAATTCACAGCGCTTACCAGAGCACATACCCTCCCCAGTGTCTATCACACAGTCACCCCATCCCTCCCACCCCACCCCCCACTCCAGCAACCCTCAGTTTGTTTCCTGAGATTAAGAATTCCTCATATCAGTGAGATCATATGATACATGTCTTTCTCTGTTTGACTTATTTCACTCAACATAATACCCTCCAGTTCCATCCACATCGTTGCAAATGGCAAGATCTCATTCCTTTTGATGGCTGCATAATATTCCATTGTATATATATACCACTTCTTCTTTATCCATTCATCTGTCGATGGACATCTTGGCTCTTTCCACAATTTGGATATTGTGGACATTACCGCTATAAACATCAGGGTGCACGTACCCCTTCGGATCCCTACTTTTGTATCTTTGGGGTAAATACCCAGTAGTGCAATTGCTGGATCATATGGTAGCTCTATTTTCAACTTTTTGAGGAACCTCCATACAGTTTTCCAGAGTGGCTGCACCAGCTTGCATTCCCACCAACAGTGTAGGAGGGTTCCCCTTTCTCCGCACCCCTGCCAACATCTGTCGTTTCCTGACTTGTTAATTTTAGCCATTCTGACTGGTGTGAGGTGGTATCTCACTGAGGTTTTGATTTGGATTTCCCTGATGCCGAGCGATATTGAGCACTTTTTCATGTGTCTGTTGGCCATTTGGATGTCTTCTTTGGAAAAATGTCTGTTCATGTCTTCTGCGCATTTCTTGATTGGATTCTTTGTTCTTTGGGTGTTGAGTTTGATGAGTTCTTTATAGATTTTGGATACTAGCCCTTTATCTGATATGTCATTTGCAAATATCTTCTCCCATTGTGTCGGTTGTCTTTTGGTTTTGTTGACTGTTTCCTTTGCTTTGCAAAAGCTTTTGATCTTGATGAAGTCCCAATAGTTCATTTTTGCCCTTGCTTCCCTTGCCTTTGGCGATGTTTCTAGGAAGAAGTTGCTTCGGCTGAGGTCAAAGAGGTTGCTGCCTGTGTTCTCCTTTAGGATTTTGAGGGACTCCTGTCTCACATTGAGGTCTTTCAACCATTTGGAGTCTATTTTTGTGTGTGGTGTAAGGAAATGGTCCAGTTTCATTCTTCTGCATGTGGCTATCCAATTTTCCCAACATCATTTGTTGAAGACACTGTCTTTGTTCCATGGGACATTCTTTCCTGCTTTGTCAAAGATGAGTTGACCATAGAGTTGAGGGTCCATTTCTGGGCTCTCTATTCTGTTCCACTGATCTATGTGTCTGTTTTTGTGCCAGTACCATGCTGTCTTGATGATGACAGCTTTGTAATAGAGCTGGAAGTCCGGAATTGTGATGCCGCCAGCTTTGCTTTTCTTTTTCAACATTCCTCTGGCTATTCGGGTCTTTTCTGGTTCCATACAAATTTTAGGATTATTTGTTCCATTTCTTTGAAAAAAGTGGATGGTATTTTGATGGGGATTGCATTGAATGTGTAGATTGCTCTAGGTAGCATTGACATCTTCACAATATTTGTTCTTCCAATCCATGAGCATGGAACGTTTTTCCATTGCTTTGTGTCTTCCTCAATTTCTTTCATGAGTATTTTATAGTTTTCTGAGTACAGATCCTTTGTCTCTTTGGTTAGATTTATTCCTAGGTATCTTATGGCTTTGGGTGCAATTGTAAATGGGATCAACTCCTTAATTTCTCTTTCTTCTGTCTTGTTGTTGGTGTATAGGAATGCCACTGACTTCTGTGCATTGATTTTATATCCTGCCACTTTACTGGATTCCTGTATGAGTTCTAGCAGTTTTGGGGTGGAGTCTTTTGGGTTTTCCACATAAAGTATCATATCATCTGCAAAGAGTGAGAGTTTGACTTCTTCCTTGCCAATTTGGATGCCTTTGATTTCTTTTTGTTGTCTGATTGCTGTGGCTAGGACTTCCAATACTATGTTGAATAGCAGTGGTGATAGTGGACATCCCTGCCGCGTTCCTGACCTTAGGGGGAAAGCTCTCAGTTTTTCCCCATTGAGAATGATATTCGCTGTAGGTTTTTCATAGATGGGTTTTATGATATTGAGGTATGTACCCTCGATCCCTATACTCTGAAGAGTTTTGATCAAGAAAGGATGCCGTACTTTGTCAAAAGCTTTTTCTGCATCTATTGAGAGGATCATATGATTCTTGTTCTTTCTTTTGTTAATGTATTGTATCACATTGATTGATTTGCGGATGTTGAACCAACCTTGCAGCCCAGGGATAAATCCCACTTGGTCGTGGTGAATAATCCTTTTAATGTACTGTTGGATCCTATTGGCTAGTATTTTGGTGAGAATTTTTGCATCCATGTTCATCAGGGATATTGGTCTGTCATTCTCCTTTTTGATGGGGTCTTTGTCTGGTTTTGGGATCAAGGTAATGCTGGCCTCATAAAATGAGTTTGGAAGTTTTCCTTCCATTTCTATTTTTTGGAACAGTTTCAGAAGAATAGGTATTAATTCTTCTTGAAATGTTTGGTAGAATTCCCCTGGGAAGCCATCTGGCCCTGGGCTTTTGTTTTTTGGGAGATTTTTGATGACTGCTTCAATTTCCTTAGTGGTTATAGGTCTGTTCAGGTTTTCTATTTCATCCTGGTTCAGTTTTGGTAGTTGATACATCTCTAGGAATGCCTCCATTTCTTCCAGGTGATCTAATTTGCTGGCATAGAGTTGCTCATAATATGTTCTTATAATTGTTTGTATTTCTTTGGTGTTGGTTGTGATCGCTCCTCTTTCATTCATGATTTTGTTGATTTGGGTCCTTTCTCTTTTCTTTTTGATATGTCTGGCCAGGGGTTTATCGATCTCATTAATTCTTTCAAAAAACCAGTTCCTAGTTTCGTTGATCTGTTCTACTGTTCTTTTAGTTTCTATTTCATTGATTTCTGCTCTGATCTTTATTATTTCTCTTCTCCTGCTGGGTTTAGGCTTTATTTGCTGTTCTTTCTCCAGCTCCTTTAGGTGGAGGGTTAGGTTGTGTACTTGAGACCTTTCTTGTTTCTTGAGAAAGGCTTGTATTGCTATATACGTTCCTCTCAGGACTGCCTTTGCTGCATCCCAAAGATTTTGAATAGTTGTGTTTTCATTTTCATTGGTTTCCATGTATTTTTTTAATTCTTCTTTAATTTCCTGGTTGACCCATTAATTCTTCAGTAGGATGCTCTTTAGCCTCCATGTATTTGAGTTCTTTCCGACTTTCCTCTTGTGATTGAGTTCTAGTTTCAAAGCATTGTGGTCTGAAAATAGGCAGGGAATGATCCCAGTCTTTTGGTACCGGTTGAGACCTGATTTGTGACCTAGGATGTGATCTATTCTGGAGAATGTTCCATGGGCACTAGAGAAGAATGTGTATTCCGTTGCTTTGGGGTGGAATGTTCTGAATAGGTCTGTGAAGTCCATTTGGTCCAGTGTGTCATTTAAAGTCTTTATTTCCTTGTTGATCTTTTGCTTAGACGATCTGTCCATTTCAGTGAGGGGGGTGTTAAAGTCCCCCACTATTATTGTATTGTTGTCGATGTGTTTCTTTGCTTTTGTTATTAATTGCCTTATATAATTGGCTGCTCCCATGTTAGGGGCATAGATATTTACAATTGTTAGATCTTCTTGTTGGATAGACACTTTAAGTAGGATATAGTGTCCTTCCTCATCTCTTATTACAGTCTTTGGTTTAAAATCTAATTTGTCTGATATAAGGATTGCCACCCCAGCTTTCTTTTGGTGTCCATTAGCATGGTAAATGGTTTTCCACCCCCTCACTTTCAATCTGGGGGTGTCTTTGGTTCTAAAATGAGTCTCTTGCAGCCAGCATATCGATGGGTCTTGATTTTTAATCCAGTCTGATAGCCTGTGTCTTTTGATTGGGGCATTGAGCCCATTTACATTCAGGGTAACTATTGAAAGATAGGAATTTAGTGCCATTGTATTGGCTGTAAGGTGACTGTTACCGTATATTGTCTGTGTTCCTTTCTGGTCTATGTTGCTTTTAGGCTCTCTCTTTGCTTTGAGGACCCCTTTCAAGATTTCCTGTAGGGCTGGTTTTGTGTTTGCAAATTCCTTTAGTTTTTGTTTGTCCTGGAAGCTTTTTGTCTCTCCTTTAATTTTCAATGACAGCCTAGCTGGATATAATATTCTTGGCTGCATATTTTTCTCATTTAGTGCTCTGAATATATCCTGCCAGTCCTTTCTGGCCTGCCAGGTCTCTGTGGATAGGTCTGTTGCCAATCTAATGTTTCTACCCTTGTAGGTTACATATCTCTTCTCCCGAGCTGCTTTCAGGATTTTCTCTTTGTGAGACTCGTAAGTTTTACTATTAGATGTCGGGGTGTTGACCTATTTTTATTGATTTTGAGAGGGGTTCTCTGTGCTTCCTGGATTTTGATGCCTGTTTCCTTCCCCAAATTAGGGAAGTTCTCTGCTATAATTTGCTCCATTATACCTTCTGCCCCTCTCTCTCTTTCTTCTTCTTCTGGGATCCCAATTGTTCTAATGTTGTTTCGTCTTATGGTATCGCTTATCTCTCGAATTCTGCCCTCGTGATCCAGTAGTTGTTTATCTCTCTTTTTCTCAGCTTCTTTATTTTCCATCATTTCATCTTCTATATTACTGATTCTCTCTTCTGCCTCATTTATTCTAGCAGTTAGCGCCCCCATATTTGATTGCACCTCATTAATAGCCTTTTTGATTTCTACTTGGTTGGATTTTAGTTCTTTTACTTCTCCAGAAAGCGTTTCTCTAATAACTTCCATATGTTTTTCAAGCCCAGCTAGTATCTTTAAAGTGATGATTCTGAACTCTAGATCTGACATCGTACTAATGCCCGTATTCAGTAGGTCCCTGGCAGTCGGTACTACCTCTTGTTCTTTTTGTTGAGGTGATTTTTTCCGTCTTGTCATTTTGTGCAGAGGAGAATAGATTAATGAGAGAACAAAATACTAGCAGAGTAACAACATCCCCAGAAAATATACTCTAAACAAATCAGAAAAGACCTCAAGCAGTGGGAAAAGAAAGGGAAAGAGAGAAAAAAGAGAAAGAAAAAAAAGAAAAAGAAAAAGATAAAAACAAAAACAAACAAAACAAAACAACAACAACAACAAAAAAAAAACCAGAATGTGATCAAATATGATCAGGCTGGTATATAGATCAGTGCCACACACTAGATTTGGGGTGTATTTTGGTCTTTTAGAAGAAAGTGCCTCCCAAAATTTTAAAGAAAGAAAAACTTATATATGTAGAAAAATAAGGGTTGATATGATGAAGGGATGGAATATGACTGTAAAGATGGAAATTATAAAAAATTTTATAAAAGGAATTGATAAGAAGTTGTTTGAAAAAAGAAAGAAGAGGATTTAAAAAAAGAAAAAAAGAAAAAAAAAGAAGGGAGAGGATGTGATCAGGCAGGGGAATAGAAAACACCATATACTAGAGATTTAGGGTATATTTTAATCTGTTAGAAGAAACTATCTCAACATTTTAAAGAGAGAACAACTTATATATATAAGCCAAAAATACGGGTAACTACTATGAGGGATAGAATATGACTGTAAAAATGAAAAATAAAAATGTTTTTAAAAAAAGGGATTGATAAGATGTTGGTTGAAAAAGGGAAAAAGAAAAATTCAAAAAGAAAAAAAAAGAAAAAAAGACAGTTAAAAAAAATTAACTTTGAAAGACTAAAGAATCATGGTAAAAAAGCCATGAATTCTATGTGCAGTATTCCCCTAGCGCTGGAGTTCTGTCGCTCTCATTGATCGGTAAACTTGGTCCTGGCTGGCTGTTCTCGCTGATCTTCTGGGGAGGGGCCTGTTGCCGTGGTTTCCAAATGTCTCTGCCGGAGGCGGAATTGCCCCGCCCTTGCCCCCTCCTGGCTAAGTAATCTGCTCGGGTTTGCTCTCCGGGGCTTTTGTTCCCTGCGAGCTTTCCGTACAGCTTTGGAGGTGGAGAGTGAAAATGGCGGCCTCCCAATCTCCGCCCCGGAGGAGCCGAGAACTCGGGGCCCCGCTTCTCAGTGAGCCCCCAGAGAAAAGCCGTCAGTCACTCCTGTCTCCCCGGTCTCCAGCCGCACTCCGTGCTCACCCGGGCTGTGACCGCGCGTTTCTATCTCTGGCACCCGACCCCAGGTGGAGTCTCCAAACCCAGCAGATCCCTGCGGTGCACTCCCGCGCGTCTCCTCCCCGGGGAGGAAGGTAAGTCTCCCCGGATCTGCCGCTTGTTGGGTCCCTGCTGGAGGAGCAGGGGCCCGACTGTGCCGCGGATCACGGTTTATGGCAACCCCGAGCTGAGAGCCCGCGCCTGGGCTCCGCCTCTGCAGCCGGCTTCCCTGCTCCGATCCCTGGGAGCTCTGCCACACTCAGGCACCCCCGGTCTTTCTGTGACCCCGAGGGTCCTGAGACCACACTGTCCCGGAGGGTTCCACCCCTCACTTAGCCACCAGAGTGACGTCCCTCAGCGGAGCAGACTTTTAAAAGTTCCGATTTTGTGCTCCGCGGCTCTATCACTTGCCAGAAGCGGCCGACGGAGGCCCCTCCCCCGCCGTCTATCCTCCCGAATATCGCCTTGGATTCACTTCTCCGCCCGTCCTACCTTCCAGAAAGTGGTCGCTTTTCTGATGAGAGAGTTGTTGCTCTTCTTTTCTTCGATCTCCTGTTGGGTTTGTAGGTGTTCAGAATGGTTTGATCCCTATCCAGCTGAATTCCTGAGAGGAGACGAAATCCAGGTCTCCTACTCCTCCGCCATCTTGCCTTATTTAATCTCCATTGGTTTTCAGTGCATGCACATTTAATTGAAACAAAGCTTGCAGAGATCACCAGAAGAGTGTAGTGAGGAGGTTCAAAAAGTAAACATACACTTTAGGGCAGACTTTACAAATAAATTGTTTTTATCAGTGTATTTTGAGCTGCAGATAACATAAAGCCAGCTCATACAGATTAATAAGGACATTAATTAACTTGTAGTAACAAAAAGTCCATAGATAAGTCACACTTTTCAGTTTGTTGATTTAATTGCTCAGTAGTATTACCAGGGACATGAGTTCTTTCCAGACCTCCCTTGCATTGGTTTCAGCCCAGTGCTGCTCTTCTTCAGGGTCATCAGGTGGCCTTTGGAAGCAACTAGGAAAACATGCTTTGTTCAAATCTGGCAGAAAGGAAAGAGAAACATTTCCTCACACCTAGAATATCACTCCTTTCTTTCAATCTATTAAGCCAATTAAGGACCAATAATAATAGCCAGGAGATTGTTATGAACTAATTGGCTTAGTGTCCTTACTCTCAAACTTTAATGTAGTTCAGTGATGTTGGTGTGTGTCAGAATCACCTGGCAGCCTTGTTACAAGACAGATTGCTGGGTCCCACTCCAGAGTTGATGATTCAGTAGGCTTGGGGTCAAGCTCAGGAATTTATATTTCTAACAGATTCCCAAATGGTACCAATGTTGCTGGTTGAGAATTGCTGATTTGGAGTAATGCAGGTGTACCCTTGCACCACACACTTATTAGAATGGCCAGCATCCAGAACACTGACACAACCATTTGCTAGTGAGGATGTGGAGCAAGAGGAACTCTTCAGTCATTGCTAGTGGGAATGCAGAACACTACAGCCACTTTGCAAGGCAGCTTGACAATTTCTTACAAAATGAAATACACTCCTATCATACAATCCAACAATAGGGCTTCTTGGTATTTACTCAGAAGAGTCCAAAACTTACATCCACACAAAAACTTACGCATGATGTTCATAGCAGCTTTATTTGTAATTGCCAAAACGTGGATGCCACCAAGATGTTCTTCAGGAGGACACTATATAAACTGTGGTACATCTCGACAATGGAATATTATTCAGTGCTAAAAAGAAATGAGCTATTAAGCCATGAAAAGACATGGAGAAATTGAAATGCATATTACTAAGTGAAAGATGTCAATTTAAAAAGACTATGTATGTATAATTCCAACTACATGACATTCTGGAAAAGGCATGATGCAAACAGCGAAAAGATCAGTGGTTGCGAGAGGTTAGAGGGGAGGGAGGAATGAATACGTGGAACGCAGAGGATTTTCAGGGCAGTGAAAATACGCTGCATGGTACTGTAATGGTGGATACATGTCATTATACATTTTTCCAAACCCATAGAATGTACCACACAGAGCGTGAACCCTAATGTATACTAGGGACTCTGACTGAAAATGATGTGTCAGTGTAGGTTCATCCATTGTGACAAATGTACCACTGTGGTGGGAGGAGATAATGGGGGAAACTGCACATGTGTGGAGGCAGGTATAGGGAAATCAGTACTTTCTGCTCAGTTTTGCTGTGAACCTAACACTAGTTTAATAAAAAAAAAAGGAAAAAGTTGTATCCTTGGGTCTAAGATGGGATGAGCTGTCCCTGAGCCACAAGGCAGGGAGAACAAAAGCTGAATGAAATTAGGGATTTGGGGAGATACTAGAAAGGACAGAGGAGAATGAATGCTATTTAAGAACTGACAGGGTACATTATACAAGTTGATGAATTGAATGAAGTATTTGTAGTCAAATTACTGTTGAGAAATTAGGCAAGGCTTATTTCTGATCTTGACTAAATGTTAAGTACTATCTATGAATCAGAATCATCTGATAGATAAGATCAGATTAGAAATATCTTCAGAGAATGTTGCTTTTACTTTTAAAAAAATCCTTGAGTTTAGTAGGAATACTGGAAAATTTACTATAGGGATTACTTGGAAATCCCTTCTTTATACTCAGTGTGGATCTAAACTTGAGTTATAATGAGAGAAATTTATATTACCTGGGTTTGTTGAGAGGATGTTGGGATGCAGTTCTTCATGGGCCTCTCATGCTTCTGCACATCTTATCAGCAGAGGCACTGGGGGCCTTTGTTCTGGGTTATTCTTTCAAGGATGTTTGGACAGGGAACGGCCTTAGAAGACATAGTTAGTGCCTCTTGCTGGGGCAGAGGACAAGCTATCTTCCTGGTCAGTATAATACAGATAATATCTTTCTCTGCAGCAAAAGGCAGACCGGGTTCCTTACACCCATAAGAAAAGATTTGGGATTCCCTACACCCTTGGTTCTTCAGATGTACCACAGACCTACTGTATGTGAGGCATGATTGGACCCGTGGGACGCTGGGGGCAGGGGGAGCCCACGGGAGCCAGAAGCTCATGCTACTTGCTGTGTCATTTGTAATAAAGTCCTTTGTTTCTGACTTAGGAGTCTTACTTCTTCTGCCAACATCCATGACATTGGGGCAGGTACTTGTTCATCTGAAAGATGGGTAAAATCTCAGACCCTTCACAGTTATGACACACACCCTGACAGAGCATACTTAGAAGAAAAACGATTGAGTTCTTTGTAACTTCATTTGACTCCTACATTTTGATGACTGGGAATTTGAGACGTGGAAAGCATGTACATGTGCACAGCGAGTCTGTTTGCACAAGTGCACAGTGTGTTTGCACAAGTGAAGTGAACTCTACTTGCACAAGTGCACAGCAGTCTGCAGAAGTGCACAGTGAGTATTTACACAAGTGCACAGCAAATCTATTTACAAAAGTGCACAGGAAGCCTGTTTGCACAAGTACAGTGAGTCTCCTTGCATACGTGCACAGCAAGTCTCTTTGCACATGTGTACAGTGATTTTGTTTACAAAAGTGCCCAGTGAGCCTGCTTGCACAGTGCAGTGAGTCTGTTTGCACAAGTGCACAGTGAGTCGGTTTGTACAAGTACAGAGTCTATTTATACAAATACAGTGGGTGTACTTACACAAATGCACAGTGAGTCTATTTATAAAAGCACAAAATGAGCCTGTATGCACAAGTGAAGTGAGTCTGCACAAGTGCACAGTGTCTTTGCACAAGTGCATAGTGAATCTCTTTGCACAAGTGCACAGTGAGTGTATTTAACACAAGTGCACAGCGAGTCTCTTCGCTCAAGTGCACAGTGAGGCTGTTGCTGCAAAAGCAGCTCTCAGAGCCTGTGCTTGCAGCTCCAGGTACACTTTGCTTTTTGCTTCACTACAGAACCCGGCTCTGTGAGTCAGGCCTACCGCCCTGGTTCAGAGTTGATTTAAGAATGTGATGGGACAATAAAAATCTCTCATTTCAAGATAGGATCAGATAAAATTGACATAAACTGCATGGGGTGGTTAGATGTATATAGCATATAGATATAAACTGACAGAGTTATTCAGCACTAAGGGATACTTGAAGGAATAAAAGATAATTATCTGCCAGGGTCATTTAGGCTGTAACTCTACTAAGAAATACAGTGTAAGATGAGGTGACCTTCTCTGTTACTTTTCAATTTGTGTGTTTGCTTGTTGCTGCGGTTCTGAGGCCAAGTGTCAATTTATTTTAGTTTATAAAGTGGAACTCTGACCACTGGTTATTAAACATAACTTCTAGCCAAAAGGATATAAAGACTTAGTAAGGTGATCACATTGAATAGTTCATCCTCAGTTAAACTCTCAGATTAACAAATTTGTCCTGCTCATTTATTAGATGTACATTGGTAATACCTTTTTTTGGTTTTGAAATATCAGCATGTATCTTTTTTACTTTAGAAAGAATTTCTTTATAGCACCAGGAAATCATAACTCTTGTTCTATATTTCATCAATATTATACCTGACCCTTAAAGCATACTGATCAAATCTTAGCTTTAATTATTTAAAAGGTTTGTATTACAATAGTAAGGTGAAGCTATTAACTATCATGAAGGGTCTGTAAGCAAGGGAGGGAGTAATCTTTCATATAAATTCCAGTACTGTTTCATAATTTTTTTAAAACAAGGACACATTTTTCTGCTTTCAAAATTGGCTATAGCACCTTTTAAAAAGCAATGCTTCACCATGGAAGCTGACAGAACATGGCTGTAGCTTCTACACCTGTGATTTCACTGAGCCATAGGCCTGCGGCAAAGAAAATTGAATGTTACCGGGGTGACCTGTCTGTAAGCTGGGTCTTTAATTTCATTGTGACTATCGAAGCCAAAGTGAAAACAGCAGTGAGGGCAGAGGGATGATTTCTGCAGATGATCTGGCTCCAGTCATCAGAGGAAACCACTGACCCTCTGTCATAGTTTGCTTTCCTGACCACCTCTGTCTACTCTGCCTACGTATGTAAAACATACACATATTCTATTCTAGGGTAGAAGACTGCAGTTTCTAAGAATGACTTTAAGAGAAATCAGCAATATAGATTACTCTGTATATAAGATAATTGGAGATTTAGAAGCAGAAATACCAGCAGTTAGCAATGTATACTTCTTTCTGATAAGATCATCAGTTGGGCACTTTGGAAGCATTTTAATAATCGGCTTGGACAAATATACCTAAGTTACTGTCTCAGAAAGATGATGAATCTAGGTGTTTCATTTGAGGCAGAGAGTTAACATGTTACATAATGTATTTATTAGTCCAAATGAACAACATTTAAATTAAACCTTCTTCTCCCAAAGAGGGCATAGAACCCTTACTACATTTGCATTATTTATCTTTTTCCAGCACTTTATGCTCAGAAAGTGATATCGTTTTGAATAATTAATAGCAGAAATAAAATATAAAGTAAAAATGAGAATGGGAGAGCACGGGCTCTGGCATCTTGGTGTTGTAGTTTGTGTCCCCTTGTCACCGTGTCTGTTGACAGAGCACAGAGGGTACACAGGAGAGGCGGGGCTGGGGTCTTGGGGGTTGGGGGGTGGGCTGACATTTCAGTTGAAGCAGCTTTGGACCCATTTCCTCTTCCCGACTGAGGGACAGCAGGGCGGGGGCCAGCTCATCCACACCTGGGTTCTGTCAACCCCAGGGCGTGTGTGTGCATCTCCCCAGCCCAGTCCTCCCCCCCAGCCTGGAGGAGCTTGGTGCCCGCTGGCCCTGCTGCTGCCTCCAGGTGTCCCAGACACCCCGCTTGCACTCCCTGAGCATCTCCACCTCTTCATCCCTAAAATGCAACCCAGCATCTCCCTCTTGCCCAACAGCCTTCTCCCCCGCCCCCCGCCCCCCATAAATAAATTACTGCCAGTGTCTCTCGGCTCGTTAAGTAATTCCACAAACTGCCAACTCATTCTGGCCAGGAAAGTAGGACTCACCTCTTGACTCTTTCCACTGCTTTACCTCCTACATGGAATCAATCACCAAATCCCGCCCATTCTTCTCTCCTGAAACTGTGGGCATCGAGAAGGTTTGTCTGCAATGCCCCGCACTGGCCTCCACCACCCGGCCCGGCTCTGATCTCCCAGCTGAAGGCCTCTGACCCCCAGGCTGCCTCCTGAGGAGTGGCTGTCATGTTCCAATACCTACACCTAAATGAGTATGAAGTCTATAGAAAGTTCTCCTGAGCTTGTAGGAACCAGGGAGCTTTAGCAAGGCCTGCAAGGGTCTTTGTATTCAGACTCAACTCACCTGACCGGACCCTCCCCAACAGCTTATATTTTAGTCACAGTGGACCTTTCCCACTTTCCTGAGCACATCATTCTCTGTCATCTCTCCACAACTTTTCACATGCTGTTCCCTTTCTCAGAAATTCCTCTCTTCTCTGCTTGTCAGACACTTAGCACATCCTTTGTATAAACCGTGAGGCCTTACCGTATCCACCACACAGACCAGTGCCCTGCCCCTGTGCTGCTTAAGACTTTGGACATATCTTTGTTCACTTGAGTCCCCTGTACTTCAAACATGTTTCCTGTCCCTGGCTCCATCCTTAGTCTAGAGGATGAAGAAGACAAAACACAGGCTTATGTCTCTCCATCTCACACATGTCAGGGCCTGGCACACACAAGGCGCTCAGCTCCTAGTTCCATCTAGGTCAGGCTACTTTCTCCTTTTAATGCATTTTCCTGTCTTCTTTGCCACCAGCCTTTTTGGAGAAAATAATCTGTGGAAGGTCATTATCAAGTTATCTCAGCACATATTTAATGTGTGTTTAGCTGCTTTACTGTCACATAAAAATGTGTGGTAGTAAAATAAAGTAATAAAGCTGTCAATAAAAGCTCCATTTCCACTCAATATTTAATGCTAAAGAGCAAGAGACATTTGAGATACCCACCCATAATAGTAAATCGGCATTATCAAGGTTGGTAGGTGATCAATTTGCCTTGAAATACTGTTAACTTGATGAATAAAAATGTAAATTGTTAGAATATAGTGCGGCCTAGAAAGCAGCCTGTTTCAGCATTCCTTATGGACTAGTTTCCAAAGAAAGCCAAGTAAGAAGTCACCCCATGCCGTGAGGCCACCTCGTGGTTTTAAACAAAGACCAGCAATCACAGTCATGGAAGAATCGAGAAAAATGCCCCCACTGGTACCATCAATTTATAAGGCACTGTTACACCCATTTTCTGACCTAATCCCCCAAATGATTGTGAGGTAGCTAACAGTATCTTTATTTCCTGAATCAGGAAGCTGAGGTTGCAAGAGGTTATGTGATATTCAGAGGCCACACAAAACTAGGATACAGCTCCCTACGTGTCTGGTCCAGATCAGGTTCTTTCTGGTAAGGCACAGCCCCTTCACTGCTAGGGAACTAAAATTTTCAAATTGATACAAACTTAGAAAATATTTAGACTATATCCCATCGTGATTGCTATCTGAAGAGTAACTTCACACAGTGTTTGGGCTTGGTGGACTCTGGGATAGATGGAGTCCTAACCACCATCCGAGAGAGAGGAATTGGAATGCAGCTGGAAGTTCTTTCAGAGTCTGGGATACATTTCTAAAAACATCCAACCCATTGTGCCTGACAGCATAAAACTTCCAGAATTCACGGGAAAGTAAACCTTTATTTCAAAATTATTCTTTGAAGTTGGAAGATAAAAGGAGAGCTGTCTGAGGCCCAATGCTCAAATAAAGGGGCTAAAAACATTTAAAAAAATTCTAGAGAGCTTATCAGAATTTGAAATGAATGTGATAACAGATCCCTTATCGTTCAAGTTCTCAGTACTATGTACCAGGGTTAATAAAGCAGCTTAGCTCAGTCTAACACACACAGAATTAAAGCCTTTTGTAGGGTTTTTGAAATGTGTTTTCATTTTCTCCAGAAAGAGAAAAGCAGATTCCTTACTTTTTTGTACCTGGTTGCCTAGGAATGTTTTCTATTTGGTCCATTCTTAGAGCAACCGAGAAACACAGTGGCTTCTCAAGTCTGACTGCCAGCCGCCCCCTGGGCCGTGTTTCCCGTTGTCCCTGTGTGCCAGAAAGAGCTGGTACTGCTCCAGTGAAGACTGGAAGCTCCCACCCACCGGTGGGAGCAGGGGACGCACATTCCCAGCCATGGCCCCAGAGTGAAAGAGCCGTGATTTGTTAGAGATTCAAACAGCAGGGCAGGGGCTGCAGTTAACTTAGCATCAGTATGCGAGGGAGGTTAAGGGTGGAGTGGGATGGTCCAAATTGAGCAAACATTTTTTAAACTTGGAAAATCTCTTCATACACAGTAATTGATAGTGGGGTTCCGAGTAGGTGTTTGGGGATGAATTGCCTTCCCCCAAAATGCATACGCTGAAGTCCTAGACTGGAGGTTAGTCTTCAGTCTTCAGACTGTGACTGTATTTGGAGGTGGGGATTTTAAAGAAGTAGTGAAGTTAAAAAGAGGTCATTAGGTCAGGTCCTAATCCAGTATGACTGGTGTCCTTATAAGAAGAGGCCATTAGGACACAGACATGCAGAGTGCAGGAGACGGCCATCTACAAGCCAGGGAAAAAGCCTTCAGAAGAATCCAACCCTGCTGACATCTTGATCTTAGCCTTTCCAGCCTCCAGGACCATGAGAAAATTAATTTCTGTTGTTCAGGCCACCCAGTCTGTGGGCCTTTGCTAGGGTAGCCCTAGCAAGCTAATATGGTTGGTGACCCCAGCTTGGAGACTGTCAATTAAACAGAGCCTTCAAGCTCTGACTGCACCCCCAAATCTATCTTTATGTCCCTACTCCCCACAGTGTGCCTCTGGAGAAACAGATGTAAAAGCTTATGTAAGCCCTTGTTAGGTTGTATTTAAATATGAGTTTGTAAGGATTATTCTTACATTATAATTAGGAGGTTGACTCAGTTGTGATGATGTGAATCAGTTGAAGCTGTCTAAGCCATTGGTAAAGAAACACAGGGAGAAATATTTACTATGTCTAATTGTTCTTAAATTATTAATAGCATAAGCTGTCACTTCACAATACTTAGTATCTAATAGACATGAGAGTCAGTGATGGGGAAGAACAGTCCTGAGTGTTTCTTGGCAGTATTCTCGTCATTCCACCAAGTAACAATTGCAACGAGCAGAGGGCAGACCCACAGCCAGCAGCGGTCAGTGACCCTCGGGGCACAGAAGACAGGGAGTGGGGACCCTTGGTCTCCAGGACACAGTGAGGGCTGCTGACAAGGACCTGGGTGATGTTTTGATTTCTATTTTAACCAGTTTAGAAAAACCCATGAAAAAAAAATGCACTGAATGCTCTCATGAATATCATGCTAATTTTTAAAACATATCATTAAAGATTAAAAACAGTGTTCTGTTATGATTCATTTGTTTTTATTCACAGTGCTTTATTATTTTTGAAATTTAAGTATAAAAGCCCTTTTACTCTTCTTTGATATCCTCAAAAGCAAATATGTATTTGAAATAAAATTATTTAGAGATCCTTCCAATAATCTGAAATTTTTAGTGAAATAAATGTAACCCTTTTATAAGTTTGTAGTTTGAATAGAGTGAATAGAACCTTTCTAGATCTGGTTAAAAGAAAAGTCATAGGAATCCCTAGTGAGGGCTTTTAATTATTTTTATTGTGGTAAAATATGCATAACATAATACTTACATTTTAACCATCTGCAAGTGTACAACTCAGTAGCATTCAGTACTTTCACAGTTTTGCCTAACTATCACCACTGTCTATACCCATCCCCAAAACATTTTCATCATCCCCAAAAGACATGAAGAAGAGGCCATTAGGACACAGACATGCAGAGTGTAGGAGACGGCCATCTATAAGCCAGGGAGAGAGCCTTCATCCCCAAAACATTTTCATCATCCCCAACTAAAGGACTCATTAAACCTAACTTCCACTTCTTTCTTTACCCACAGGCTCTGGTAACCTCCCTTCTATTTTCTGTCTCTTCGAATGTGCCTATTCAGTCCTTCATATAAGTGCAATCATACAGTATTTATTCTTCTACGTCTGACTGATTCCAGCATAGTGTTTGAAAGGTCCATCCATGTTGTACTATATATCAAAATTTCATTCATTTTATGGCCAAATAATATTCCATTTTATATAGAGAGCACATTTGTTTATCTGTTCACCTGTAGATAGGCATTTGGATTCTTTCCAGTGCCACAGTGAATATTCATGTACAAGAATCTGTTTGGATTCTAAGGTGTTTTGATGCAAGTAGGATTTAGGCCCCATGACATTTTAGGTTGAGTTCAGTGGAAGCCTGGTGAAGATCAACTGCGGAGTAAATAACTATCACTAACACCAAAATTTAGAGAAAATGGTACCTTTTCTTAGATATTTATCTATACCTTCCCTGTTGCATCAATATATATTCGATTAATATTTTTGGATTGAAACAAGCTGAAATGATGTGTGTGGTTGGGTGTGTGCAAAGTACGGGCAGTGTTTGTTTCTCTCTGTGTTTCATTGCATCTAGTTTATCTGAGACGATAGTCAATCAACTGCACACAGCCTGCACTTACCACCTAGACAGAGGAGTGTCTTCCCCCTGCACAGTGCCTTTTAATAAGTTGTCTTTTTCCTCTTGAGAATATGCTGTGTGTTCATGTCAGTCCATATCCGTGTGTATAAATGATGGTGGGGCCTTGGGGGCAGGGGTCTGGGTGGATTGCAGGAAACTTGTCTCAGTGTGGCGGGTTTCACAGGTGACAGGGTGTTTTTAATGGTTTCTTACATGAATGATTGTTGTAGCTAATGGAGGCCTTGTGGAAATGATTCAGATTAAGCTCCTAGTTTGCTTGAAGCTTACTGACCCAGTATAATTGAATGTAATTCAGTGGAATCAGTGAATTTAGATTCTTCCAGTTAATATCAATGTATTGAAATTGAGAAGGAAAAAACCATGAATGACATTCCTAATTTGCTTTTCTGCTTATGCCCTGACTTCAGAGGAAATATTATGAAAGAATTGGGGATATTGAAAAAATAAATTCTCTTTGAAAACACTTCTCACCCCACCCACTTTGAAAGACCAAGTGTGTTGGTCACCATTCTTTAATTGAGCAGTAGTGCACAATAGAGGGTGTAGATTTTATTCCCATGACACAGCGCTTTTAACCGCTTGAGGATTATGGGGACTTTGGCAGTCATGTTAATGGAATTGCTATTGTTTGGGACTGGACAATGGCTCATGACTGGGGAGGGCGGAAAAGAAGGACAGAAGAAAGAATGGAAGGAAGGGAGGGAGGGGACAAAAACGAATTTAAGGCAGTCTTCAGAAGTAACTATTAAAGCAAGACAAATATTTGTAAGATGGTAGGTAGCACCTAATAGAAGCCAGTCTTTTTATTTCATTAACATCCTTGCAGCAAAGACTTTTTCTTAAAGAAGGGAACCAGCTGCACAAAGCAGATTTATATATTTTTCGGTAGCAACCCATTCTAGCAACTTCATGTAGAACATCTTTGGTTCTGTTTTAAACTAATGAGATGTTAGATGCCTAACTCAGGAGAGCTTGTTGCCATTAGTAACTGTATGACACTAAGGTTTTTGCTGATGGTCCATGTGGTTCCTGAGCCCCAGAAAAACATGAGCAGTGAATGTTGTAAAGGCTCATGTATAGGAAGCCCATAGTTTATGGAAATTATGTAGGAAATAACCCATCATAAGCTATATCGGTGATGTTTCAGATTCTCAGGATAAACAAACTCTTCAGAAGTGTGATGTTTGGCTAAATGTTTGGGCATCCTATGGTCCAGTCAAGTTGACCCATAAAATTAACCATCACAATCATGAATGCCAGAAACATACATTTAATTTGTAAATAGCTGAAAATTGTGCTGTTTTTAGGCAAAAGTCCATATGAGATAAACTGTTAGTAAATATATGTATTAAAATGACATATGTATGTTATTAATCAAATCCATTTGTTTATGCCACTGTCTTTGATTTGTTATGGTCTTACTGTGCATCAGTACAAAAATAGTGTGTTTGGATTTTTACAAATATATTTGAGTAACAGGATTCTTATTTCTTATGAGAGCCTCAAGTCAATTCACATTTTTATGCAAAAATAATTATCGATATGGGACAGAGCCTTAGTTAAGCAAAGAAGTAATCACCCTCTATAATTCAGCTGGAAATAGGACCCTTACAAATAAATATTAATGTTTAAGGACATTAAGGATCTTTGACTTACCTTTGAGACTAAGGTCTTTTTTTTTTTTAAGATTTTATTTATTTGTTTGTTTATTTTATGTTCAGTTAGCCAACATACAGTACATCAGTAGTTTTTGATGTAGTGTTCAATGATTCATTAGTTGCATATAACACACAGTGCTCATCACAACACGTGCCCTCCTTAATATTTATTTTAGGGAGGTGGGGTGGGGGGCAGAAGAAGAGAGAAAATTCCAAGCAGAGTCTCTGGTGAGCATGGAGCCCGACAAGGGACTTGATGTCACAACCCTGAGATCATGACCTGAGCCAAAATCATGAGCCAGACGCTTAACCAACTGAACCACCCAGGTGCCCCTAGACCAAGTTTGCTAGAAACACAGAGGTGTACCTTACAAAGGCCACCTCACCCATTGGAAGCCATACATCATGGAGCCACAAGAAGAAAGAATAAAACAATCCATTCTGGATGGCAGTATCTGCTAACTGTTCCTATAGAGGAAGTCAAAAAGTAGTCGGCTTTTACAACAGCTAACAGCTTTTCCAAAGACTTATTCACCTTCTTCAGTGGTGGCAGGCACTTGAACAAACTACTCGAGTCGGAACACAGCAAATGGCTTCAAGACATATGAAGAATGGTGGATGGAATAAATTGGTGAATAACATGGTGGGCACCGAGGAAAGAGAATACCATTCTAAAATCTTGAATGAGAAATGACATTTTAAAGCAAGTTGCAATGTATGATCTGAGGCAGAAGAGTAAGCAATGGAAGCTTTAGCCAGCAGAGTGGTGTGCTTGATTCAGCACGTGCCTGAACTCATCAGCCCTGCAGCTGCATCCTTCCCTCAGGTCCTGCGACAGTGTTGGTGAGGGAACGAGCCACCAGAACTGTCTGCTGAGTAGGGCTGGCACTTTTCATTCTTGTGTCCTCTATTAGGGCACAAAATTATAGGCCCCTCAGAAACTCCGGGGTGGAGCTCTGGTTCTGCCTGGGGGTGCAGGTGCCTTTGCTGCGACATACTGCCCGCTCCTCAGCTTTGGCCAAAACCGTAAGTGATAGTGGGATATGTGTCTGTGTGTGTGTCTGCGTGTGTGTGTCTGGCCTGAAAGCTTTTCTGGAAATTCTACTGGAAATTAATAATATCACCTGAGAGACTAGACTCAGGCAATTGTTTCTGGGCTGATAAAACTCTGAATGAAAGGTGTGGTTTTGGATTTGCCTCTCTACCAGTCTCCATGCACACTGACTTTTGTGACTTCAGAGGGCTCTCCCTCAGATAGATATTCCAAAATTAGAAGTAATGATGGAGTGATTCCAAGAATCATGTGGGCAAGTCTGCATTGCTCATGGGCCACACACCCCTTTCTCTGCACTGATCTTTCCTCCGTGAAGAGCCAGGCTGTGTCCTTGCTGATTGGCTCTCTTTGCTGAACCCCAGCAGCAAGTTGGCCTGATGAGGTTGCTGATGTCAGGTATGTGGAAAACCCGTAGGCAGAAGGCTTTAAGACTGGCCTTACTGAACAAATCATATCTACTACCGTTAACACATACATTTCTGTCTCTAGCTCGGAGTTCACTACCAGTGCCTGCTGTGCATTATAATTGATGTTTTCCTTTCCTTGAGCAGGGCTGCCTTGGCTAATGTCATTAAGGTTCAGAATTTAAAAAGAGTTATTGTTAAATGTTGAAAACGGCTCTTGATTATTTTGGCCATCAGTGGACCACATGGGATGGATAATGGGAAAATTGCAGGTCATCTACCCACTCACATTCAAGCTGCATTTAGATTTATGAAGCCCTACCCCAAGGCAGAAAAACCGCACACCTGGAATGGGAGGCTAGTAGACATTTAGGGGCCTGAATGCCGGGTATACATATATACACGTAGTCTCTGTCTTCTTTTCTTATGGGAGCTTGACTTCTAAAAAACCTCATTAATGCTGAAAAGCAAGCCCTGAAAAGGGAATAAATATTCCTCAGAGTGATGCATTCAGATAGCAGAGCAAGCACTTCCTTACCAGCTATGACTTGACCTAAACATGTGCTAACTCCTTAGCACCCACCAGCACCTGCTACTGAGTAGGTGGGAGTCGGAGCCAGAAATGACACAACCTTTGGTCATTGGATGCCTGACATGGGATGGAAAATTCCGGTAAGAAAGAGAAGTGTGGCTGGGAAGAGCTGGGTGTGTTGTTTCTCGGTTCTTGTGAGGACCCGCCCTATATATTCTACTATGTTGGGGTTCTCAAAGTATGGTCGCCAGACGAGCTGTATCAACATTATGTGAGAACTTACTAGAAATGCAAATTCTCAGACCCCCAGCCCAGAGGCATTGACTCAGAGACTCTGGGTGATGGGGCCTACCAGTCTGGTGCTAACAAATCCTTACGGTGATTCTGAGGTGTTCTAAAGTTTGGGAACCAATAAATAATCACTTCTCAACATAAGTGAGATAAAGGAATTTCACTTCCTCTTTCCATGATCTCAATTCTCCAGCTGCCATGAGGGGTCAAAAATGTTCATGCATCTCTACTCACCAACATAACCAGCAAATCAAGGGACTCATGGGTTTGGGGAGTATTTCTTTTTAAGATTTTATTTATTTCAGAGAGAGAGAGAGAGAATGAACAGGGGGAAGGAGCAGAGGCAGAGGGAGAAGTGGGCTCCCCACTGAGCAGGGAGCCTGAGATCCCAAGACCCTTGGATCATGACCTGAGCCCAAGGCAGCCGCTTCACGGACTGAGCCACCCAGGTGCCCCTGGGGAGTATTTTTTAATTCCAAATTTTTCTCTTCTGTTACAAACTGAAGTATGAAGTAATATCCTCTAAAAATTGTCTACTGGGATCAAAAAGTGAAATGGAATATAATAGTCTGCTGCTTGCTTTGGGGCGTTTATTATCCAGAGTGCTTCTCCCTTTGCCGTGGCTGAGAAAGAGCTGGCAAAGTGGGCATCTCATTTCTAGACACCAGAACCAGTGCTCTCCAGAGGACAGAGAGAGGAACACCCCTCCATCAGAGCACGTGTTCCCTACACTTGTAGAAGGCCTCCTCTGAACTTCTTACATCTGCTCAATGAAGGACAGACCGGACCCTTCCCTTGTGCCATCTTCAAGATTACAGAGACAGAGCAAGATGTAAACCTCGACAGAACAGTCCTAGCTGTGGCTCAAAGTGCTAAACTAAATCCCTGGGAGTTAATTAGTTATGAGCATTAAAGATTTTAAGAGAGTGTGTATTTCTTTGCATCCATATAAGTGCACCTTAGTTCAGCGGCTTCATGTAATACACATCTGAGGGCCTATGACCTACAAGGTGGCCTCCCTTAATTCTGCACTCCTTGTAGCTGCCTCTTGGCCTTCTGCCTGGGACCATTCTATTTAAGGAAGCTTATGGAAAAAAATAAGAGAAATACTCACTTTCCTTTTCTTCCCCAGGGGAGCACCAAGTTCAGTCACTCATTTCCTGCCAGAAGCTCTGAGAATATAATAATAGTTCTGGTAAATGGGAGCTGATTGAATTCTTCCAGACTTGTAAAGCATTTACTTAAACTTTTCTGAGGGCCAGGTGTTGCCTGTATAGAAGGTACATACCTCTGGAAAAAAAATGGGACTGACCTGTGAACCTCCATGAGCCCGGTGCGGCCTGCAGAGCAAATGCCAGTGGGGGAGTCTCAGCTGTGCATCAGATTTCTCTAATCCAAATCACTTTCTCTGATTTGAGCGCGAATCTAGGATTGTTTTGAAGGCTAAAAGTGATTTTGGGTTTAAATTGAAAGCAGCCAGTCATTTAGAGCGAGGGTTTGAGAGGTTGTATCTTATGTAAACCCCTTGTTTTAAAATAATGAAGGAGAAGCATTGAATCACTGTAATTTTGTAGTTCGTGGATTTTCCTTGTTTTTATGTAAATTGTGTGTATGTGTGTCTGCCATGTGAGTAGTGTCTATCTTGTAGGGAATCAGATAGAAAAATTGCTCAGGCAATTCATATTGATAACATTTGGCACTAGTTAGCATATTTTGACTGGCTGTTTGCCTGTTTATCTAGTGGACTTAAAAAAAAAAGGAAGAAGAAAACATAAAAGCTGCTCTCACAGGCTTAGAACTGAGTAATACGAAGATGGGGAGGGTGTGGGCCTGAGTCAGTATCCTTTGCAGCCCCCATAGTTCCGTTCCAAAGATGGCTGACATCCGACATGACAGAAGAAAGTCAGAATGAGGAAAAGCCTGTAGCACCAGGGCAAGAAGAGACGCTTTAACAAAAAATTACCTTTAGATTTCACAAAGCTAGAAGGAACCATGAGGACAGCTCGTGGCTCGTGGCAGAAATCAGAATAAACCCAGAATCATATGAAGAAACTCAACCCCCACCCTACTTTTACAGGACACTTGAATCTGTTTTTATTTACATAAGCCTTGTATTTGTTGATTAAGTCCTTTCCCTTAAATGGTTCCCCTCACCCTTGCTTTTCAGTGAAGATTTTTTGGGTGCATTTAAGTAATGACCAAATTTGCATTTCAGTAGACTCCAGCTGTCTGGTTATGTAAATGATAAACACACACTATATTGTATTTTCCAAAATCATGTTTGCAGCTTGTATAGCTGAATGTTAAATGTATTTCAGAGCTTTTTGAAAGAATGGTCCATTGGGCATGGCTGGTGGGTTGCATGACAGTACACCTAAAGGCAGGGTGACAAAGCTTTGGAACAGATAGATCTCAATTAAGGAATCCCCTTTGATAATCATGTCAGCTGTGGTACGACCAAACAAAATCTCTCAGGAAGAGCCACCAGTGTAATAGCTGCATAACTAAAGTAGCTTCAGGTATTGCATCTTGTCTTTATCCTGTTAGAGCAAACAGGCTCACTTTCGACAAAGTCCTATCTCTTCGAGGTTTTTCTTCTCTGGCTCTAGCCTTCTGATGCCCAAATATTGCTTCACTTCGATGAAAGGGTCTACATTCAAAATGCTTTTGCATAAGTAATTCCATCGAACTCCCAAAGCTATGGCTGTGGTTGACATAGTTCCCATTGTATAGATGGATAAACTGTGGTTCAGCAAAATGAAGACTATCGCTGAATTTTACCAGTGATTGGGGTCACAGGTCTGCATCCAAGACTCCTTTCGCCACCTGTGGTGGCATTTCTCGTTGTAGAAGACTGCCTTTTTGTCACATGATGGGTAGCCTCTCCTGTTTTCAAAGCCTGGTACTTCCTGGGGTGTCTACTTTCTTGCATCCCCTGATTACAGTTACCAATAGTTGTATTATCATTATTCTATTATTGTGCAGCTGAAACTCATTTATACTTAAGCACTGCCTCAATCTGTCTTTTGTATTGTAAGCCTTTTACTTTTGCATTATGGAATAAGTGGCTTCTTTTTCCTTACTAAGTGATTTCAGGAGCTCCAGTAGGCAAACCTCTATTGGAGATGGGGGATAGCCTTCTGAGCATCCCCCCCTGCTGGATCTGTGGAGCTCTACCTGTAAGCAGGAACTGAGTTTATTTGATTTTAGGGTGACTTAGGGGTGCGAGATAATAAGGATTATGATCCCTTCGTCTTAGGTTGGTTGCCTGTGGTCGCTGAAGGCCTATGTGAGGGTTTGTTGGAAGGAAGAACTCGAGGCCTTGCAAACCAGCTCCTGCCAGGCCTGGCACAGGTTTATGTGTGTTTTGACTATCAATTAGGACAATCTATTTTTACAGGGCTAATAGCTACCACTCCGTGAATTACTGCTAGCTCATGCCCTCTGTCTCAAGTAAACATTTATAAATATTTGGAAGAGATGTCAGAGAAATCTCAACATCCTTATAAAACTTTAAGAGTAATAGTTGTGCATGTTGTGGGGCAAAACCTCATAGCCGGGATCAGTGTTCCTGTGAGTGAGGCCCATGAGAGTTGCCATGGTCCTACTGGCCTCATGAATGTTTAGCAGAAAACATTTGCATATTACATGATGAGGCCCCCTGTCTGACCTTCTTATTCTTGATTAATCACAAATATATTAGAAAGTCCTTACATCAAAATCATCGTTGTAGGTTTAGAGCAAAAGTGCATGTGGTGAAGGCAAGTTCCCCTCCTACTTCTCTTATCTGTTGGCTTTTCTGATAGCGGAAGCTGGTATGTTTTTGGCCATGTTTTCAAAAGATGAGGGTGGAATCTAGCAGGACTTTATACTCCTAAAACCATGGTATTCCCAGACAGAGTCAGGATTTTCTGACTGCTGTGGAGCACTGGGTCCGCTTCATGGAAGTACTAGGCCTCCCGAGTCACACCAAACACCGCCCCAGCTTTCATCTTGCTGTCCGATTCACAGTACTCCAGCAGGTCCTCAAGAGATGGACCCAGTGGTCTGGGGGTGTAAGGGTCTTTTATATCTGTTCTCATATCTTAGCATAGATTTGAATATGGATATTCTCTGAGAAGTCATCTTACTCTAGTCAAGATTCTCTGGAATCTTATTTCAGGAAACTCATCCCAGTTAACCTACATTATTTTGTTCTCCAAACGCTTTATGAATTTAATTGCTGTCTCCCTTCTCTGTGGGGTATCTGTCAACTTTACCCAGATGGAAACACTGCATCCTAACCCCTCCCTCCGAAAATTAAGCAATATCACCAGATGGCTGTGTATTAAATTCCATGAGAACCAAGAAACTGAACAAAAATGTATTTGTCCCTCTACCCTCTGCACAGTGACCCTTGGCCACATCCAACTTGCCGATTCCAGATCTCAGGGGTGGGACCTAGGGTTCTGCATTTTCACGACTGGGAGCAGTTCTTATGATCAGGCAAGCTTGGACCGTGGGACTAATTTTGTGAGCAAATATTTGTTACATGAATACCACCTTTAATTTTTCTGACTAGCTTATGCTGAGAAGCCCTTGATGCTGAATCCTGTCTGTAATGTTGGAACATTCTTGAATGAGTCAGGTAAATAGTTGATCTCTCTTTCAGGTGAAATTAAAACATAGCAAAGTCAAGTGACTTGCCTGTGGGTGCCCTGCAAAGCCATCAGGTGAGACTAATCCAAAAGGGGCCTTCTTGACCAGTGCTTATGCTGATTTAACAAATAAGGAACAACTGGAATTAGTCGAATATTTGAGACACTGTGGTTGAGGTCCATTACTGTGGAGAATGAAGACAGCTAGCAGTATAGAATAGTGGTGTGGGACCCAGTGTTTGAAAATCAACGTGAAATCTGCCATGGACCAGCAGGAATCTTCATTCTGCACATTGAAAGTTAACACTGAGTGGAAAACTACATATTATTTCATACATTGTGATTATTTCTGGGGGTAGAGTCTTGTCTAATGGAGAGGAATCAATCCTGATTCTTTTTACTAATTTGAATTCCCCTCGATCATTGCCTTCTGATGCCTGGGCTGCTAAGTGCCTTCCCCCTTGTGTGGCTGTCCTCACTTCTAAGAGGCACATCTTTGCCTCTTCTTTAGGGTCTATGTAATATCTTCAGAAATGTTTCTGTGGAAATTATCCCTGAACTATGTAGGTGGGATTAGCAGGTGGCTTCGTTTGCAGAATGGAAAATCCATGGGAAGTGGCATTGTGTTAGAGACAGTGCCTGCTTAATCACATGGCACCATTTCTGCCCTGCTCCCAGGCAACCTCAGAGGCCCCTCCTCATCCTCACCCTGACATTGCAGAGTACGTGTGCAGTGGGAGGTTGGCAGTTCAATGCTACGCTATACAGAATACATTTCTGAGAAATCAATAAACAGCAGCTGACAGGACTAACTATGGAAAAATTACAGGCTGATGAAGAAGGCTGGTGAAAGGTTAGATCGCTCAGCTTTAAAATCTTAAGAGAAAGGCCCCCTTTTTGTTTTATAGTTTCAAATAAGCTGTCTTTCCTTAACTGTTTTTAGGAATAGATAATTAAAGAATAAGAGAAGAAAGTGTTGCCTATTCTAGCGCTTGAAGGCTTTGGTTCCAAACTTAAATAACTAGTAATGTTATTTCTTTGTATTTGGGGTGATTTAAGGTTTAATAATGTGGTTGGTTGACAGAAAAAAATAACAGATTGCTCTCTTTGACTTCCCGTCACTTTGTACGTGAATGTTGCTTTTTTCTTTCCTCTGAAGTTTTGGAGGCTTGGTAAAACAAAAGCATTGTTGCTGGACGCCCTGGCTTTTTCATGCTCAACTCCATGGAAACCAGAAGCGCTTAGAGATCCACAGTGACGTCACTCCCTTCCTCTGCCTTAGTTTTTGTGCATAAGTTATTCAGCAGGCACTGGGAATACAAAAAGGTACAAGAGCTAAATCCTGCCCACTCAGAGTTTAGACTCTAGAGGGAAAAGCGAAGGGTAAAAATTAAATGCTTAAGAAGAATGTAAGGAGGCTTAAACCCGGGGATGAATGGCGCGGGACTGCCCAAGGGCGCGCACTCCAGCCCTGCAGAGGAGATGCTCTGGATAGCGGTGGTCACAGGACAAGGCTTCCCAGAGGGTTTGGAACGTAGGCTGAGCTTTGAAAGGCAGGCAGCACTTGGAGAGGTATGGGTGAGATAAATGGAGGGGGGGAAGCAAGGACCTTTCAAACAAGGCAGGGTCTACAATAGCCTTCCTCCATCTAGAAATGGATCTTGTGTGCTGGGTGGGATTTCATGGTGAAGTACATAAAGTGTGGAGCATGATGTCTGGCACCGAAAGTGCTTAGTCACTATTAACTGTCATTTTGAAGGATTATGGTTAAAAGATGAGGCATCATGAGACAACAAACAAAGCAGTTGTATTTCCTCGGCTTCTATAACTTTTATTATTATTATATTTTTCCTCCTCCTCTTCCTCTTTCTTCTTCTTCTCCTCCTCCTTCTTCTTTCTTCCTTCTTCCTTCTGCCTTTTTCCTTCTTCCTCTCAGAACCTGAGAGGGTCACTTACCTACTCCAGTTAGAGTCCTGGTTTTCCACCAACTAGCTGAGAAACCAAATAAATCACCTTTGCTTTAAGCCCCACTTTTCTTCATGGGAAGCGTGTCAGTTGAACTAAATGACATCACCGCACCTTCACTTTGAAACAGAGAGCACTTCACTCTGCCATAATGAATGAGGGATACTGGGACTGGGTTCAGTAGAATGAAACTAAGTTGCCAGTTTCTTTTCCTGAGTTATATTTTTTCACTTAAACTGTAATACCTATTTGGATGTCCACTCACTTTATGCCCCTATTAATGGTAAAACACTAAATTATTTGGGAGTGAAAAATTTCAAGAACAGGTACACAGATTTGAGTCCATTGGGCATTTCTTATACGTAAGTATCTATTCCATCCTGAAATATGTAAAGTAGGAAATCAGAGACTGACTGTTTTGAGAAATGTTCGATGGCAGATGAGATGCCTGTAGCAGCATATAATGCAGACGACATTCTTGACCAGATGACTTTATAGGGTCACTTTATTGTTCATGAGATGATTTCTGTTGTCTTCCTTTTTCTTGACACTGTTACCAAATTCGTTTTCCTAAAATTTCTTTGGTCAAGATTAACCTTTAATGTGACTCATACAGATACAGAGATTATAGGCTGTTAGGAGCTGAAGGGCAGGAGAAAGCTATGAGCTGGAGGTGAAACTCCATTGGAAAAATGTTTGATGTCATGGAAGTAATCTGGCGACAGTATCTTGAATGTGAGGAAAGTTGTGTTAGAAAAAGAAAAGTCCAGAAGAGGCCCTATACAGCCTGACCCAGGATCCTTTCCCATAATCCAGGATATTTAGAACGAGGAAAGTATTTCAATTTAGGAAAATCCAGATTGAAATAAAGGGAGTATCTGCTTCCAATGAAACTTTTTTTTTCCAGAAAGGACTAGAATGTTGGGGGAAAATAGGGGAATATTGGGGCCTGCAGAGTAGTTCAGGGATTCATTGGGTTGAAATTATAGGAGGAAAGATGGAAAAGAATGGATCATGTCCAATTCAGGCTGGACGGGAGATAGGAGACAGATGTTGGCAGTGGACAACTACAGCTGAAACATTGATAATCCAAACCTCTGGACCTGGGCCTGCTAGCTGGCAGGGTGATGGGAAGCAGACAAGTCTTTCCTTGTAAGGGAGAGACCGGCTGGGACATTTTCTGATGATCAGCTCTTCACGGCTAACCATCTGCAGCCTTTAGTCCCAGTAAAAAACTCTTGCATGGTTTCACTTCATACCAGTAAGTTTTTTTAACCCACTTTTAGACTCATTTAAAGATTCAGTAATTTTCAGTGAGTTGTGCTTCTAATTCTTTAGTCTGAGTCACTCTTTGCCCAAAGCAAACTACTCTAACCAGGAGGGACTTTTGCAGAAATACGAAATTTGTTTCAACAATTCCCTTCTTTGGTTCTTCCACCTTAACTTTCAAATGCAAAGGCATGCTTTAGCCATTAGTAAATAATTGCTCAAGAAAACTATCACAGGTGATGTGCAGGATTTGTGGTGGCTAATGGACTCAACAGGAATTCCAAGAACAAAGCTTAAAGTGCCACGTTTGTAATACAACTAACAACGATTTAATGTTAACTGTTGGTTTTTGCAGACATACTCCTTCACCATTAAAAGAAGAAATACACATTTGTTAGTACTCATCTTAAAATCGTTTCTAGTAAAATGACCAAATTAGAATATACAAATAAGTATAAAATGAAACATTTTCCTGTACATGTTTTTCTTTCTCATATTTCACCTTCCCTCTCTTAGAGAAGAAAATCAGGTCTGTTGTTGCTGTGGTTTCTTTTCTGTATTTCTGGCTACTCTGTAGTGGATCAGTCTATGGGATCACAGTTGCCCTGAGTGAAGAGATATGACCGTGAGGTAACGTTAATCTGTGAGACTTGCAGCACTATAGCAAATTCTCATCTCTTTCAAAATGGTAATTAGACCTCTGGTAGTTTATTGTTTTAGACACAAAGTTTTCTTTATTGATTCCGTACAACTCTGGGAAATAGTACATCGGTTTTTATATCAAACTTAAGGGTTATTATAGAAATCTTTTTGCTTGTTTATTTCCTGAAACTCTAAAGGATATCCATTTCTGTGATAAATTGACGACTTGTGGGGAATTTCTTGAGAATGGTTACTTTGCTTCTACCAAGATGTCCTCTGGCATTCCATAGCCTTCCAATTATATCATCTGTGTTCTTTCCATGAGCATCTCTGTCATATTTGGAAATGCTTTCTGTGAACAAAGGGAATCACAATTTATTGAATATTGTGTCTCTCAAATACAAAGTATGTTTTTGTTTTACCCAGAGTATGGATAAGAGGGAAATGCACAAAAGAGCTAGACCACTCAAGGGTGAATGGTGGAAGCCTCTAGCTGCTCCTTTGGGGGCAGGGAGGATGAAGGAGTAGGAGTGGAAGCAAAAGTCCATTCACCAGCCATAGCCCTTCCCTGCAGGGCATATGGTGGGCTGGGAGGGAAGCCATGCTAGCTAGCCTTACTTGTGGGTAAATGCGTATCTTGGTGTAAACACTGTTCTCAGTGCATTCATGTTTAGAAGGACTGGTTCAGTTTTGAACAGCATGAAAACTTTCAGAAAACAGTATGAAAATAGTATTAAATAAGAGCATTTTTTTTTTTAGTTTGTAGCAACCAACATTCTAGATGCTAGTCTTTGTAGGATAGAAAATACCCTGCCCCTTAGCACCTCCCTTTGTTAGCCTCTCTGATGGAGGAATGTCATTCATTCCAGGGTAGCAGGGACTAGTGAATGGGCCATCTGTTCCTTTGGGGAAGAAAATCCATTTGGGCTTCTAAAAGTTTTTCTACAGTTTCAAAATTATCAAACTGTAGGAGTTATATCACTTCACTTATAGAGATTATACTTCTTAACATTCAAAATGTAGGCCTTTCAAGAGAAAAGTACAAATATGTTTTAGGCACAGAGTTCTTTTACATCCATTAGTGAAAATTATGTTTAAACATGCCACTTGATATTCAAGATTTTGTCATAAACAACAAATGAAAAAAAAAAAACCTGACGGTTTTAGTATCAGTTCCACTTTTCCTCTTCTTTAACACAGGCAATGTAAGAAGGATGAGATTTTATTTTGGTGTAGAGTATTTAATTAGATTTTGAGGAAATTTGCTAACTTTCTACCTGCCTGTTAGAATATAAGAAATTAATAAGGAGCCAGGCTTTTGGAAAGAAAAATTACATATCACCAGAAATTTGCATAATCAAACTTTAAAAAATATCATGTAATAGTGAATATATATATAATTTTTTATTGAGAAGGCCCATGTTAAGCCAAGGATTCACTTATTTTGATAATTAAGCCATCTTTTGACTGGAAATTTTATTTTTTATGTTTTGCGATTCCACAGATTTTTTGTTTTATTTTGGAAAAGTGACATTCTCTCAAATGAGTGAGTTATTAAACATTTTCTGTCTACATTTTTTCAGTTTGTTTCTTGAAGAAAGCAAACATTTGTATACACATACACTTAAGGAAAAAAGAGCAAGTGTTACAACATAATTAGAACTGTTAGGATAATTCCCTTTTGTGGACACATTATGGTTCAGTTGTTTACTGCTAAATGAAATGTAAAAGTGTATATTAGACTAAAGAATAATGCACAGAATACATCTAACTACAAAGGAAATTATGTTTTGTTTGAAAATTTGTAGATAGGTCTAAAGAATAAATTAAGAATATACATGCACACATATGTATGTGTGTGAGACATGTATGTGTGTGTGTGTGTGTATATATATATATTCCTAATTTACACATACACATGCACTTATATACATGCACCATATACATTGCAACAGTCTATCCTTAGTGTCAAACCTGTGGTAGAATCAAATGGAATTTATCCTGTTAAATAACAGAAAATCAACTGAGTATATTTTAAAGATCTGATTGGCATTATGGGATGGCTTATGAATCAGGCAGCATCCCGGGACTCTAGCAGATAGAAAGGGACTCCACAGGGCTACAGAAAGGGAAAGGTTTTTAAAGGCAGAGAGGGAGGAGAAACAGGGAAATTACTAGCAAAGAATGCATTGTTTTGGGCAAGGTCGCCTTCTGAGGGTCTGCCAGCAGATAAGCTCTTAGTGCTGACCAGGAAACTCCATGTTGGTGTGTTAAAGGTCGCATTTGTGGGAGAGGCCGAAGCTGCAGCCAGGCCAGGTCTTAAGGATTTAGCATAAGTGACTCCATTCTGGGCCCGCTGTCTCCTTTTAACAGCTCTCCCATTTTGATCAGACTCTCAACTGAGAAGTGTGATCAAAATGTAAAGCATTAGTCCCACTCAGCTACTGCTCTGCAGTACCTGCAGCTTTTTGTGAAGTTTTGTTGATCCTTTGTGTGGTATTCCCAGGTCATGACTTTTTTTGCTTTAATCTCTGTGAGTTTCATAAGCCACGACTTTAGGTTCACAATCTCTAAGTCATTCTCTTTGTTTCCTTTCTGATGATCTACTGTTTAGAGGGAGATCATTTGCTTGGTGGTTTGCATTGCATGCTTGGTGGCTTGAGAGAATGCAATGCACCTGGAGACTACTACCATTATCATAAGCAGGATACTTCCTACTGTTTGGAGCATACTTCAGAGCCATGGTCCCTAGGACCCAAGCCAGTCAAAATCAAACAAGTCAAAAAAAGATCCCACTGAAGGAGTCTCCTTTTTAAGCCAAGTGGCTTGCTCAGTGATCTCATGTAACTGAGTTTCACACTTCCCCAGAAGTGTGAATCCAGGTAGAGCAGGTGTTGGCCATAGCACAGACACCTCCTTGTTCAGCTAAAAGATAATCAAGGGCTGGCCTATTATCAAGGACAAGGACAAGGATCTCTGATGGGCAGCTTCCTGCAATATCTTGGAAGTTTGGCCCTACCAAAGGTAGCAAATCCTGAGGCATGAATGCTTTCTGCAAATCCAAGAGAGCTGACCAGTGAGATGTCTTAATTTTGCTTGGGCAATGTTAGGGGCACAGTTAGGTCATCTAGGCATTGACCAGCTCTGTGACAGCTCTCTAGACATATGTAGGCACCCTCCTGGGTGCCACCACACACACAAGCCCTGTCGAGGCACAGACCACTTCCTGCTAAGGTGGCCCTATGAGTGGATTCATTCAAAAGAATTGTTGCATTTGCCCATTCAAGCCAGGGGTAGGTTAGGTTTTCTCTGAGACTGAAATTAAAAGTTGTTCTAAATTCCAGAGGTCACTCGCATTAGTAATGACCTGTAATATATGGATAATGGTGTTATATTCACAAGCCAGTACCAGAGTAAAGGAAAGAAAAGGAAGAAGAAAGGGTTTCATGTTAGGGTATAAAATGTTGATCCAGTGTCTTAGGAAGAAACAGTCCATCTTCATGTCAGCTTCTTCTCTGCCTAGTCAGTTTGATTTGGAGCTTTCTAGCATTTGTATAAGACCAGATGTCAGGTGGACCCTTTTTTAGCTGTGAGATGTATATCCAAGGTTCAAGTCCTTAAAGTTTGGCTGCCATCTTCGTAGTGAGGGTGACCTAGGATGGTCCCATTCAAGGAGATTTAAGAGTAGTCTTTGCACTTAGTGATTCCAAATCAGAAGGGTAGGAGAAAATTGGAAATGTTAGTTTGGAGAGTTGGAGCCAGATATTTGAGGTAACAACAAAAATTCAGGACCAGTCCAGTTTATACGTATATAATAAAACTTCAGAGACACTTAATAGGATCAGAATCTAATACAGACAAAGGTGCAAACACTGTTCTTCTCTCTATAATCATCCCCATTTTTTACTAAAGATAGTCACAGTAAAACCAACTCATTTGTATTAAACTTGACTGGTTATGTACAAAAGTGCAGCAAGAATAGTGATTCACCATATAAATTCTTTTTAAGACTGCCTTGCTGGAACCTTGTAAGCAAGTTACCAGGTCAGTTTTTCTAAGCAGTTCCTTAAAGCTATGTGATCATAACTGAGTCTATGTACAACTCTCTCAGACATGGCAATCTGGCAAAAACCTTGGTACTATAACTGGTATTTCCAACTGTGTCTGTTACAAGGAGAACAGAGTCTCACTAAACTTATGCAAATAGCTAACTGTGTTGCCATGAAAAGAATACTAAAGAGTTTCCAATTTTTGAAGGGATCGGGTAGGGAGAAAAAGTAAATGTTTCATCTTTGTTGACAAAGGTGTATTTTACCAAATTGCTGTAAATTATAGATAGCTTAAGAGAAAAAGCTTCCTTAAATCTGGAAAAGCAAACATCAGAAAACCAGCAGGGTTTCAAATAAGAAGTCATAAAAATTATAATTGTCCTCCTCAGTTTATTCGGTCCTATGTTATTCTTGTTCTGCCTGAGTCTACTTTTTCCACTAGCTCCAGAAATTCTCACCCAATTCAGTTTTACGATCTTAAGGTTGTTAGAAACCTGTATTCGTCAAAAGTCCTGTCCATGAATTTCCTTGAAGATAAAGTACTTTTTGCAGAGCCACTTTTGTAAATGCATCTGAGTAAAACAATAACTATCTGTAAAAGACAAAAGACTTAAAAATGTTGATCGTTAGAGATCTGATGAGAGTTCATTATAATAGAATTGACAAGGAAATTTAGCTGTTTCCATAGCATACATTTTAAGAAGATAACTAGAATCTTAACTGTTTTAACATTATACCAGGACATATCAGATTTCCAGGAATTTCATGTAATGTCTGGAGTACTTATGACACATACCTAGACAACATAAAGAAGGCTTAGATTACTTGTTCACAGTGCTTCTCATGTAATTTAACATATCTAATAAGCCTAATTAGTTTCACATCTCCCTTTTTATAAAGAGAGAGAACAAATCCTTTGAGATATTACAGGGACCCGTAGGAAATTTCAAAGTTAGTTCAAGGTCAAAAAGACTTACTTAGAAGTTGACTTTTAGGAAGTTTGTCAAAAATATCCAAAGGTTTGGACTCTTGGTTAAATTGGATCACAGTTCATTGTGAAACAATGCTGAGTTCTTAATGCTTTAATCAAAGTGACAATTAAAGACTTTGCAGGCAAATACAGAAAATTAAATAGTAGTAAAAAGCCTTAGCTTTTTTAATATTGAAAGGACTCAGGTTTTTTTTTTTTTTTAAGTAAGCAAAGACCTAATAAAGACAAAGCATAGAATCTTTGTTTTTCTAGGTAGATAACATTAAAGGTAAAAACAAGAACAACAACAAACCCAAAAAACCTTTCTTAAAATTTCTTACGAAGAGCAGACCAATAATCTAATAAAATTTTGTACTTTTTAAAAAAGATTTTATTCATTTGAGAGAGAGAGAGCACAAGCAGGAAGAGCAGCAGTGGGAGAGGGAGAAGCAGGCTCCCCAACTGAGCAAGGAGCCCAATGTGGGGCTCCATCCCAGGACTCTGGGATCATGACCGGAGCCAAAGGCAGACGCTTAACGACTGAGCTACCCAGGCGCCCCAAAACTTTGTACTTTTAAGAGAGAAAAATCAAATTCTAATTTTGTACCAGTATACTTTAAATAGTAAATCTCATTTTTGCCACCGAGGCACCCCAAAACTTTGTACTTTTAAGAGAGAAAAATCAAATTCTAATTTTGCACCAGTGTACTTTAAAGAGTAAAACTCATTTTTAAATAAAGTCATTTTAATATTAACCAGCTTGACCACATGTCAGAATTCTTTCTCAAAGATTCCTTTTAAACAAACCTTCTACAACTTTCTTTTTTACATCCAGATTTTCTCCTGTGTTTTCCCTCAAAAGAACCAGCCTCACTTTAGGACAAAATTATTTTCTTTTCCCTAAATGAAAATACATTTCCATTCCTCATACGTTCTACCAAAAGCACACATCTTACTTTTCTTGCATATGGTGATGTTTTCCTTATTATTTCTAATAGCTTTAATCACATTTATTAATTAGAATTCTTAACCCTTAGGAACTAAGCAGTTTTGAACTGCCTTTTACAGTAGCATTGTGTGAATTGGCAGACTTATAAATACTTTTTATGACTTCTAAAAATATGTTTTTTCATAGAAAATTCTCAGTGTGACATAAAACATGTTTACTAACAGATTCAAATATCTTCAGTTACTCTGTAAAAGAAAGCCAAAAATGGATAAATCCATGTTCACTAATTAATGTTTTGGTATTTTATCTTATTTGGAAATTATCTGGATATTCAGTGACTTTAACTTAACTCATCACTTAGCAAAACTTTAAGGTTTCAGGTTACCAAAAAAATTTGGGAAAACTATTTAAAAAGTTTACCTAAAAAGTTTTTGTCCTACTTCCATCTATTCAATTTATTTGTTCTTCTTTTTTTTTAAATTTTTTTCAATTTATTTATTCTTAACAATTATGTGTAGATTATCCACAAAAGCTTCATGAGGTGAAATCAGCCATTGTCCCAATTTTGTTGACCTTTTGTGAGAGAGAGAACATGAACTTATTTGATTAGTAAACTCAGGTAGGAGAAAACTGTAAAGACATACCTATGTTAATTAAATCAACAGGCCTATCCTAGCTTTAATACTGAATATCTTCCCAGATCACATGAATCTGAACAGCATTTGGGTTAGTTTCTGTTGTATTTCTGAGATTGGGAAATACTTAGTTTATTGTGTTATTTTAAGCCCATTGAATAGAGCTTTTTACAAATTAATTTTAGCAATACCATTCAAAGGTAGAAAATGCCACACATTTACAACATACATATACAGACACACATAAACATATAAACACAGACCTTATAGTTATTGTTTTAAAATTTTTAGCCATAAGATGGGTATGATAATGCAAAACTCACTGATTTATAAGGGAGCGGTTGGATCCAAACTGTTTTTCTGGCAAATGGAACAACTTAAGGTTACTTGCTCAACGGCTTAAGTATTTTCTACTAATGTTTGTGGAGAAGACACATGATTTTTCATTTGTGTAAGTTTCAAATGAACTTTCACCCTGTTGTCCTATTTCTGATAACAGTTACCTCCCTGAGGTTTGTACTTTTAATATTTTCATCTCAAAAGCACAGGGAAAGAATGCAAGTTTTCCCCCCAAGAAGGATTTTGGTTTCTTAAGGCCAGTACTTAACAAGGCATTTGAGATAAATAGGGGAGGTTTGGAGACTGGTAAAATGAATAGGTGAACTTTGAATTACCTCTAGAACTGTATCTCTAGTGTAAGATCAGGACAGTTGCTTTTCATTTCTCAAGGAATTAGGTTGTAGCCTGGATGTCAAGGGACTGACATATCCACCTGTATTGGAATATTTTGTGGGTTTTTTTCTCCGTCCTCTGGGTACATTTAGCTTAGAGGAGAAGGCCTTTAGTTGGCCTGTGGCTTCCACCAGTTTTTCAGGACTCCATCCGCAGGTTCAGAGTGGGGTTTAAAGTGGAGGCCACACCTCTAATATTTACGAGAATTGGGCAACGTTTGTTAGTTTGTTTTGTATTTAAATTTTAGTTTTCCCTCGCCTGTTAAAGAGGCTAACATAGCAGTTTACCTGACAGTTCCTTAGAGTCTCATCAAATCTGAGAGGGGCTCCCATGAGGGCCCCCCTTTGAAGGCGGACGTGGGGGTGTCTCTAAGGCCATTCCCTTGGCAGACCTCTGGGCACCCCCACGTGAAGACAGTTCAGCTGGAGGATAACTGGGAGGAGTGCTCAGAGAAGGGTGGCCAGAGGGAAGTAGGAGGAACAATGTCTCTTGTTTCAGGTCCCTCTTGTCTTTATTGTGTCATTAACCTTTTATAATGAAGCTTTCAATGAAACTATTTTGGAATTTTGAAACCTTTTGGATTTCTGCATACCAATTAAAATAGGTATCCCGTTCGGTTTGTTTCATTGGGGAACCCTGACGTTTAAGCACACTTTAAATGATCTTATGTAATTAGAGTACTCCTCATAATGGCCATTGTCATTTCCCTGAGAGGTGGTAGCAGTTTAGTAGGACCCATAGCCGAGAATGGAGTTCAGCCCACATTTCTGTTCTGCCATATTTTGGGGCCCCCAACCTGATGGTTACCAAGCCAGGCTTTCAGGACACGATAAGATTTTGCCACTTTTGTAGATATTTACATCTTCCCAGACTATAATTCTTAGACATAAAATAAGCAGGTGTGCTAGAGGTGGTGTCTTGACTCTAGAAATTAAAGATTTCTGATTGATTATTTATAAGTCTTTGGGTTTCTTTTTTTTTTTTTTAAGATTTTATTTATTTATTTATTTCAGAGAGAGAGAACATGCATGGGGAGAGGGGCAGAAGGAGAGGGAGAGCACACTCCTTGCTGAGCAGGGAGCCCTATGTGGGACTCGATCCCGGCACCCCAGGATTATGACCTGAACCAAAGGCAGACGCTTAACCGACTGAGCCACCCAGGCACCCCAAGTCTTTGGGTTTCTCAGAGCCAGATTAATACTAAAGAGGGATGTGCTACAGGGTTGGGTTTGTGTAGTGTTTCACAGTGTACCTCATTGTATAGAAATTTTCTTAAGTTTGGCAGGTTAACTAATGTCATTCCATGACCAGCTTATCCTAACCCAGGAGTCTTGAGGTTAGTTGGCAAGTACTCCAACAGCTCTTAAGCGCTCAACAAATGCCCATCAATTTTTATGGCTTTTTGGCCTCTGAGATCTCCATTAGCAATTAACCTATACCCATGTATGCAATAATTGCAGTCAACAGTGATGGAGGAAACAAAGCTGTGGGTACCAACTGTAACCAAAGAACGAGAGACTGGGGAAAGCATTGAACCAGTGGACCTCCCAGAATGGGGACCTTGGACTTAATTTCAGACAAATGGGGAACTGCAGCTGCCACCAGCAGCCCCCAGCATGGAATGTGAGGGCAGATCCAAGGTCTGGGGTTTAGGAGTTACTGCAGAATGGCCAGTAGTGGCACTGCACTCACCACCAGCCATTCCCATGGAACCCTGGACTGTGGAAAGGGTTGAACCAGCAGACCTTAACAAATAGGGCCTGCAGACTAGGGGCTTCACAATAGGTGGGGAACTGTGCACTGCCACTAACAATCCCCTCATGGATCTTGGGACAGAATTCAGGACTGAGGATTTCCACCCCAAAACTTGGGAATTGCAGACTGAAAAGCCAGTTAGATCGAGAGCTCAACACAAAGAAGGCGGAGCTTAGAACCTAGAGGTAACTTAGTCTGGCACTAGGAAATGGGGAGAGAGACAATGAACTCAAAGTGTTCATGGGGTACCACACCTGTGTTTCTCGTCCTCAAAGCCGTTGCAGGTTTCCTTTGGTCCCATTACTGCCACCAAATCTGTTAAATAACAAAAATTCAGCTTATTTATGTGCGCATATATATATATATATATATATATATATATATATATATTTAAGATTTTATTTATTTATTTATTTGAAAGAGAGAGGGAGAAAAAAATACAGCATGAGAGGGGAGAGGGTCAGAGGGAGAAGCAGGCTCCCCGCTGAGCCAGGAGCCTGATGTGGGACTCGATCCCAGGACTCCAGGATCATGACCTGAGCCGAAGGCAGACGCCTAACCATCTGAGCCACCCAGGCGCCCTCAGCTGAGTATATTTTAAAAGATCTGATTTCTCTAGCAGATAGAAAGGAGCTCCAAAGGGCTACAGAAAGAGATGAGATTTTAAAAACAGAGAAGGAATAGAAACAAGGAAATTATTAGAAATGGTGCATTATTTTAGGCAAGGCCACACTCCCAAGGGAAACAGAAGGGGTCTAACAGTGGATAACCTCTTAGTGCTGACCAGTAAAGTCCAGGTTGGTGTGTTAAAGATCACATTTCAGCAGAAGCTAAAGCTGCAGTTAGGTTAGGTACTAAGTCTTGGTGGGGTTTAGCATAAGTGACTCCATTTTGGGCCTGCTATCTCCTTTTTAACAATCCTTTGTAATGGCTCATCCTTTCGGTTGCTTTCCAGTAGTGCATTGCTGTGAATCCAGAGAAGTTTGTCAATTACAGAATTTATTTTTCACGCAGTGCCTCAGAGACAAGGGCTTTGCTCATCTCCGCCCTTCACTTTAGATGTCTGGGAGTCTTGTTTACCTTCATCAGCAGAACTCATTCTTAACAAATTCACTGAATCATTTCAGAAATTATCCTTTTCAATGAATCCACACTTGTGCATGTAGTTTGGTGAGACTACCGCTGAATCAGCCAAAGTAAGAAAGGGCACAACACTCCTACGTGATGACAAATACTGGGGGTATGGATCATTCGGCACTGACCCTGATTTCTATGCTAACATAAAAGCCCTATCCAAAGAACAGGTATAAGACAAAATGAAAAATTGCTGCTCATAGTATTTCTGTAATTTATTTTATTTTATTTTAAACATGACAGAATAAATATGCTTTTCAAACCCCTGGGTTTTTTGGGTTTTTGGTTTATGTATTAAATGTCATCTCATTTAAAACTGTTCATATTCAATTCAAAATGTGAAACAGTGCTTCAAATTCAATAAAGAAAAATGTCCCTAATGCTTTGAATAAGTCATTAGGACTTGATTCTCTGGCTATCTTATCACTGTAATTGACAACCTAGCTTACTTTGATGGAGTTTAAGTCCCCCCCCCCCCTTATCCATGGGGAATATGTTCCAAGTCTCCCAGTGGATGACTGAAACCACAAATTGTACTGAATCCAATGTATGCTGTTTTTTCTCTATACATGAGTAAGTTTAATTTAAAAATCAAGCACAGTAAGAAATCAATAATAATGACAATAAGATAGAATAATTATAACAATACACTGTAATAAAAGTTATGTGAGTGGGGTCTGTGAATAACTCACTGTATTATACTCACCCTTCTTATAATGATGATGTGGGATGATAAAATGCCTGTGTGATGAGATAAAGTGAGGTGAATGGCATAAGTATGTGATGATATGTCCAAAGGAGGATCATCTGCTTCTGGACCATGGTTGACCACAGGTAAATGAAACTGCAAAAGCAAAACCATGGATAAGTGGGGAGATGACTGTACTTGACTTAATATGATAGTTCTAAAATTGAGTGAGAGCAAATCCCTTCCATGGGATCTGTGACGAGAATGTTTAAATACTTAAGTGGCAGAGAAGGAAATGATCTTTATATGGATGCTCCTAAGCTATGAAAGAAGATTATTACTAATTATTTTCAAGATAAGTGTAGACTTGAGCATTCATCATTTTAAAGCCTTTTAAATTGGAATTATAGTTGAAAATGCCATTCCTTTCCTCTTCCCCCCCCAAAAAAACCCACAATATTTTCAGGGCCTAGAGATAGGGAAAAATTTGAATTTGCCATAATTAACCTTGCAGTGAATACTAAAGTTAGTTTTAAAAGCTGCCGAGGTAGATAAGTATAATCAATTAACAAAAGATAGTGCCTAAAATGTCTTCTAAGAAGTATAGCCTATTAACTAGGATCCCTTTTTTTGTGCATAAACACTGAAATGAGATATTCGAGCAAACTTGAGACAGCTCCAAAGTGCTGTTACTACAAGAGGAAATCATCAGTGGGGGAGCAAGTGGGTGGACAGGGAAAGAAGAGAGAACTAGAATTCTGCCAACTGATTGAAGAAAACACATGATTGTGGGTGCCTGGGTAGCTCAGTCAGTTAAGCATCTGCCTTCTGTTCAGGTCATGATCCCAGGGTCTTGGGATTGAGACCCGCACTGGGCTCCCCACTCAGTGGGGAACCTGCTTCTCCCTCTGCCTCTGCTCCTCCCCCCTGCTCGTGCTCTCTCTCTCTCTCTCTCACTGTCTCTCTCAAATAAATAAAATCTTAAAAAAAACAAACACATGATTGGGTTTTTGTTCTTGAGTGTAACACTTAAATTAAGGTGTTTACCAACACTGAATTAAAAAAAAAAACTTAAGAAAAATATTAGTGCATTATCAGCTCCCTCTATAAGCAGATTCTTTCTGGTGCATTCAAAAGGTAATGATTTCTGCATTTGGTGGATCCAGGACAAAACAGAAACTAAGTGTGTGGTCAGAAGCTAAAGGACAAGAGGAGAGTTGACAACAGCTTATAATTAATGTAGCTGTTGATACCATTTGATCACTGGAAATGATTTTTTTTAAATTTTATTATGTTATGTTAATCACCATACATTACATCATTAGTTTTTGATGTAGTGTTCCATGATTCATTGTTTGCATATAACACCCAGCGCTCCATGCAGTACGTGCCCTCTTTAATACCCATCACCAGGCTAACCCATCCCCCCACCCCCTCCCCTCTAGAACCCTCAGTTTGTTTCTCAGAGTCCATAGTCTCTCATGGTTCATCTCCCCCTCCGATTCCCCCCCTTTATTCTTCCCTTCCTGCTATCTTCTTCTTTTTTTTTTTTAACATATAATGTATTATTTGTTTCAGAGGTACAGGTCTGTGTTTCAACAGTCTTAAACAATTCACAGTGCTCACCATAGCACATACCCTCCCCAATGTCTGTCATCCAGCCACTCCATCCCTCCCAGTTTGTTTCCTGAGATTAAGAATTCCTCATATCAGTGAGGTCATATGATACATGTCTTTCTCTGATTGACTTATTCATTTCATTCATGATTTTATTTACTTGGGTCTTTTTTCTTTTTGATAAGTCTGGCCAGGGGTTTGTCAATCTTATTAATTCTTTCAAAGAACCAGCTCCTAGTTTCGTTGATCTGTTCTACTGTTCTTTTGGTTTCTATTTCATTGATTTCTGCTCTGATCTTTATTATTTCTCTTCTCCTGCTGGGTTTAGGCTTTATTTGCTGTTCTTTCTCTAGCTCCTTTAGGGGTAGTGTTAGGTTGTGTTCTTGAGACCTTTCTTGTTTCTTGAGAAAGGCTTGTATTGCTATATACTTTCCTCTTAGGACTGCCTTTGCTGCATCCCAAAGATTTTGAACAGTTGTGTTTTCATTTTCATTTGTTTCCATGAATTTTTTTATTTTTTTATTTTTTTAAAGATTTTTTATTTATTCATTTGAGACGCGGAGATACAGAGAGAGAGAGAGCATGAGCAGGGGGAGAGGCAGAGGGAGAGGGAGAAGCAGGCTCCCCACTGAGCCAGGAGCCCTATATGGGGCTCGATCCCAGATGGTTAAGCGTCTGCCTTCGGCTCGGGTCATGATCCCAGGGACCTGGGATCGTGCACACTCATTTTTAAAACAACATTTCTGTCCAATTAAATAATCTGAAAACAATCACACACTTTAAATAAAGAGTGCAAGTGAGGGTTTTAGGTACTGATACTCCCTCTCTTCCCTTCCATCTGTGTTGCTGGCCAGTATTTGTGCATGGGTAGATATGGTTACTTCTCTGCTACTCATGGTTACTTGGTCACTATAGTAGTCAGGGTATGGATATTCATTATGGGAACAGATACATTCATCTAGAATGAATTTTTTTTCTACTCTATTCAGCTATAAATTAGACACCAGTTGGGTAGTTGTATTCCCTGCTGGTTTCTGAGAGGATTCTCTTTAAGCATGTTTGTAATTGAAGCAGATCAAATACGTTATTGTACAGTCCATGTATTTATTATTTCAAGTGTTTTACAGAGCACACAACATTTTATCCTCTAAAAAATACACACACACAGGCATGATACTTTCTACTTACCTAGCAAAACACAGTTTTCAAATCATATTTTCAACTTGGGGTCGGGAAAACAGCTTCCCAGAAACAGGTCTCATCAGCCCCTTTTATAGTGAGGTAGCTGAGCTGGGTGGTATCATCTGTGCAAGGCCATTGGAGCTTGGACTAGACCCAAGAATCTTCTAACTCAAAGGGTCACTGTACTATATTTGCCAAACATTCATGGCTAACATATTTGAGAAACAAAGAGGGAAATGTGCTAGGGGAGGTACAGAGATAAACTCTCTGCCTGGCCCCACCTCTCAAGGAGTGCACAGCCAATCACATATAAATGATTCTGTAGCAAATGGGAATTGCTTGTTTAATAGAGAAACTACTAAAGTGTGATATGACTCAAGAGAAGCCAGTTTTTGAGTCCATAATGGGCCAGGAGAGGCTGACCCGAGAATGGAGGAGTGGTGTCTTTCTGCCAAGCCTTAAAGGATAACTAAGATAGTGTTCCTGATAAGTAAGAAAAGTAGATGCATGTTCCATCCTGAAGAAGAAACAACATTCGCAGACACACAGAGGGGTTAACATACTTGTTATGTTCATGTTGAAGTATGGAACCCATGATGTGACATGGAGGTGTCAGATTGAGAGCTTCCAGCCTGACCTTGATGTGTGTGGTTTTCTTAAATAATTGTTATTTTTACCAAGGGACCATATAAAGATAGCCTCTTTGATCAAAATCCAACTGAAATAGGAGCCTGATGATCGATAATAATATTGGGGGTTATTGGGAAATCTATAGGAAGTTTTTTAAACAGCAGATTTGTATTTGCCATGCATTTATAAAAGGAGGAAATAGTATCGTGAACCCGGTTTGAGCAGAGACGCAAGTTGTTTCCTGGTCGCTGGCTGTGCTTCCTCAGTGTCACAGAGCGTTAGACTTATCCTCGAGGCAGACTCAGACATCTGCGCCTGACAAACAGGAACGGAGACATTCATCAGAATAACTTCGTTCTTTGTCAGAATTCTTTAAGGAAAGGAAAAGTAATTAGCTACAATATCAGGGGATTGACTCCTTAAAGAAAGAAAAAACATATTTGAGTGTCAGTTGATGGGTAAATTTATTTTTCCTTTCTCATGTAAAATTGTTGTGACATGTTAAAAATAATTATGTAATTACAGAAGGAAATCGGATTTTCTTTCAACTTTTATGTATGAATGTGTGGTCATAAGATTGAATATATACTGAATATTATGCTGGAAACTGAATGATGATTCAGAATGGTATAGATGACATTTGGTTTCATTAAAGATTAATAGTAGCTTGGCCTTGTGTGCTTTACCGTATCACAAAAAGCAAGATTTAATGGTGAGGGCTCTGGATTATGTATTAGGTGGCAAGACTTCCAATCCAAACTGCCACTCACACTCTGGCATTCCTGCTCACCAGTGCTCATTTTAATTTTCTTGTTCATAATAACAATGGTAATAACATCCCAAACTAGTGTACCCAGATAAATGGCGAAGATTAATAAGGTAATGTCTGTGACAGGATTTAGACTTCGTTGAAAAGTACCAAATAAAAACACAGCAGAAAAGCTTTCCAGAGAGCGTATCATCAGTTCTCTTCATTCTTTAGAGGAGAAGCACATTTAAACTTGACTGTGCAGTGTAAATTCCCTTTGTAGAAATGCATTGGTGAGAAAGAAGTACAGTGGAAGGCAAAGTGGATTGACTTTGGAGTGAATGTGTGACTCATTCTTTGTGTGAGTTTGGACCAGTGACTTAATTTGGTGGCACCTGTTTCATCCTATAGAACTAGAGATAACATGCATAACTCAGACTTACAAGAATTAAATGAGATAAGTTAATGTATTATAATATTTAGTAGCATTCACAATCCAAAAACTACCTCATTTCTCTTTAGCATTGGCCCATGTGGAAAAACACGTAAACAGCATTATTCTCCTAGAGAGGTAACAAAATGATGTGGTAGATGATATAGCAAGATTTGGTTGTCCTTGTAATTTGGTCCTTATTTCTGTGATTTCACCATCTCTCTGGACCTTATTCAATATTTTTAAACTATGCAGCTGTGGAAAAGAAAACACATTTTATCCCCACTGCTCTTCCTTATCCTTTGTTGACTGCCGTGGAGTTAAACAAGGAGGATTAGCGATCATGTTTTACTTTTGGAAAACCGACTTGAAGTTTATAATATATCTAAACATTGAGCTGTTGAGATTGTTCTTGTGAGTTAAATCCCTGTGACTTAGTAACTGAAGAAAAGATCCTCCTGAGAAACTTGATTATTATTTAATAAGGGGACACTGTTACTTTTTTCCAATAATCTTGGGTAATAAGAATTAATACTTAAAAAATCTTACCAAAGAGAAGACTTAAAGATGAGTTTTAATATATATAAATCATTTATAAATAATTGTTGACACTAATCCTCATTAGTTTTTTTTTATTGAAGTATTTCTGGCAGAAAATGTCTGAAGTATCTGTGTTCATTACTCTCCACTTAACAAAACCATATCCTACCCATCTTTTTTTTTTGTGCTGGTGCCAAATTCATCCCAGTCATCTGTCCAAGTGACCATTCTTTTAATTTGAATCACACTACTGGGATTCTCATTGTTTGTGGGTTCACATGTCTTTGTGGCTTGAGGAAGGAGAGAGAGCCAAGGAGCAGTCTAATAGCTGGTCCTGTGAATATTCAGAATTTGAGGGGAAAAAAACTCTAAGACTTAAACAATGCTCCAGATTATGGGCTTTTTTAAAATCACATTTTGGCAAGGTGAAAGTACTTCTGAAAATATTTATGGATCCCATGAGAATTTTAAAAACCATTTTAGAACATGGGGCATTCTCTCTGCTATGTAGGATTGTGGATATCTTTGCTCCATTGGCTGAATCACTTCTTGATCTCTTAGTACTTACTTAGTGCATTTACAGCCCAATTATGGTATATTTATATTGTGCTATTCTTTCAGGCTTCTTTCTTCTACTTCTGTTGGACGGTTTTGTTCATTGGTGGTATTAAAAGAAAAAGATGACAATCACCCAATGCAGTAAACACCCATTTTGCATATTGTTTCTATGCAGATGAGATTCACAGAATCCTGAATGTGCTCAGCAGAGTATTATTTGGAATAATTCTGTATAGGACTAGGATTTTTTTAAAGCTCTGGCACTTGTAATCACCGAAGCTTCCTGGGCACAGTTCCAGTGACATTCTCTGAGCCTTTTGTTTCCATTGCAGTAATGGGCCTTGGTTGTAATTAAATAAACTCTGGTAATAAATGTGTGGATATCCTGGCCAGAAACACCTGTCAGGAAGGCTTAGAGAAAAGTTGTTATGAGGCTGGCAGTCTTCTAAGTAGCAACACCTCGTGACCATCCTGCTCCGTGCTATGTTGGAAAATTGCACTGGGCAATAAGAAATACTTCCTTTCTGTTCGTGGTGACAGGTGAGCATTTCTGACCTGGGCCTTGGTTGATGTGAGGTGGCTGCTTCAAGTAATAGCTGTGGTATACTATACTATTTAAGCTACTTTGGTTCCGAGTAACAGAAACCAAGTGATAAGTGCTAAAGCAGAAAAGAGACCTAGACAGTAAGAATACAGACATGCCCCACAGAGAGGACTGATCTGGGCCCTGTAACCTCTGTGGAAGGTAAACCCATACTCTCCCTCTGTCTTGCATCTCTGCTTCCTCTCTTAATTTTTCTTCTCTCTGAGGGCCATTGTCTCCTTCTGTGTAGATCTTGTAGAAGATTAAGAGGCTCTCCACAGCTCCCAAGTTGTACCCCCAGCGACAGGGACGCTTTAAATAAAGTGAAATCTGGAACCTCCTTCTTCTCTGGTAGAGAGGACCCGTTAGAAAGACAAAATTGTAGCTGTCCAATTTTCCCAGCACCACTTATTGAAGAGACAGTCTTTTTTCCCATTGGGTATTTTTTCCTGATTTGTCAAAGATTAGTGGACCATAGAGTTGAGGGTCCATTTCTGGAGTCTATTCTGTTCCATTGGTCTCTGTGTCTGTTTTTCTGCCAGTACCATGCTGTCTTGGTGATCACAGCTTTGTAATATAGCTTGAAGTCAGGCAACGTGATGCCCCCAGCTTTGTTTTTCTTTTTCATCATTCCCTTGGCCATTCGGGGTCATTTCTGGTTCCATACAAATAAACTGAGGGTTTCAGAGGGGAGGGGAGAAGAGGGAGGGGTAACTGGCTGATGGGTATTAGGGAGGGCACGTGTTGTGATGAGCACTGGGTGTTATGCGTAACTGATGAATCATTGAACACTACATCAAAAACTGATGGTGTACTACGCGGTGGCTAACTGAACATAATAAAAAAAAAACTAATTGTGAACTTGGCCAAACCCCTAAAGCCATCCTCATATGGTGATATGTTACTCCTAGTATTTCTCATTCTTCTGCCCAACTTTCATTATGCCTCGGCAAGAGCATAATACTGTGAGCTCTTCAGGGCATGCAATGCAAAGAAAGCAAGGAATCTTGGGAAGCATTTTTTAATAAAATTTCCTTTGTTCCTGATTTTTGCTCATACTCTCCATACATAGTCCCTGTCATTTTACAGCTCATGGCACATCTCCCTGGAATATGAATCTTGGAGGTACTTCTCAAGACCATTTTCTCACTTCAGCCATGGCCGTGTATACAGAGTCCCTCCACCATTACTAAAGCACACGTATGGCTGGGAAATTTGCAGCTTATGAGTTAGTAATGTGCAGGTGGCTCCGACTTGCCTTCCTCTTGATCTGGAGTCTGTCTCTCTGAAGTTTCCTCCCAAGGCCCACACTTTCCATGCGGAACAATGTAAAATCAGTCGTATCCCTCAGCCATATGCATGACCTCTAAATTCCTTAATTTGTAGGAAGTCACTCTGCTGTTCACCTAAAGATATCTAAGCACCTAAAATTTACTGGGCATTGTGTAAGTGCTGTGGGTATGAGATGTTTGGCAAACATTTAAAATAGAAACTAGGCAAGCTTCTGAGGGAATTGGAGAGGACAGAAGACAAGTGGAAACTTCCTAATGAGGTCTCAGTCCCAGGAAGATGGGATATCATCAGTCTGAGGTAGCACCATCCTGTCAGTCAGAGCTACCCAATAGTTTACAAAGTCTCCAACACAGGATCTGGAAGGCTAACGCAGGCACTTGGGTCTGCTGTGTGAAGGTAATGAGAAGACAAAGGTCAAGGGGTTGCGAGTAACAGTGAGAGTCATTGATAGGATGAGCGGACCATCCCAGCTAGAAGGGAAAGAAGGAAAAGTAAGGAAAGAAAGGGGTGAATAGCCTGAGAAAAATGGATAAATTAAAGAAACTGAAGATTCTATCAAGCTTGAATTTGGAAGGTACATTAATTCCAGGTGATAAAAACCTGCTTACATGTTCTTAGGAATACAGATTACTGAAATCATATACTAACATAAAAGATCTGTAGTGTCTTCTGATTGATTTTAAAACAGACCATACTTATATTATCTATATTTAACTTAAGATAATAATAGGTATAGTTTTTATTTTAAGTACAGTTGGCATATGTAAGTTTGCATTCACAATTTGACATGAAGGATTTTATTCTAAGAGCCACTAAATTTGTTTTTATAGTTCATTGCAGTAAATTGGTATATAAATGAACAGTTTTAGAGAATTCTGGTGTTTTTTTTATCAGAATTAAATGATGTGAAGGGAGTCTTAGAAAATTAAATGAAAAACTTCAGTGGTGTGCCATCATCAAGATGGGGACATAGGTCATTTCTGATTTTAGTCCCCCTCACAAGAAGACCAGCTATCAACTATTAATAGACTGGACACCATTTTGAAAATCTTAGAACCTGGGTGTGAAGCTGAAGCACCCCCCAGACCACGGAGACTGAGAAGGACTGTATTGAGGAAAGGCTACAGTCTGACCGAATGCCCCTCCCCCAGGTGAGCACAGACCCACACCAAGAGGGCCTCCCTGGGCATATGGTTTCTCCAGTGGGACAAAGAGAACCAAGATGGACATACAGATTTCCCAGCATTATAAGATGCTTCCTGGTAGGCCAATTTGGGTATCATGTCATGGGGATCACTGGAGGTATCTGTGGAGCTTAACCACTAGGGATAGAGACAGAGAAGGGAGCAGGGCTTAGAGCAGCTGGCACTCAGTTCTTGGCAAACTGTATTCCTGCTTGCAGCAGCACCCAGAGATCCCAGCCAGACACTGTACCCATCTATAGAGCTGAGCTGGTGGCCCTGTCTGGCCAAGGGGCTCAGTTTGAAGTGCTTCCTGGTTTAGATCCCCAGCCAGTGGGCCATACTGGCTGTGGAGTCCATCCAAGCAGGGGAGGAAACTCATAGTCCCACCCAACTGTTGAGCTTAGTATTCCCTCTGGGAAGCATGGCCACAGGAAATATGGACCACAGCCTATCATGCATCTATACAGGGAGTCAAGACAATAACCTTATCCAGCTGTTCAGTCTCACCTGTGGCACTGCATGAGCAGAGAGCCTACACAGTCAGCATGAGCAGCCACAGATCCTAGCCTAGTGTACCACCCAGCCATGGAGCACAGCCCACAACACCACCCAGTACCAGACCCCATCCTGTGATTCTGCCCGATTGCTAAATACAGCCTGGAACCTCACTCAGGCAGGATCCCAGCCAGTGACCCCACACAATCATAGAGTGCATAACCTGTGGACAGTGACCCCAACTGACTGCAGAGCACAGTCTCCAGCCCCACCCAACTATGGGGGACAGCTAAAGGCCCCTCTTGAAGAACACAGCTAGTGACCTCACCTAACAACAGAGCATAACCAGTGGCTTACCCAATCACAAAGTCCAGCCTGCAGCCCCACCCAACTTTCAGCACAGCCCGTGGCCCTGCCTTATTACAGACCACAGCCTGAGTCCCCATCTAACTTCAAAACCTGGCCTGCAGTCCTACCTGAACACGGATTCTAGCCAGTGGCACCATTCGGTTGGGAAACAGCCTGAGGCCCCATGTGACCACCAGCAATTGTGAAGTACAGCCCACAGCCCTGCCCATCATGGAATCCATCCAGAAGCACTGTGCTACCGGGAAACACAGCATGCCAACCTGCCCAACCAGAAGTGATTGCAGAGCCCAGCTAGCAGCCCCCCGTGACCATGGAGCACAGCCATCAGCCCCACCCAAGGAAGGAGCTAACTCAGCAGCCCCATTTGTGGCAGAGCCAATGGTCCCACCCAGCCACCGATCCCTACCAGTGACTCCCTCATCCCATGACCTCAGAGCATGGGCCTAAGTGGCCTCATCGAACTAAAGATGTCAGTTGCAAGCCTTCCTGCTTATGGACAATACCAGTTGGTCCCTCTAGTACCCTAAGCTGAGCTGACCGGTGAAGGCCTTTCTTTGCTGAAGTGAACCTGTAAAATCTAAAAGAGAATCTGAAGTCTGCATATTTTTAAGATAAAATTTTGAGTCCAGAGAAGCACCGTGTTTGCAACAAGTTGCTTATTACAGCGTTCTCAAACCTCTCTATTCTTTCTTCCATTGTGGGCAGTACTTTTGTCTGAATGTTTGAAAAGAACTGACTTAAGTGACCTCACATTTTGAAGATGAGAAAAACTGATTGACTCTGTTCTGAAAACCTGGGGAAACCTGTGGATCTCCTCCAGCCTCTAATGGGGACATAAAGGTTGTGGCTGGAGGGATGGGAGGACCACCTACCTCTTGTAACTCTTGAAAATCTGCCTGATTTTGAACAAGAGGTTTCTTCTTTTGAGTTAATGATTGCCATTTCCTTCAAGTTTCTTCAAAAGGTACATACACTCAAAAAAGGTATTTACTGATTCATGTAACAAATACTCTTGTGTATTTATCTGCTATGTCTGTGTATTATATGATATGAAATATTTTACAGTTGTATAAACAGAAGAAATTAGTTATTCCAACAGCTGGCCCCAGATTAGGGAGGGAACTTTGGGAAAACACCTTAGATGAACTGCTTGGTAGGATATAGAACCCAAGGCCATGGGTTTTCAGGCACCAAGGAAATGACAGCTCACCCATTTCAAGTAAAAACAGGGATTTGAAGATGGGAGGAGGGAGAGGACATAGGGATGAGCTTCAGGGTACAAGAAGAACCAAAAGGTATCTTTTGAGTGTTTAGTTCTCTACTACATGAGTCTGTTATAAAATCCTTCCTGTTTATTCCCCAAGAACTTCAACAAGCCTGTAACACAGGGAAATGCCTGTGTAAGATTTGCAGCAGAAAGCACAGGGGAGGGAAAAGTGCTTGTTAGTGAATGGCCCTCAGCGCTACTGCCCTTGGAAACAATCACAAGATGCGTCAACAGAAGGAACTTACCAAGAGCCAAAAGGAAGAGAAAATATGTTCCCACCTACTCAAATGTCTTCAGAGAAATTGCTAGAAACAGGCACAGAGCCACCTTGGACTAGAGTACAGGGTTGAAGACAATTTCTCTGGTGTTGCGGAAGCAAGGTATCTCAACATACCTCTGGATCACAAGTTTATAAGATAATTTTGCCTCCTTGGTTGGTAGGGACAGTCTGAGAATGGTACAGCCATGGGGCAGGGAGACTTAGAGGAGAGAAAGCAGATGGTATCAAATATCAATTTCTTTTTCCATTTGCTTAGACATATTCAAGTCTTTGAGTCATTTCCTGATACTTGATGTGTATTATAACTCTAAGTCATATGGTATATAGGAGTTAAAATCATACTTGTGAGAATTGTATAGTGAAATAAGAATATACAAAGGACAAAAACTTAGGATCGAAAATCACACACAGTGTTAAGCATCTCAAGAAAAGTAAAGTGAACAATAATAGTAGTTATGTTTACTTAATTTCATGCTAACTTCTTAATATACGGAATACTACTTAACTAGTATTTTAGTTATCATATTTGCAAATTTTTGGCATACTTAAAATAGATCAAAGCACATCATTTAAAAATATGACTTATGTGGTCTTCACCAAGTGTCTTGTATTACAAGACATGAGCTTCTGGGGGTGGTGATATATTCATATTTCCCCTGTCAAAGAATCTTTTTAAAATGTAGATACCAAATACCCAAAATACACAAATGTTCATTGGTACTAATTTATAGTCTTCTGTATTATGTATATGAAATATTGAAAGCCTTTGCCTGAGTTTGATAATACTCGTTTCTTCATCAAAAAATAAAATTGTCTTCTAACAAAATACTGTAAAATATTGTTTAAGTTGATCAAGTCTTGATCTATCCATTTAAGAATTAGTCTTTTAGAATTTAGTGACATATAATTCAATCTGTCTATTAATATAAGTAAGTTAGACAGACAAATATTTTGTGTCCCTTGTTACATTCAGTTTTTACCTGGAGAGATGGCTTGATAATTAGCTGATATTCTAAAATGACTAATTTATCCCTTAAAAAAATGGGGGTTCCTACAACTTCGGAATATGAGAGTTGTTAGGATTTTATATTCCTCTAGAATATATTTTGTATGGAAATGTGGACAAATGTGAGGTAATAACCTTTGTGAGTCATTTTGAAATTTCTATTTATTCTGATACTGCACATTTCTGCTAACATATTTCATAGCCAAATATATATGTATATAAAAATATCTGTTTATTAGACATTAAAGAGACTTCCCACAAAGGAAAATATAAATAAATAAATGAAGAACAAAAATCAAAGCAACATGAAACTTAGGAGCTTGGGCTGTCTGGCTGGTTCAGTCAGTGAAGCATGTGACTTTTTTTTTTATTATTATGTTATGTTAATCACCATACATTGCATATAACACCCAGCGCTCCATGCAGTACATGCCCTCTTTAATACCCATCACCAGGCTAACCCATCCCCCCACCCCTCTCCCCTCCAGAACCCTCAGTTTGTTTCTCAGAGTCCATAGTCTCTCATGGTTAGCTCACCCTCCGATTTCCCCCCCTTTATTCTTCCCTTCCTGCTATCTTCTTCTTTTTTTTTTTTTTTAACATATAATGTATTATTTGTTTCAGAGGTACAGATCTGAGATTCAACAGTCTTACAAAATTCACAGTGCTCACCATAGCACATACCCTCCCCAGTGTCTATCACCCAGTCACCCCATCCCTCCCACCCCCCACCACTCCAGCAACCCTCAGTTTGTTTCCTGAGATTAAGAATTCCTCATATCAGTGAGATCATATGATACATGCCTTTCTCTGATTGACTTATTTCGCTCAGCATAATATCCTCCAGTTCCATCCACGTCGTGCAAATGGCAAGATTGTATTCCTTTTGATGGCTGCATAATATTCCATTGTATATATATATACCACATCTTCTTTATCCATTCATCTGTCAATGGACAGCTTGACTCTTTCCATAGTTTGGCTATTGTGGACATTGCTGCTATAAACATCAGATTGCACGTACCCGTTCGGATCCCTACATTTGTATCTTTGGGGTAAATACCCAGTAGTGCAATTGCTGGGTCGTAGGGCAGCTCTATTTTCAACTTTTTGAGGAACCTCTGTACTGTTTTCCAGAGTGGCTGCACCAGCTTGCATTCCCACCAACAGTGTAGGAGGGTTCCCCTTTCCCCGCATCCCCACCAACATCTGTCATTTCCTGACTTGTTAATTTTAGCCATTCTGCCTGGTGTGAGGTGGTATCTCATTGAGGTTTTGATTTGAATTTCCCTGATGCAGAGCGATGTTGAGCACTTTTTCATGTGTCTGTTGGCCATTTGGATGTCTTCTTTGGAAAAATGTCCATTCATGGGGCGCCTGGGTGGCTCAGTTGGTTAAGCGACTACCTTCGGCTCAGGTCATGATCCTGGAGTCCCGGGATCGAGTCCCGCATTGGGTTCTCTGCTCGGCAGGGAGTCTGCTTCTCCCTCTGACCCTCCTCCCTCTCATGCTCTCTGTCTCTCATTCTCTCTCTCTCTCTCTTAAATAAATAAAATCTTTAAAAAAAAAAAAAAAAGAAAAATGTCCATTCATGTCTTCTGCCCATTTCTTGATTGGATCATTTGTTCTTTGGGTGTTGAGTTAATAAGTTCTTTGTAGATTTTGAATACTAGCCTTTTATCTGATATGTCATTTGCAAATATCTTCTCCCATTCTGTCGGTTGTCTTTTGGTTTTGTTGACTGTTTCTTTTTCTGTGCAAAAGCTTTTTTTTTTTTTTTAAAGTTTGGGGGCATGTATTTTTTTTTGTCTTTTTTTTTATTATGTTAATCACCATACATTACATCATTAGTTTTTGATGTAGTGTCCCATAATTCATTGTTTGCATATAACACCCAGTGCTCCATGCAGAATGTGCCCTCAAGCTTTTTATCTTGATGAGAAGCATGTGACTCTTGATCTCAGGGTTGTAAGTTCAAGCCCCACGTTGGGTAGAAATTATTTAAAAATAAAATCTTTAAAAAAAAAAGCTGGAAGAAGCTTAACCTATTAAAGTTTGATTTTAAAAGAGGAATATTGGGGTGCCTGGGTGGCTCAGTTGTTAAGTGTCTGCCTTCGGCTCAGGTCATGATCCCAGGGTCCTGGGATCGAGCCCCGCATCCGGGCTCTCTGCTCCGCGGGAAGCCTGCTTCTCCCTTTCCCATTCCCCCTGCTTGTGTTCCTTCTCTCGCTGTGTCTCTCTCTGTCAAATAAATACATAAAATCTTTATAAATAAATAAATAAATAAATAAGGAATATTATCATATGGTTTCACTTATATGTGGAACATAGGGAATAGTGTGGAGGACCACAGGGGAAGGGAGGAAAAACTGGGAAGAAATCAAAGAGGGAGACAAACCTTGAAGAGATTCTGGACTCCGGGAAACAAACTGAGGGTTATAGAAGGGAGGGGTGTGGGGGGATGAGGTAATGGGTGTATGGGTATTAAGTGATGGGTATTAAGGAGGGCACATGTTGGGATGAGCACTAGGTGTTATATGCAACTAATCAATCGTTGATCACTATAAACAAATAAACAAAGATGGAGGCAATACACAAAAAAATTAAAATTAAAAAAATAAAAGAATATAATTTCTGAATTAGTATGGAACACTTGACAAGTGGGATCAAGTCTCAAGTGATAGGTTTACTATAGTTTTAGGAGGATAGTTGACTAGACGCAAAGACATGTCTTATATTTGAAAAAAATTATAAATAAAAATTAAAATTTATCTTAGTGTTTCTTGCCATCTGTCCACCACTGCTCCACCTCCAGCTCCATCTACTCTACTCTCTTCCTTCCCCAACCCCCATTCCTTTCTCATCTTTGTCTGTTGTCTTGTACGACTGCCCACTGGTTGGTTGGTTTTATGGTACTTGAGAAAGCCATTCACTCTTTCTTTCCAAACACCTTCCAATCTGATTATCCATTCTTTTTTTTTAAGATTTTATTTATTTATTGGGGAGAGACAGCACGAGCATGAGTGGGGGCAGGGGGCAAAGGGAGAGGGAGAAGCAGACTTCCCGCTGAGCAGGAAGCCTGACCTGGGGCTTGATCCCAAGACCCTGGGATCAGGACCCAAGCCAAAGGCAGATGCTTAATCCACTGAGCCATAGACAGGCCTGATTATCCATTCTGCTTATCATTCTTAGATGTAGAGATCCCTAATCCAATAACCTCATCTTTCTGTTTTGTTTTTTGGAGAGGACCAAGTAGATCCTAGCACAATATTTGGCACTTAGTATCACTATAGGAAATGTATTAATAAATAATAGATACAACATTTCTATATTTATAGGTAGTGCCTTCAACATGTTTTTAATTTAGGGGCATGATCTACTTGCCCATTAAAACCACATATATACTATTGTCTGTGCTGCCTCCTACTTAGCTGTTCCCTTACTTAATAAATTATTCATTAATTAAACTAGTATTTGTAAATACCTACTATATCAGACACTGGAGTTAGTCATTGTAATAGTCTAGGTAAAAGATGGTAGCTTTGTCTGTGATGTTGGAAGTGGACATGGTGAAAAACTGATGAATTCAAAGGATATTTAGGAAATAAAACACAAAACTTGATGAGGAATTGTATACAAGGGGAAGAGAGAGGGAAGAAGTGAGGAATCAAAGTTGACTTCTGTATTTCTAGCATTTCAACTATTTCTGTATTTCAACTGGTTGAATGGCAATAGTTTTTACCAAGAAGATACAATGGAGACAAAGTGTGCAAAGAAGGTTGTGAATTTAGTCTTGAAAATGAGCCTGCTTCATTATTATGGCTTTTAATAATTTGGCAGTAACATATCAAATGAGGAAACATTTCAATTCATGCCCTTTGATTTTTAGTTATAGAGCACTGTAATCCACCTAAATCCTCCAGAAAATGAAAATGCAGATTCTTTATTCTCTTTTTCTCCAAAGCCCTGGGCTGGGCTTCGTTATACAGTGGATTATGCATGTGTTTCCCAAATGGAATCTGAGGCAACTTCCTCTCTGGTTTCATTAATATGGTTTCCCTCACCTCAAGTCCACCTTGACCCCCTTGACATTTTTGTCAGGCTTGGAGTGTCCTTCCCAGCTTTGCTTGTTTGGCCACCATCTGTCAATTCTTCTATTCCCAGCTCCCATGTCACCTTCTTTGGGAAGCCTTCCTTGCACTCACCCCCTACCACTCTTCCCTCATTTCCCAATTCAGAATTGATTCTTCCTTCCCTGTGCTCTTTTGTGCCTTGAATATACTTCTATTATTGTCCTGATATGTTGTTCTATAACTCTTACAGGTTTATATTTCACTCTTTGACCACTGAATGTGAGCTCCTTGAAAGTAGGGATTATGTCTTACTCAATTTTGTGTCTCCAGCATCAATATAGTGCCTGACACACAGTAAACGCTCAGTAAATATTTCTTGAATTCAATGTTTCCCTCTTTATGTGTTCCTAATGTCGGAGGGATGAAGTTCAAGCTCGAGTGCAGCCCTGGTTGATCTGATCTTCCCTGTGATTGAGGCAGGGGGTCCACCTGGTCTTAGCCCTTGATCCAGACACACTAATCTCATAGTAAGCTTTTGCTAATGATGTTGTCCTTGTCGAGAATGCCTTCTTTCTTTCGAATGAACAGTTCAGACCATCTCTTCCTTTAAGTAAGAGCCTAGATACCACTGTCTTTGTAAGCTATATAGCCAATTCCAGCCTGTATTATGTCTGTCTTCTTAGGATAGTACAGTGTGGATATCATGTACTAGCTTCATTCACATGTTCTGTGTATATCAGACTCATACCCACCACAAAAATAACAAACTTTTTGAGCATTAGGAGTTGTACCTTATGTTTCTTTTGTATTCCTAGCAGCACTGAACACAGTGTTGGGTCTTATGGTTGGGTCATCAGGAATTATTGCTATAGGTAGAATAGAACGGAAAATGATTTATGGGCCTAGAACCTGATCCACTGACCTCCCAAAGTCACTTCTAAGTAACTGTCCAGTAATTCTTCCCATGCCATGTTGCTTTAAAGTGAGAATTTTTTCAAAACCTCATGTATAGAATACTACTTATGAATGCGTTCATGGTGTTTCTGTAGTGCACATTTCTATAGTAATAGCTCAGCATGCTGACCCCTGGGGTTCTCCTAAAGGTCATCTGTCTATTTTAGTATAATAAATTTTGAAATATCAGGTCCTTTTAATTCCATTATTGAAAGCCTTTTCTCTGTGTCTCCTCTGTGTAGAACATAGAGGGAATTTCTAAGTGAGGTATCCCTTCTCTGAAAGTATGAAAAATAGTTTCAACCTTATGAATAATGTGAGGACAAGATGAGGTGATTCAGATGAAATTCTGAATATAGTAACTAGCACATAGTAGTTCCTCAATATATGATGATTGAATGATGAATGAGTTCATTAAATCTTGGTAAGTGTATGTTTTATATATACAGTGATAAATTCTGTGCCACATTTTGCCAAAAAAAGACTTTCTACTCCCAGTGTTAGAAGAAGTTACCTTCAAAACTGCAAACTACCCAGTCTTTTGTTCCTGAGGTTCAACATTGATTCTCACATTTTCTTTCGATTTTTGGGTTCCCTTTTTTTTTTTAAAGAGTTTCTGCTTTGTATGTGTTTTTATTCTTTCCTTGGAAAATGGTGGCCATTTCATGGATCTTTGAGGAACTTAAACAATTGCTTTGTATTTATTTCTGTCTTTCCAATTTTGTCATAAGTTGCAAGTTGTGTAGGCTGTTCAGTAGTAAACATTTTAGTTAGCACATGCTGATCACACTCTTAAATCTTCACCCACTTGGAGATAACTGATACAACCTACTGGAAATTAAGGCTGTAAATTTTCAGGTAGGGATTTCAGTGTTGCTGCAATCAATACTTTGCAGATAGTGCTAACAGTTTTTTTCTATGAAATATGTTGGCCAGTGGGTAGAAAATCAATGCCTGGAAATGAAAAACAGGTGTCAAGTTTGATAGGAACATCATGCATTCGATGTGTCGAGGCCAGAGGGTCATGTCAACAAACACAGCAGTAATTCTGTCAGATACAATATGCATGGAATTAATGAAAATGCCAGAAACAAAGCAGTCTGGACAGCAAGCCAGTCCTGCAAAAAAGTCAGGGCACAAACCATGTCTTCCTCTTGCCTCCGAAGTTAATGCATTCCAGAAAGACAGTGGAGGAGAGTTACCAGGGAGGCACATTTGCAGTCTCTGATACAAAGAGAAAAGGTGGGCAGGGGAGAAAGAGGCGGTCTTGCCATCAAAGGGAGGAGAACAAGTGTCTGGCAGACGTGTGGAGACATGGAGCATGAGGTAACTGAGTGCTGTGATCAGATTCTGGGAGTCGTGAATCAGGAGTCTTTTCTGGGCTAGTCCGAGCTTGGTCTGATCCCGGAGTTGGTGAAGGATGACGAAGGCCTGAGTTAGCCAAGAGGGTAGAAGGAGCAAGAAAGAAATGACTGGAGGGGCGCCTGGGTGGCTCAGTCAGTTAAGCGTCAGTCTTCTGCTCAGGTCATGATCTCAGGGTCCTGGGATCAAGTCCCTCATCGGGCTCTCCGCGTCTCCCTCTCCCTCCCTGCTCCCCCTCTTGTGCTCTCTCTGTCAAATAAATAAATAAAATCTTAAAAAAAAAAAAAAGAAATGACTGGAGATGCGTTTGTTACACGCACAACATACCAGATAGGGTAATCGTTGATGTCCTAGAGTTAAAAAAAAAAACAACAACAGTTATTTAATATTAGGTAATTGATTGTTTACCAATTTGATAAAATAAGGGGAAAATGAAGTATAATATTAAAAAAAGAATAAAATTATCTGTTACCTTTTTTTCATAGTATTTTCTTACTGGAAAACGTAGAAAAAGCCCTTGAAAATTAATTAAAACTCTTTGAGAGACTGGTACATGGTTACAAAGTAAAATATATAAAAATCACTAACCCTGGAGCCACACTGCCTGAATTCAAATTCTAGCTCTGATGCTCATCTGTCAGTTATAGAACCTTAGGCAAGTTGCTTAATGTTTGTGTCTCAGTTTCCCCATCTGCAAATAAATGATCATATGTAAAGCCTTGGAACGGTGCCTGGTGCACAGTTAGTGCAATATAAATGTTTGCTGTTACTATTGTTTTCACTGCTATTCCCAGCTTGCGCATAATCTTAGAATAAAATGTAATTAAGAAGATGCCATTTACAGCCTACCAAAAACATATACATACATACAATGCCTAGGACAAAACCTAACAAGAAATAGTGTATTAAATGGAGGAAATCTTCATATTTTAAAGCTGTCAGTTCTCCCAGAAGTAACTTTTAAATTTAATATAATTTCAGCTAAAATCCCAACCTTTAGGGACTTGCTAAATATTTTTAAAGTTTATCTGGAGGATTAGAGACATATGAAGCTAATCCAAAAAATTTTGAAACAGAGCATTCACAAGGGGGTGATTTGACCCACACATATTAAAACATGTTACATCATTATTGTAGTAAAAATATTGTATTTCAGTGGGATAGAAGCTAGAAAGTACAAGCATATTAAATTTATAAAAGTAGCATTTTGAATCTAAATAAATTTCTTACCTCTTTACTCATTTTCCTGGCTCTTAGAACGTATTACGAGGAAGAATCTTTTGTGCTTCAGATAATGGCTTCTTTAGATGTTTGAGAGTTTCTTCTTTTTGATATGATTTTAATGTTTTATTACTGAGGCAGTATCCTGTCATTTCTATTGCTGATTCAACATCTCAAGTGTGAGAAGCCCTTATTTAGTCAACTGACATTATTAAAAAATACCCATTTCGCTTGATTTATGAAATTTCTCATTTTAAGAAATGAGTTAAATGTATATGTGAATAAAACAGTCTGAATTCTCCACTCCCATAAGCACAGATCTTCCTGGACTTACAATGGAGCTCATGTCCACATTAACCTGTTGTAAGTTGAAAATACCATAAATCGAAAATGCATTGAACATGCTTAACCTACCGAACGTCTCAGTGTAGCCCTAGCCTAACCTTCAACTAGCCTACAGCCGGGCCCAGTCATCTGACACAAAGCCTGTTTTACGATCAAGTGTTGAATAGCTCATGTAATTGATTGAATACTGTGCTGAAAGTGACAAACAGAATGGTTTTAAGTCTGTCAGTTGTTAACCCTGTGATCTCATGGTTGACTGGGAGCTGCCGCCACTGCCCAGCATCACAGGACAGTATTTACTGCATATCTCAAGCTCAGGAAAAAATAAAAATTGCAGATTGAAAGTACAACTTCTCCCTAATGTGTATCGCTTTCACACATGGTCAAGTTGAAAAATCTTAAGTCAAACCATCATAAGTCAGGGATGGTCGGTATACGTCCTCTAATATAATAGTATCCCAGGTCTTTCTAGGTTCTAATTCTCTGATTACTTTTTTTTCTCAATCCAATTCAGATTTGTAAAACTTTTAAATGAATTATAGTCTCTTCCGTTAATTCTGCAGTGCTTTTTAAAAAGCCGAGTGTGAATTGGGTAGCAGTGTGCTTCCAATCTGAACAAGAGGAGGTCTGGAATAGTGACTGGACCTGGTGGAAAGGCCCACATACCCCAAGAATATCTGCAACAGTCTTGACTTAGAGCTGCCATTGCTTTATGTTAGCCAGGTCACCGATGTTTACTGTTAATACATTTGGGTTTTCCTTCCCCCTCTTATGTGTCGCCATTGAAAGAACACCGAAAATAATTTGTACTTTTGCAATTCTTATTCTGTATTGAAACTACTTATGTATGACCAATGTCATAGAGTCTGAGCTCCTTGTGTTCTTCATATTTCTGTACCCTTATAATTCATGATCCATGCTCAAACGCTGCTCACTGAATAACTGAAGATTTCCCCCTGAATGCCACTTGTGAATCTTCAGATAGAAAGAGAGGTGTGGCTATCTCTGCCTTCCACCTGACTCTAATAACATCTCTGTAACCTAGAATGAGGTTTGTTGTCACATTAATCAAATTTTCATTGGTTTTAGGAGGAGAGAAACAGCTGCAGGGATTGATGAAAGAAGAAAGCCTACACAGTTTTAAAAAATATATACTAGCTTTCTGGGGTTTTTCCCCATCTGCAGTTAGCTGCTTGAATTTTTAGAAGATAGCCATATTTCTAATCATAATATTGTCACAGTATTAATAGTATTTCCAGTACCCATTTAGTCAGCCTCTTGATTTTTATTGGGCAAGTTCTCCTCCTTCCCCCCTTTTAATTCTGTGAAACTGGAAAGTGATTAAAGTTACACACATAGCCAGAATTAGTATATTTGCTAGAGTTAGTTCTAAGAACATAACCCATGGTAAAACATGTCCTTGTAACACCTTGAAAAGGTCTTAATATCAATAAAGAACTGGAAATATTTTTTTAGTTTATTTTTCTACCAGAATTATGTTAGAGAAAACCTGATTCATTTTATGATTTAATGCAACTCAGAAGTAATTACCAAATTCATAATTCTGTAAGTAGCAGATTTTTAACATACATTATTAGAACATACTGGATTTATTGTCTAGAAACCAACCTTTGAAGTTAATAAAATGCAGTTGTCAGTGTTGCAAATACCTGTTAAATCTTGTATATTATTTTGTATGCATATAAACCATCCACAAAGAAATGGAGCCTCATAAGAAGTCCTGAGAACTTTTACAGATTACTATATTTCTCTCTTCAACAATTTGATACTTGTTCAGTTCTGCTTCCTTATTTAAATTAAAGAAAGTTTGATCTCAGTCTTTTATTTCCACAGTCTTAAGTATAATTTTAGAATTATTCCTCTTATATTTAATTAAGTTTTGCTTAAAAATATATATGTATACTTGCTTAGAATACTGTATAGAACATAAATACTCAAAAATGGTAGGTATTATCTTTAATGTTATTTTCTAAAATATGGTACTTAATACATGGTTAGATCAATATTTATTCTTTTCCAGGATAGATTTTCAGAGGTAGTATGCAGTTTAAAAAAGGCTAGAAAAGGTCTTGACACTAAGATTATTGAAAGGACCTTCCTATAGTTGTAGATACCCATACTCTGGTCCAAAAACAAAAACAAAACAAACAAACAAAAAACTTGAAGGCCCCCTTAAAGAAGAAAAATTTCTTGGGTATATTGCCAACTAGATATATTACAAGCTGATAGAACAAGTTAGGGTTAATAATTTAAATCTTTTTCATTCAGAGCTTTACCCAAGAAGTAATGATTTTTATGAGATGGCAAAGAATGAAAGCTTTAATGGGTAATTTCCCCATAAGCTGAGAGTTGGGTGCATACAGTGTGGTTGTCTCTCCCTCACTTGACCCCTTCTTTCCCATGTACAGCTTCCCCAGGCTCCCATCTTGCCAACTCAGTGCAACTTCCTCTCGTCCTTAGAACCCTGCTGGGGCGCCTGGGTGGCTCAGATAGTTGAGCGTCTGCCTTCGGCTAGGGTCATGATCCCAGGGTCCTGGGATCAAGTCCCGCATCGGGGTCTCTGCTCCTTGGGAGCCTGCTTCTCCCTCTGCCTCTCTCTCTCTCTGTCTCTCATGAATAAAAAAAAAAAAAAAAAAAAAAAAAAGAACCCTGCTGAGTGGGGTGCCTGGGTGGCTCAGTCAGTTAGGCGTCTGCCTTCAGCTCGGGTCATGATCCCAGGGCCCTGGGATCAAGTCCCGCATCTTCTCCCTCTGCCTGCCATTTCCCCTGCTTGTGCTCCCTCTCTGTCTGTCAAATAAACAAAAATTTTAAAAAAGGACCCTGCTGAGTGATGATATGGTATCTTTGCTGCCCACTGCAATCACTTCTTTCAGATGTAGCCTCATGGGTGACCATCCCAAGCTTCTAGATTGCAGCAATAACTCTGGGAGAGTGCATATTAGCTCATGAAAATTGGGCAGGTGCTGGCTGGCATACTTTTTCTGAATTTGTACCATGTGTTTTGATGTATGGCAGCCAGGTGTGAGTCTTGCTCTCCTCATTTTTACCCAAATAATGTTTGCATTCATAATTATTTTTGTATTTGGGTGATTCCCCACATGGAGAGCCAGCTACTTACTGTGACTGGGTATGACTAAATATAAGGTTGCACTGGGCTTGCAGTCTGTGTGCTACCATTAAAATTATGTAGCAAGTCAACCAAGAGCTGACTTGGAGTTGATAGGATAAGATACACTTCAAGGGCGCCTGGGTGGCTCAGTCGTTAAGCGTCTGCCTTCGGCTCAGGTCATGATCCCAGGGTCCTGGGATCGAGCCCCACATCGGGCTCCCTGCTCAGTGGGAAGCCTGTTTCTCCCTCTCCCACTTCCCCCTGCTTGTGTTCCCTCTCTCGCTGTGTCTCTCTGTCAAATAAATAAAATCTTAAAAAAAAAAAAAAAGATATACTTCAACATCACTGGTAGTGGTAGGATTTAAAAGAAAAGAACCACAGGGGTTTTTTTTGAAAGTTGTTATTTAAATTCTAGTTAGTTAACATGCAGTGTAATGTTAGTTTCAGGTGTAGAATATAGTGATTCACCACTTCCGTACATCACCTGTGCTCATCACAACAAATATACTCCGTAATCCCCTTCACCTATTTAGCCCAACCCCCCACCTGAAAAGAACCACATGTTTTTTGAGAAGAGTGATACGGGTTTTTATACGGGAAAATAGAAAAAGAATAAGATTCAGTCAAAAAGTAAAAGTGAATTTCTTTTCATACATTACCTTTTAATCTTAAGTTTTTCAGTTTTCACATCTGTGCTCTGTTCTGCCTTATTGCCAGATGTTTAAACCAGTTAACCATAATTGCATGGTGAGAGAGCTATTTCTGTTCATTCTGGGCCTGAATGCAATGAGTGGTTTAAAGTTTTTTTCACCAGTTGATCTGGAGTATATTGTTCATTTATCAATTCCTGCATTTGAGAGTTAATTTGCCATTGCTGATTTCATCCTACATTCCTTGGCTCAGGTTGGTTAAACACATCAGAATGTATCCATTTACCAAAAAAAAAATTAACTCTGCTTTGTAGCCATGTAGCATTAATTGATAACATTTCTTTAGCATAGATTTATATGGCCATGCAGTCTTGTCACTCTGGTTCAGTAAAGTCTTGTCTTAAATTCTTGATTTAGCTAACATTGCTGGGGATAATGACTTTGAATTAATGCGCTTTGTTAGCAGCTGTAGGCTGCAGTGATAGCAAGAATGTCCTGCTATATCTTCTTCAGACTGATGTATGAAATAGCATATCCCATTTATTTTTGTACAACATTATAAACAACATCTGTGCCTCTGCTTTTTCTGGCAAGGATGGAGCAGCTAAAATCTGAGAAGATTTATACCATGATTTATCATCTTACCAGGTGATTTTCATGGAAACCATAAAAACTTAAACCAGGAGCTTAAAGTATTGCTCAGGTGTGGATCATGGATTAGCTTAAATAATGCCTTGACAGTCAGTTTACTCTTTTAGCCATTTGGTGCAATATAGACACAGATGACACTTGATGGGGCTTTGAATTTAATTAGAGACATCAAAAGGTATGACCTTAAGTTAGTCTGCACTGAATTGCCTTTGGTGTGACCAAATTAAAAATGGCTAAGCACATTTGTCATTTCAATACAGTGTGGTTACATCTTCTGCCTTCTAAAATGTAGAAGTAGAGGGGCATCCAGATGGCTCAGTCATTTAGGCGTGGGACTCTTGGTTTCATCTCAGGTCATGATCTCTTGGGTCATGAGATCGAGTCCCGCATCTGGCTCCATGCTCAGCAGGGAGTTTGCTTGAAGATTCTCTCCCTCTGCCCCAGCCTCCTCACTCCCTCTCTCTCTCTTTCTCTCTCAAATAAGTAAATAAATCTTTACAAATAAAATAAAATGTGGAAGTTCAAGTTCTGCATTATGTTTATGCAGCACTTAAACCCAGGACCTCTTATGAAGACTCCATCATCATACCACAGTTAAGTTCAGTTGCGGTTGGGATGCTGAACTCCTGCAACTTTTTGGCTTGAGTCGAAGAGTAATTGTCAGCCTACTTACTTTTTGTTGATTTAGATATGTACCACATACCTGGGGTGTAATTGGGGCAAATTGTCTCTGACATCAGAGTGAAGTGGAAAGTATATGTCTGTAGTCTTTTATCTTTCATTTAGCAACTAGACACATGTTTCCTTCATGCAAAGGAAAGAAAATCACAAGGACCCATGCTTGTCTCTCTTTAGAACTCTCTAGAATTAGCTTGTCATGAAATGTTAAACTAATGTGCAGTTGTTAAAACTGTTGCAAGCCTTTTGCTCACTACTCCCTGATGGCTAAGTAGATTTGGAAATGAAAGGGGTTATTATAAAGTGATTACTGAATAGCTAGGTATGTCATTTTAAACAAGCAGCTAAAATCTCTCTGTTAGACATTCAGGCTGTATGTAGTCTTGTTTTGTATCATTCATACTTAAGACATGATTTTGATTGTGGAGGAGTAATCAAGCACTAGGGTAATTTAAGAAAAAAATATACTGGGTGATATTTCCTTTCATTCCTTATTAAAATACATTAGAATTTAAATGAGGCATTCTCTAAAATGTGTAACTATTAAGTATGTACCAAATATAAAAATCCAAACGCCAGTTGGCTCTAGTTCAGAGTTGAAAATCCTTCGCTTGACTAAAAACTTTGCTTCTTTTAAAACTCAAGTAAAACCTATTGTAAACTAATATATTGAAACTGGCATGTATCAAAGAATGAATGGTTTAAAAATTTTGACTCTTAACATCTCATTACTGTTAGTTTCATATGGGAGGGCAAATACCTGGAGGAATCTTAAAAGGAAACCTAAAATCAAAATAAAATTAAGTTCTGCTAATGAGGTCTTTTCCTTTATTTTCTCTCGTCCTTGTAAATGCTTTTCCTTGGAACCACCATCTGTGTCAGTGGCTTGAAGAGTCACATAACCTCCTGTCCTTCAGCCCTGACCTTGAGCTTCAGGTTTACCCTAAGTGCCATGCTGGGTGTCCTTCGTATGGATATGACACAGGCAGCAAAGAGTCAGATACATTGAGACCCAAACCTTTCTCCTTTTCTCAGACTGTCTTCAGTTTGAGTCGTTTTTTTGTCTGTTTCCTGTCTCTTGTTCCACCCTCCTACCCCTGACCATCTAATGGACTACATTTCATGATTTGTGTTTCCAAGATGTTTCTCAGGTTGCCATTCTCCTGGTACAGGCTGAGTTCATCATTGCTGATAGAGGAGTCCTGGGGAGCTCCAGTCTTTCACGCTTCCCTCTCCAGTCCATCCCCTGTTGCCCACATCTGCTTCCCAGGCTTGTCAGAGTTCCCCTCCCCATAGCTGGACCCCTAATCCTTCACTGTCTCCAGGACCTTTACTGACCTCATGCAGGGGAGATTAGAACGAGACATGTGGTTCATCACCTCATTACGTTTCTCTGGCTGCCTTACCAGTTTGTTCTACCTCAGTGATAACCGAGCAGATCAGATCTCAACTCATACTTCATGTCAAGCAACTAGATGCCTGTCTTACTGCAGTACCTAACCCTGTCTCATATTAATATGCCTCATATTTCCCCTGGATCTCATTCTGTGCTTAGGACTTTGCTAGTCAATGGTAGAATTTCCTAATGTTAACTTGACACCTCTGTTTTAATGTGCTGAACAAACATGGTATGTGATCATCTGATACTATGTCTTCATTTATCAGTGGTCCACTCTACCTGGATTATCTCTTCTCTCTATTATTTAGTCCCATGCTAATAATGGTATAATATATGCTTGCTATTCTGGTTTATATTAGAAATAAGCTTTGTATATAGTATGTTGATTTTCTTTTCTTCTTTCTTTTTTTAGTTATATATTTAGTTTTGGGTTGTTTTGTTTTGTTTTGGGGTTTTCTTTTTTAGTTCTTTTTTACATCATCTATGTTTGGGGAATGCCTATTCTCTACTCCTGATGCTTCAATAGAGGTAAAAGGACTTGGTCCTCAGCTCTTTCCTCTCCTTCCCTCTATCAAAGATAAACAAAGCAAAACACTAGTTAGAGTGGGTAAAGACAGATTTTAATCAGAAATGTACTATTGAAATAGGGAAAAGAATCCAGCATGAACTAAACTCAACTTGGATTTGCTCCAAGATAACTGGGCCTTATTTAAAGGGAGAATGGAAGGGGTTGAGCAAGGGCTTAGTTGAGTCAGGGAAGCAAAAATTTACATAAATCTAGAAGGGTGTGTTGGTCCACAACACACCCATCTGGTTGGCTAACTGGCACTTATCCAAGTTGAGCTGCTCCCCTCCCCCAGAGGCTGGGACACAGGAGCCCTGTCTTCAGGTGTCACTGGAACAAACCATCAGTTCTTTGGGCAGCCTCGAGTTTTCTCAGGCAGGCACTTTAAGGGGGATCGGGTCACCTAGGGATGCTTGAGCAGTTAAAACTGTTATTGTTTGGGGGCGCCTGGGTGGCTCAGTTGGTTAAGCAACTGCCTTCGGCTCAGGTCATGATCCTGGAGTCCTGGGATTGAGTCCCTCATCGGGCTCCCTGCTCAGCAGGGAGTCTCCTTCTCCCTCTGACCCTGCCCCTCTGATGCTCTCTCTCTCATTCTCTCTCTCAAATAAATAAAATCTTAAAAAAAAAAAAAAACTGTTACTGTTTGTTCAAGTCTTTACAGGCCAAGGTTGAGGCCTAGGGGAGGAAGGGCTCAGGGGAGCCTGGCTGGAGTTTGGTCACAGAGACAGTCTTTGTCACTCTCACTCTTTCCTATGAGTGGTGACTCAGAATGATGACTTTTGAAAATGGAATTGAGGAGGGGCACCTGGGTGGCTCAGTTGGTTAAGCGTCCAACTCTTGATTTCAGCTCAGGTTATGATCTCAGGGTCATGAGATTGAGCCCTGTGTAGGGCTCCATGCTGGAAATGGAGCCTGCTTGAGATTCTCTCTCTCCTTCTCCCTCTCCCCCGCCTGATTTTCATGCCCCATGCACACACTCTCTCTCTCTCAAATAAATTAAATAAATAAGTAAATAAGTAAATAAATAAATAAATAAGAGGAAGTGAGGATATTTGATCACCTCCTTCTGGGCATGGTCCTCAGGACACAACTGTTCTTTTCTACAACCAGAGATAAATTGACCTCCCCTACGTTGGGGTGAAGAGTGTTTGGATCTTCCAGTGAATGTGTGAATTTAATTTACAAAACAGACTCTTAAATACAGACAACAAACTGGTGGTTGCAGGAGGGCAGGTGGGTAGGGGGATGGGTGAAATAGATAAAGGGGATCAAGAGTACATTTATCTTGATGAGCACTGAGAATTGTATAGAATTGTTGAATCATTATAATGCACACCTGAAACTAATATAACACTCTATGTTAATTATACTTCAATTAAAAAAAAAGAACGGACTCACCTCACAACAGCAGTAATCAAGTCAGTGTGGTATTGGCATAAGGATAGACATATAGATCAATGTGATAGAATTGGAAGTTTAGAAATAAACCCTTATTACACCTGTGTTTATTTTCAACAAGAGTGCAAAGACCATTCAATATGGAAAGAACAGTCTTTTCAACGTATGGTGCTGGGATGATTAGACATCCACATGCAAGAGAATAAAGCTGGATACCTTCCTTACAGTATTTACAAAACTTATCTCAAAATGAATCATATGCCTAAATGTAAAAGCCAAAATTATAAAACTTTTTGAAGAAAACCTAGGTATAAATCTTTGTGACCTCCATCTGGATTAGGCAATGGTTTCTTAGATATGACACTAAAAGCACAATTGATGAAAGGAAAAATATGCTGATGTATGTTCTTCAAAGGACACCATCAAGAAAATGAAAAGACAATGTGCAGAAATGGGGAGATTTTTTGTAAATCGTATATCTGATAAAGGACTGGCACCTAAAATATATAAAGAACTCCTACAACTCAATAAGAAAAAGATGACCCAGTCAAAAATGGGCCAAAGATTTGAGTATACATTTCTCTAAAGAAGATAATACAGATGACCAGTAAGCACAAGAAAAAATACTTAACATCTTTGGCCATTAGAAAAATGAAAACCAAAACCATAATGAAACACCACTTCATACCCACTAGCATTGCTATAAGAAAAAGGTAAAATAAAAAGACCTGGAAATTAACAGGTGTTGCCAATGATGTGGAGACATTGGATCCCTCATACACTGCTGGTGGGAATGTAAATGGTGTAGCTACTTTGGAAACAGTCTGACAGTTCCTCAAATGGTTAAACATTGAGTTACCTTATGACCCTATAATGCCATTCTTAGCTTTAGACCCAAGACTATACCTAGAACATATGAAAACATGTTCACATAAAACTTCACATGAATGTTCACAGTAGCATTCAAAAAGTGGAAACAATCTGTAGGTCCCATCAACTGATATATGGATAAAAAACATGTGGTGTATCTATACAATAGAATATTATTTGGCAATAAAGAGTGGTGTACTGATATATGGTACGACAAAGATGAACTGTGGGAACATATGCTAAATAAGAGGAAGCCAGTTACAAAAGACTACATACTGTCTGGTTCCAATTGGATAAAATGTTCACAATAGACAAGGCTATAGAATAGCTGAACATTTTCCCGGGCTGAAGGTGGTGGTATTTGTGGGAAATGAAGAGTGACTGCTAAGTGATATGGAGTCTATTTTGGGGATTATGAAAATATTTTAACTTAGACTGTGGTGATGTTTGCACAACTCTGTGAATATACTAAAAAAACATTGAATTGTTTAATTTAAATGGGTAAATTTTATGACATGAATTAGAACTCAAAAAAGATATTTTAAAAAGAGTTAAATGAGGGCATTTGGGTGGCTCAATCAGTTAAGTGTCTCCCTTTGGCTCAGGTCATGATCTCAGGGTCCTGGGATCAAGTCCCACATCGGGCTCCCATCTCAGCAGGGAGTCTGCTTCTTCTTCTGCCTCTCCCCCTGCTTGTGCTCTTTCTCTCTCTCTCAAATAAATAAATTAAATCTTTAAAAAAAGAGTTAAATGAGGAAAATAAGAGTGGATGTAGTAGCAAGCTTATATAGGCCACAAATATAAGCCTTATTCTTCAGTCATCTTTATCAGTAATAACCTAACAGTATGATCTTCCTGTGTCTAATATCACTGGGTCTCTCTCAGCTGAGAACCTGAAAGAGAAGACAGACTGTTGTGTATTGACTTCCTAAAACCTCAACCTCAACATACTTACGCATAGCTGAGAATACCTCTTATCTTATATCTTGTTTGTATCTTGCATCTATATCTTGTATCCAGACTCCTGTATTTATTTTTCTTCATTGGTTCCCAGCATGGAGGGATTGTTTATCACCATCTCCTCCCCAACTTCCCCAATCTATGCATATGTTGGTCCTCCATGATATGGTTTCCTTGCTTGAATCTCTTATCTTTTCCATAGACACCATTTATTGTATGTAGTCTCTCATCTTTCTTTACTCTACAAAGGTCTAGATTCAGGACCTATCACCCCACAGTATCGCCAGGGTGGTCAAACATAGATAGCTGTCTTCTTCCAGATTCCTGGACTTCCCCATCAAACTAAGCATTATCGCCTCCTCATACCAGTCCAGTTACATCCCTCCTGTATCTGACCCTTGTGCTCTTGCTCCAAGTTATTAGTAAGTGAGAAATGTCTGGGAAGGCAGGAAAATGGGCACCAAGCCAAAGAAAGATTGTTTTAAATTTTGGAAGACTTTTTTCTTTGATAAGAATTCAACTTCAGAAAGGCTGATAAGAGTTAAGATTTTTTTTTTTATAGTTTATTATATCAGTAACCCATTAGAATTATTATCTATGGAACTTTATGAAAATGTCTCATTAATTTTCAATGTGGTAAGAACCATGAGTATTTTATTTTATTTTTTAAATTTTAATTCCAGTGTAGTTAACATACAATGTTATATTAGTTTCAGGTGTACAATATAGTGATTCAACAATTTTAAATGTTACTTGGTGCTCATTACAACAAGTATGCTCCTTAATTCCCATCACCCATCCCCCCACCCACATCCCCTCTGGTAACCATCTATTTGTTCTCTGTAAGTGTGTTTTTTGGTTTCTCTCTTTTTTTTTCTTTGTTCTTTACTTTGTTTCTTAAATTCCACACGAGTGAAATCATGTATTTGTCTTAGTGTGACTTACTTCACTTAGCATTATACTCTGTAGGTCCATCCATGTGGTTGCAAATGGCAAGATTTCATTCTTTTCTATGTCTGATTACTATTCCATTGTAGAATCCTGGGTATTTTAAACTAAACTGAACACTAGATAGCAAATTAATGATCTGCCTTATTAAGATTATAGTTTTTAAGCCACTTCCAGGCAATTTTCAAGGAAGCATACTTGTCAGTAATTTTTTAAAATTTTCTGTGGCAAATAATTAAAAATGAAAAAATGCATATCATTGAATTGCAATTTATTTTTAAACGTTGAGTGATGAATTAGCTGTTATAATAATTCTTATTTGTGATTGTTCCCTTGTTATTTTACTAAAGAAATGATTCTTGGAAAATATAGCAAGTTAAGAAAAAAGAAGGAAAAATTAGCACCAAGCAACCTAAGAATAAAAGTGTGCTGTATTATACTGGTCACACAGCATCCTTCCTCCCAGTATTAAATTACTAGTATATGTGTGTACATGTTTGTAATTCAGGGACTCCTTGCCAGGTGGGATGCGGGTGGTTTTTGAATCTCCTGGGGGAGCTTTATAAAATTCCACTTTACCCTGATTCCTAATCTTTTCACCCTCCCCACAGGTGGCTGCATATCTGAATGGAGGGATATAGGAGGGGTGCTGTGAAAAGGCAAGGGGTTCCTGGAGGGACTCTCTGACCCCACCCCTCCTCATGTTTGTGGGCTGTGGAGATGAGCATGTCTAGAACTTTTTTTTTTCCAATTGAGAGCTATGAATTTAGGAGACAAAGTTCATTTGAAGGAGAAGTTTGGGGTAGTCATTCATAAATAAATGTAACAAACTACTCTTGAAGGGATATGGAGCAGATGACAGAGCTGTAAGAATGTTGGAATCAATCACTATGAATCAGTTCCTCTTCAATAAATAATTGATTGATTTTCTGGCTTCCAGGGAAACAACAAAAAAAAATCCACATTGCCTTTCCATTTTTTTTCTTTTTTTAAGTCTTTATTTAAATTCCAGTTGGTTAACATACAGTGTAATACTACTTTCAGGTGCACAATACAGTGATTCAACACTCCCATACAACACCTGGTGCTCACCACAAGTGCACTCCTTAATCCTCATCACCTGTTTCATCCATCCCCCCCCACCCCAACCACCACCTACCTCCCCTCTGGTAACCATCAGTTTGTTCTTTCTAGTTAAGAGTCTGTTTCTTGGTTTGCCTCTCTCTTTTTTCCCCCTGTGATCATTTGTTTTGTTTCTTAAATTCCACATATGAGTGAAATCATATGGCATTTGTCTTTCTCTGACTGACTTATTTTGCTTAGCATAATCGTCTCTAGCATCATCCATGTGGTTGCAAATGGTAAGATTTCATTCTTTTTATGACTAATATTCCATTGTGTGTGTGTATCTTTTTTTTTAAGTTTTCGTTTAAATTCTAGTTATTTAACATTGAGCCACTGTGGAAAACAGTATGGAGGTTCCTCAAAAAGTAAAAAATAGAGCTACCCTACAGTCCAGCAATTTCACTACTAGGTATTTACCCAAAGAATACAAATTACTAATTCAGAGGGATACATGCACCCCACTGTTTATAGCAGCATTATCTACAATAGCCAAATTATGGAAACAGCCCAAGTGTCCGTGGACTGATGAATGGATAAGGAAGATATGGTATGTGTATTTTATATGTGTATAATATATGTGTATAATACACACAATATATATAATGGAATATTACTCAGTATGTGTAATATATATATATGTGTGTGTGTATATATATATGATGGAATATTACTCAGTCATAAAAAAGAATGAAATCTTGCTATTTGCAATGACATGGATGGAACCTTTCCATTTTTTAAATCAGAAAATTGAGCTTTCTCATATTACCTTATGCTCATTATGTGAAAAGGTTAGAAAAATAACATTGCAAAATCAGAAAGGTGGGAAAATGGAGTTAACGCCACACAATAACTACTTTTAGGATAAATTGCATGCTAAATTGGTGCTAATAAGATAGTGAAATCTGGATATAATTCAGCAGAGATGTAAACTACATTTTACAAAAGGAGCATTTTTTTTTTTTTTTGAAGTTCTCTGTTGTTTGGGGGGAACAGAAATAATTTCAAGTTAGGATTTTTGGTTTCTTTCTTCCTACCTTTTTAAAATAAAGAGACTGGGGCACCTGGGTGGTTCAGTCAGTTAAGTGTCTGCCTTCGGCTCAGGTCATGACTCCAGGGTCCTGGGATCAAGCCGCACATTGGGCTCCCTGCTCAGGGGGGAGCCTCCTTCTCCCTCTGCCTGCCACTCCTCCTGCTTGTGCTGTCTTTCTCTCTGTCAGATAAATAAATAAAATCTTTAAAGAAAAGAAAAGAAGCTGGTTCATTTTTTTTCCATGGTAATCCCTCTGCCTGCCCTGCTATTATAATCCCAAGTAAGATGCTGACAACCTGCTGTCCTTCCAGAACTTCGTGTTTCTACCTTCTCATTCTCCAAGCATCCCTAGAAGATTAGAAGGATGGGAAACTTGGGTTTTTAAATACAGCCTTATCAATCATATGTGACTTTAAATTGAGGAAAGCTTTTTTTTTTCCCCCAGACAAGTTGTTGATGAAAACTAAGAAGAATCATAGTACAGTGATGAAAACTAGCATAGCTGAGTGTGGTCTTTTTTTTTTTTTTTTTTTTTAAGGTTTTATTTATTTGACAGAGAGACACAGCGAGAGAGGGAACACAAGCAGGAGGAGTGGGAGAGGGAGAAGCAGGCTTCCCGCTGAGCAGGGAGCCCGATGCGGGGCTCGATCCCAGGACCCTGGGACCATGACCTGAGCCGAAGGCAGTCGCTTAACAAATGAGCCACCCAGGCGCCCCTGAGTGTGGTCTTTTGAGGAACTGTTTGCCCAGACTCATAAAAACAACCTCAAACAGAAAACTGTGCAATCACAAAAAATTGTAAATACCAAAATAGGAGGCTCCGAACAAGTAAAAATGTTTTATCTGCTTAGTCTTAACTAGAGAGAATGGTTCCTATAGGTAGAACTAAAATTATATATAATTGGCTTTTTTCCAACATCAATCACATTACTTCTATAACCAAGAGTGAATTGTCTGGGTATTCTTTTGTTCTGGGTAGAAGAACAGATCCAAAACTCCCAAGGCTTTTTGTGGGTATCACAGATTAATAAGGGTCAGAGGAGGTCAAAACCCATTCCAAACCAATTTTTGACAGTTCTGTAAAACTCTGTGGAAATCATTTTGCCTCCTCCTATTGTATATAGTCTGAAATAAATACCAGGAAAGTTCTTCTACTGCAGACTCATTTTTATTTCATACAACAGTTTTCTTGTAAAGTTCATCTGTAGGATGAATTGCAGTTTGTTCATTCCAGTGCATCAAAACAATGGAAGATTCTAATTTTGCTGTAGAGCAATAGTGTTCCTTCTACAGGGATGAACTTTACACTTTTGGAAATGTCACCAAGGAGCTCAGGCTAAAACAGACAATGCCAGGGGTTAGCGGAAGCCACGTTTATAGTGTGACTTCTTTAAAGCAATAAAGCAAAACAGATATGCAAGTCAAAACACAGAACTTAGAAGGGCTTTTTGTAAAACATGGGTAAATCCTGGAGAAAAGGAGCCATTCCCTGAATTGACTTTGAAAATGAAGTACCTGAGCTTGGATGCTTATCATTTATTATTCTGTGTTAGTATCCTTTTATCAAATGTGTCGATAGCAAATATAAGGACCCTCTAGGATAAAGCATTCTTATTAGATATAAGAGCAGTATTCAACACACCTGGTTGTTACAGAACACAATAAAACAAACATAATCAACATCTGAACAGCAGGATTTTGACCCTCTGGGCCTATGAAAGTCTGTTGAGTTTTTATCTTAACTAAGAAGAAATGGTCATGAAAGAGATTGATTTTCAACTAAGTTTGAAAGGAACCAAGTCTGGAAGGCTACTTTTTGGCAGATAAAAAGGTGACTATTACTGCATGTATATGGATCAGTAAGAACAGAGAGATTATTTTTGGAGGGAGAACTATATTTGGGGTACAGCAGATGGATTTCCCCTGACTAGCACAGAAAGCAGGAATGATTATGTCATCTGTTTGATAGTTGTGACTAAGGGAAACATTCTCATTTTGGCTTATATGATAAGGGGGTCCTCTGCTTGATTCAGATGAACCGTCACATATGAAAGGCATTCTGGCAACAGCATGAGGGACAGATAAGATTAGGGAGGAGTAACCGGAATGGGTACCTTCAAGAAAATGCAGTTTTAGTACTTTCAGTGTATATATGAATATTGAAGTCTGGTCAATGAGTCAGTGGAGTTAGATAAAGAAAAAAAAATCCACATACCTCTGTTAATATGCATACCTCACAGCATGTTTATTTCTGCAGACCTGGTTTTTCGTAAGTTTTGAAATTTTTCACTAAAAAAATGTCTTTTCTAAGAACTTTTAGTGTACAGCATATACATATATGTGTGTGTGTGTGTGTGTGTGTATCAGGTAGAAAACATATCTTTTTGATCACATAACTTGCACATTTTGAACACCGCACAAACATACACACATAGACACACACACACTGATTCAAACAGGGCCACGCAATACAGTTGTTCAAGTCATGCAATGTGTATACACACAGTGCCCATTCATAGCATAAGCCTCATAAATGGGTGTGTTTTTCATGGCCACTTTCCAGCAGATGACAGAAAGTGTCTTGAGGAAGAGGCGCTCTTTCTAATTTGCACAGAGGTACCGTATGGGCTAGCCATGGCCTTCCCAGGTGCTCTCCCCTACGGTGGACACCTGAGTTTTGTTTTGAACCTCACATTAAGTATCTAAGAATGAAAGAGAGTGAAGTCCAGAAGCTTGAACAAGGGCAGTTAATGCAAAAACCTGTACCATGAGTGTCAGAGTGAGGTGAGGACAGGATTGAGATGCAGCATGCAGGCCCCAAAGGTCTGGTTTCAGAGATGAGGACATTGCTGCTGTGAAGCCTACGATCCTTTGTGGGGAGAGGGCTTTGTAATGCTTTTCAGGTCAGAGGTCCCCATCCATGGATGTATATCCAGAACAGTTAAACCTTCTTGCTTCCCTCAAGTCTGGTTAGTAGTAACCATAGTCTTTTTCCCATGAGAACCACAGATTAACTGTTCTCCAGAAAGGAAATTTCAGAGAGCCAACAATGTTTCTGGAATATTCGTGCCTTCCCTACAGTAATCCTTTTTGAAGTTATTATATAATATTTGACTTAAACAAAAGAATATATGCAACCTACATAAATTGTGTAGCATAAAAACGGTGGACAGACCATCCCTAGAAACTTTGTGTCTAATATAACTACGTGCTGCTTCCCATTTTGTCCCTCTGCCTCCAAGTCAGAGGGAACTGGTGTCCTGAGTTTTTGTGTAAAGTTTTCCTTTGCTCTTTTCTTACTTGGTTGTTTTATCACATATGTATGTATGTATGCATTCTTAAACAATTCCCTTTTGCTTGTTTTTCAGTTTTGGTTTTTTTTTTTTAATTTATTTATTTGAGGGGGGAGGGGCAGACAGAGACAGAAAGGGAGAGAGAATCTTCAACAGACTCTGCACTGAGCATGGAGCCTGACTTTGGGCTCAATCTCATGACCCTGAGACCATGACCTGAGTCAAAATCAAGAGTCAGACACTTAACCAGCTGAGTCACCCAGGCACCCCTTGTTTTTCAGTTTTATAAAATTGTATCCCAGTAGTCTTCTGTGACTTGAGTTTTTCACTCAATTTTGTGTTTCTAAGATTCAGTTTTGCTTTATTCATTTTCACTACAGTATAATTTTCCATTGTGTGAGTATTTATCTGTTTTCTGGTCAGTAGATATTTGGGTTGTTTCCATACTTTTCTTTCATACTCTTTTGTCCACGAAGCTGCTGAAAACATTTCTGTAGGTATTTCCCGGTGCCCACGGGAACAACATCTCTAAGGATGTGTCTTTCAAACTCTTGCTGCAGAATGAACTGTGTTTTACGTTGTATCACAGTTACACAGACTCCTATGAATTTGCAAAAGAGTGTGTATGTATACCTACAGCAAAAATTACATCATACAGTCCTCACCATTGGACCAGAAGTGCATTCTATCGTTTACTTTCCTATTCTCTTTCTTTTAAACAAATGCTGGTCTGAGTGTAAGATCTAGGGACCCAGCCTTCACTCTGAAAAATAATCCTCTAAGTAAGAGTTTCTCAAACTTTAATGTGCAAAGGCAAATACCGCTTCAGGAGGTGAGCAGTAGGGCCCAAGCATCTGCAGTTCTAATGAGCTTCCAGGTGGTGGCACTGTTGCTGGTGTGAGAACCATACTTTGAGAAGCAGGGCTCTAGGCTTCTCCAAACTTCTCTAGGGATAAGACTCAACATGGGTCGCTTCTTCAAGATGCAGATATTGCAGCTTCATTACAAGATCACCAAATCAGCATCTCTGGGGAAAGGCCTAGGAAGCCTGATATTTTAAAAACGTTCCAGACTGTTCTTATTGGAGAAGTTTAGAAGTGCCGTTCTAGGATGTATATTTAGAAATAGAACTGCTAGGTTATGGAGTATTTGAATGTCTACCTTACAAGATGATGCCAAGTGTTCATCATGGTAGCTGTACCAGCTCACGTCCTCATTAGTGGGGTATGTGTATAATGCTTGCCCTTGACCTACATCCTGCCAACAGTTGGTATGACCAGACTTCTCAATTTCTGCTCATTTGATTGGTATAAAAGGGAGCCTTGCTACAACCTTACTTATTGGCATTTCTCAGGTTAATACAAAGCTTGAGGATATTTTTATGTTTATGGTCTATTTTTTCCTCTTCTGTGAAATTCATGTTCTTAGTTTTCATCCATTTCTCTTTTGAGTTGTCACCTTTTTCCGGTGATCCGTGGGCATTCTATGTGTATCCTGGATATCTCTCCTTTGTTAAATGGTTGCCAGGATCTTCTGCCTGGCGGCATGCCTTTTTTACTTTTCTGTGAAATGCCTATTCATATCTTTTGTCCTAAATCTATTTGGTTGGTTTTCTTTTTTTCCAAGAATAAGCTTATGTCTTAGCTTTTTTAATGGTACAGCTTAATAAACGTATGTTCTTGATTTTAATGTAGTCTAAATAATCAAGCTTTTCATTGATGCTTCGTACTTTTTTGGTCTTTTTTTTTTTTTTTTCCCCAATGTGGATACACAGTTTCCCCCAGTACTAATTGTCTTTACTCCAGCAGTCAGAATAAGAATTTCCAGCTCTGTCATATGTTAGCATTCGAGGCAGCTCCATGCCTCTTATTTCAGCAATATCAGTGTTTAGTCACTGTAGCTTGTAAATAACTCTTGATATCTGATTGGACAAGTTTGTCTACTCCATTCTTGCTCAGGGGTGTTATGGCTCTTTGGGGGAATTGGCTCTGTATTTTAGAATCAACTCATCAAGTTTCTCAAAACTCTAATTAGATTTTGATTGAACTGGCATTGATTCCAGTGATTACTTTAGGAAGAACTGATAGCTTTACAATACCGAGTCTTCCTATTCATGGATATGATATAGCTCTGCAGTTATTTTGATCTTCATCAATGCTTTTCAGGACATTTTTGGATTTTATTGTTGTTCTTTGGTAAAATTTGTTCCTGAGTCACCTATATATCTTGGTCCTGTTGTAAATCTTATCTTTTTTTAAAATTGGTATTCCAGTTTGTTATTGATGTACTTCTATACAAAGGATTTTATTTATTTTTTTATTTTTTAAAGATTTTATTTATTTATTTGACAGAGACACAGCGAGAGAGGGAACACAAGCAGGGGGAGTGGGAGAGGGAGAAGCAGGCTTCCCGCTGAGCAGGGAGCCCAATCCCAGGACCCTGAGATCATGAACTGAGCTGAAGGCAGACGCTTAATGACTGAGCCACCCAGGTGCCCCCAAAGGATTTTATTTTTTTAAAGATTTTATTTATTTGAGAGAGAGCAAAAGCGGGAGCGAGCAAGAGAGAGATTGAGAGAACGAGTGGGGGGAGGGGCAGAAGGAGAGGCAGACTCACTGTGAAGCAGGGAGCCTGACATGGGATTCGATCCCAGGACCCTGGGATCATGACCTGAGCCGAAGGCAGACACTTAACAGCTGAGCCACCCAGGCACACATATACAAAGGATTTTAACAATAATTTCTATTTAGCCACCTTGCTAAACACTTGCTGCTTCTTAGAATTTGTAGATCCTATGTGTGTGCTGACATGGATGTTGTATATAATTAGAGTTTTGGTTTTTCCCTTTCAAATTTTATATCTTTTATTTCATACCATACTGTCTAGAACCTCCAGGAAAATATTCAGTAGACACAGTGATAGCTTGCATCCTTGTGTTGCTCCTAATGTGTTACCATTCAGAACAGTGTTTGCTGATTAGGTGTGTGAAATGTCATTCTGTTCTTAATTTGCCAAAAGTTTCTCCTATATGAATGGACATTTTAGCAAATACACTTTCTGCATTTATTAAAACTATCCTATGGTTTTTCTTCTTTAATTTGTTAATGTGATGAATTACATCTATAGACACTTTATGTTAAACCATCCTAATTAATCTAACTTGGTCATGCAGTATTGTCAGTTTTATATATATACATATAGCAGGATATTCATTTTACATTGAGTGTAATTCTCTGGATCTTTTAATTGACAAGGTTCCATTTCCATTTATTGCAATTTGTAATATATTTGGACATGTTTCTACCAACAAGTAGAATTACTTATATTAATATTTGACTTGGTTTTTTTTAAATCCTTTGAGTGTGTTAGGTTTTTAAGAATTATTATTCTATACTGTTGCAAAATATCACTCCACTGCTATTTTTATAGTGGTTACTGTAGAAAATTTGCCATGTGTACTTTAAAAAGTCTATACTTAATATCTTAAGCCCCCTCTTCCCAATGTTGTGAGGATCTTATACTATTCTGACTCTGAGCATTGCCTTCCCTACCTACATTACTCTTATTGTCAGTAGTTAAATTACATGCTATTTTCTAAAACCTCTCAAATTAGACATTGTTACTATTTTATGTATACAGATATTTTTTTGCTCATCTTGTGTCTCTTAGCATCTCAGACCTTTCTTCAAACACCATTTTTATTTCTTTCTGAAGTTTATTCCTTAATGTACGTTATTGGTAGTAAACTCACTCGGTTTTGATTCTTTGAAATCATCTTTATTTCATCTTTACCCATTGAAAGACCATTTTGCTAGTACCCAATTTTAAGTTTACATGTTTTCTCTCAGCACTTTTGATATATTGTTCCCATTTTCTGCCCTCCTCGGATGCTGTTGAGAAACCTTCTGTCAATCTAATTGTTATGACTTGATAAGTGATGTGTCTTTTCACGCCAGATATTTTTAAGATTTTCTCTTTGATTTTGGTATCTGTAGTTTAACTACACTATCTAATTGTGGACTTAATTTCATTTACCCTCTTTTTGGATATGTTATATGTTCTTTACATTTTAATTGATGTCTCTTGTCGGTTCTGGAAATTTCTCAAACATTCTATCTTCAGATAGTGTGCCTCCCCTCTATTCTCTCTGTTCTCTTCCTGAAATAGCCATTAGAAACAAGTTTGACCCTCGAATTCTCTTCTGCATCTCTCTTTCCTATTTTCTACCACTTTCCTATTTTCAGTCCTCTGTGCTACATTCTAGATAATTTCCTCTGATCTATCTTCTAGTTCATCAATTTTCTCTTAAGCTGTGTCCAGTCTTGCTGTTTTATCCATCCTTTGAGTTTTTGTTGTATTTTAATTTTTTATTTCTAAAAGTGATATTTAGTTGCTTTTAAAATCCAACTGGTCATTCTTAATGATGGCATGCTCATTTTGGTGATTACATTTTTAAATTTGAAAGTGTGACTCAAAACTTACATTCTTCATCTTACAATCTTGGGTTTCTAAATCTGTTTCCTATTTCTGCTGACTCTCACTGGTGAATATATATATTTCTGGGGGTTTTTGGTGATCTCTGCTAATGAGCTCATATTTGGCTGGTCTTAATCTCTGAAAACAGGAGACCTAATTTAAGGATGATTTTGTTCAGAGAAGGTTTGTGTTTGTGTTTCTTGGGATCCAAGAGGCAGTATTGACTATGGATGCTTTAGCTACTTCCAAGTATCTGAGATTAACCTAGAGCCAGAGGTTTAGCTTCCCTCTGCTGCCCCAGTCCCAAGGATTATTCTTAGATTGCAGAGCTGAGGTTTGCAATCCTATCATTTTATTTTATTTTAGACAAGGAACATGATGTAAGGTGTCCCTGGAGATACATCATGGTCTGTGTAATAAAATATATATACATATATATATACATAGATATTTGATATTTATAAGTATATGATATAAATATAACATAAAATATATATATTAAAATATACATAAATATATAAGATATTTATATCTTATGCTGGATCTAGTTTTGTTGAAGTAGGAGAGTCCTTCATAGTAAATGATATGCCATTTTGTTGTAATCAGAAAACTTAATGATTATTTTAGGAATATATTATCCATCAATTTATTAATTTATCTACTTCTCTATTTGATGAATTTGAATTTTTTATTTTTACAGATATATGATATAATGAATGGTAATTGGGAGAGATTCCTAACATAAACACTTGTCAAACACTATAGCCAAAGAAAAATATTTCTGTATGTAAATTTCCATTTCAAAGGTTGTCAGATAAATGACACAGTTCATAAAACGGTCCTAGATTAGACTTTGCTTATTTACATTTTATTGGAACCAGTACCAGTAATTCAAGATCTCTCCTCAGGAGCAGGTTTTAGATTTATAGTCTTGAAATAGAATCTCATTGGGGGAAAGGACCATCTGAATGTTGTTTTCCTTTTGGACAGCAATTTGACATTATCTGGTACACTTGAAGACACGCAAACTCTACAAGCCAACAGTCCCCCATTTTATGTTCACCCAAGGGAAACTGGCTAAGGGATATATATGTAGTGACGCTCCTTGTACATGGCTTGTACTAGAGAAAAAGTAGGCTCAACCTATCTGTCCCTCAGTGCAGGAATGTATAAGTAAACTGTGCTTTATTTGTTTAATAGAATTCTATGCATCAGTTAAAATGATAACTAGATTTATATTTTTCAACTTGACTAACAGTGAATGAATTCTCAAGTTGCAAAGAATGGTAGAATCTATGTAAAATTATAAGCATCCCAGATATATGTAATAAAAGTATAAAAACATGTCTGGGAATGAAACATAATAACCTTGGGATTGCTTGCATTAAAGTGGAAAGAATTGATGCCAGTAATATTTTATTTCTTTAATAAAAACTGTCTGAAGCAAAACAAAAAATGTTAACATTTGATATTAGTAGGTACACAGGTGATGGCTTTATTTGGTTCTTTTCAGTGTTTTTCAAAGTTTTTATTACTTAAAATTTCAAAGACCTTAAAAAATTTTCAAAGACCTTAAATTAACACCAAAGAAAAGAACATTTTATGTTTACCAGAATAACATCTTTCAACCATTGTGTGACTTCTAGCCTTATTTTGTGCAGTTAACCAATTCAGGCAGACTAAAATATGACAGATGTCATTTCCATTGAGGACCTTGTCAATGCCTACATTTCTTTACTTCAGAAGTTATCAACAGTAAAATGTTCACTGCTTCTTTTTTCCACTCCCCTTTCAACAAACTTTACTTAACATTAAACTAAAAAGCTGTTTAAAAAATTTTATCCTGGGGGCACCTGGGTGGCACCATCTGACTCTTTGGCCCAGATCATGATCTAGCCTCACTGACAAAGGGCACTTTTTAAACTCTGGAAAACATTGGCTAATCCAAAAATTACAGCTGTGTCACTTGAAAACAGTGCCACATGCCTGGAATCCTTGCTGCTTAGGAATATTGAATGATTGGGTAAGGCAACATAACATTAATTAATCAGGTATTTGCTCTGATTTAACTGATGAGTAAAGAAAGCTATTGCGATATTATTTTGTCTCCTTTTTTGTGACTGATGAGACAGAAATAGAGTAGCTAAAGGTGCCAAAGGGGGCCCACCAGGCCATTCTGGTTCTGATTCCTTTTATTGTAATAGACCTCTGGATAGTTCATGAAGAGGGAGGAAAGAGAAACCTGTTAGCAGGAGCATTGGTTGTAATCTGTGTTTTTGATGATCAATGGCAGAATCCTAAAATTACACCCAAATATCACTCCCAGGTTCTGAAATTGAGTTTCTGAAAAAGCACCATAGTAGTAATAGAAGTAAAGAGCAGAGTTCCAGAGAAATGAGCTGTGAATTGAACCTGCAATGGAAATTGATCCTACCAGTCAGTTTCTGCCCTTATTCATAGGAAAACAGGACTGAGTGTAGAAGAAGCCAGGATCACTGATTAAATAGGATGCTAAAGTGCCAGAGGCTAGAACTGGGCTTGCTGGTCCCTCAGGTCAGTACTGCGACTGTCAGACTTCTCTGCGGGAAACCTGGCTGGAACTGGCAGAAACAGAACAGAATGAAAAATGCTGCCACCAGCCCAGGAAGCAGTAAGAACTCCCTGACTAAGCTTCAGGCGCGACAAGCCATTGTGCTCCTTAGGGAGGCCGTCCTAGTCTCTTGTCATGAGTCAGTGGGCCCAAACTGGGCTGGCTGGCCTCATGATTCATGCCAGTGGGGCCTGTCATGAGACCTATTCCAGTGAGGGCCGAGGGTATGAGTGTGAAGACAAATGGCCTTGGAAGCGACTCATATCCTCGTAGCATCTCTAGGATTCTGAGGAGAAAGAAGCAAATATGTGACAACGAGTGGTCCTGTGAATATAATTAATTACCCTGTTATCTAACCCTAAGAGATTTATTTTGTGCACATATAATGGTAGTAATATATTCCAAGTTTTTTTGGCAGTGCTCTCATTCTGCTCCTAGAAATGCAGTATGAGTTGTAATTAGCCGACTGAAATTACACATTTCTGGTTATGAAGTTGCCATTTATTGCCTCCAGTGTGATATAGTTCTACAACAATGCCCTTCAAAGTTTGCAGAGATCATCAGTATAACTCACTAGAGTAAATGTCCCTATGGAATGCCTCATTCACACTTAGCAGCATGCTAATAGAAATGGTTCCAGCAGAAATACTGAAGATAGAGGTACTATAAAACACTAACTTAAGATGTAACCATTATAAACCATTTCTGGATCAGAGCTCAATTTGCAGAATAGCAAAAGAGAAGAAAAAAAGCAATGAAATCAGGCCATTTGCTTGGGATGAGTTGAAAGGATTTTCAGATTCCCTGAGTCACTGGACTTAGCCTGTTAACACGACCCTCAAAAGAGGATGTTATCACAGGTACTTAGCAGTTCACGGCATTCAATTGTTATCAGACGTCATTTTCCCATCGCGCTTAACTAATTCTTCCCTTCTGGCCCTGGCAAGAGAAATGACAGCTCTCCATCTAAGGTAGACTGTGCTGCCTGTGTCGTGGTATTGATTCAGCTTCTCTCTTAAGCTTTTGACCAGTGGAAGAAGTCATGGAATGATTGGGATAAAATGATAGTCAAAGTGGTTTTCATCCCTGCCCCTTGCTGATATGATTTGACTCTGCCATTTTGGTATGGACATAGTAGGAGACACAACAGCACTATACCCTAGGCAAAGGCCCACAAAGAACATAAATGGAGATACTCTGTTTATAACAGCTTCTGTAAGATATTTTGGTTTGGTTAGCCAGGATCTTGAAGATGCAAGCCAGTGAGCACAAGCCTCTTTTCATCTAAGATTTAGACCTCGTACAGCCTCTATCTCTAGTCTGCTAATTACCACTCTTGACAGTAGGGACTCTGGAAACTTGGTCATAGATATGGTTGTTTCATGCTATGCTTAACTATTTTACTTGGCAAATTTATATAAAGTTTGAAACAATTTTACCATGGTAGAATTTTTAGAGGTATTAACAGAGAGAGATCTAGCATGCATTTCAAGAAAACTTGAACAGTAAACAGAACGCTTGGTTTTTTAATCCTGGAACTTCATTCATGTGTGTATTTTCTTGACTAAGAAGGGCTGAATTGATGCAGGCTTATTTATGCAGTAGAAAGTAGTTTTCTATGGAAATTAAGTTAGAACAGCATTGTTTAAACTAATATCTGAAACATTTAGTCATTTTATTAGTAAGTAAAATTGATGAAGACCTTGGGAAAATGCTTTAGAACACTTCTAATGGATACCTGTGATATTAACCTGTGTTAATAAGGAAAGTAGCAAAGAGATGCATGTAAATCTGTTTTTGTATAAGGGATCTGGAGCTTATTAAAATTTTTTGTAAACATTCAACTAATGAAGCATTATATAAAATTAGACATTTCCTTTACATTGTAAAAAGTCACTAGACTCGAAAAACAACCCTTCAAGTTATTTCTAAATAACTTATTTACGATATTTCTCCTAACACTAGTAATTTACATATAAAAAAATTGATTTAGTAGTAAGGAACATTCCATGGGAATGCCACTCAAGATGCCCTGGGGGAGTTTTTGTCTTACTCGTCCTTGGTTCCTAGACTTATTATAGGATGGAGTAGCATAAATGATCATTATTAACCTCATTTTATGGTTCAAGCAGGTATCTGGCAGATAAATCCCATCTTGCATATATAAAACCAAAGCATTATTTCAGCTGAAATGTTTTCATTTGTTGGAGGTCACAGGAAAGGGAGTAGTTCTAGGTTCTCCCTAGGTCCTAAATGATGGAGCAAACAAGGAATTTATGCACAAATGGAAATCAAGAAATGAACTTCAGTAATAGTCCAGACAAATTTCCAGTAGCCACAAAGTATAGGTAGGGCTGTCTACCAAAGCTGAGCTGGGAACATGGCATAGATCCCTCTTCTGTCGCATTAGAAAGAGAAGAAGAAAGAGTCTTCACAGCACTTGTGTTCCAAGATTAAATACGTGCAATCTTTATTATATTTTACATTCTTTGGTTATGTTTTAGGTGGAGTTTGGGGTATATTGAACATTCTAATTTCTTTTTATCTGATTTTCTTTTACTTTGGTAGAGACACTGCAGTAGAGAGTTAAAGCAGCATGTCTCATTGTCAGACAGGTATGAATTCATAGCCACAATCCAGCCTTGAACCAAGTTCTTGAACCAACCTAGGCTGCAATTTTTTTATCTATGTATTGGGAAGAATGGTACTTGGTTCACAGGATTGTTTTGAGGAATAGAGACTACATATAAAGCAAGTTACACATAATAAGTGCACACACAGTAAATGGTAGCTATTATTTCTCAAGTTTTCATGCTGACTTTCCCTTCCCAATTGTAGATCTCTTTACATTCATGTCTGAGGACCACAATTAAGGAAAACAAAAAATCAGAATATACGGAGTAAGTATATGGGTTTTCCAAAACAGAACATTTAGGATTAGATTCTCCACAAACCCATGAAAGGTAAACTTCTTAGAAAAGTGTATAGCACATAGTAAGTGCTCAGTAAATGCTATGTATTTAGTAGTATTGTATTGTCATCATCATTTCATAAAGACATTTAAGCTGTCTGTATATATATTCTTTCTTTTAAATCATTTAAAATACTTACATTCCCTGCGTGTCATTTAAATTTCTAAGCTTGAAACTCTGTATCTGGAGCTTGGGCTCAAGAATAATACTAAGACATTGTCGGGGATAGGAAAGAGCAGTAATTGCATGAAATTCTATACAAATCAAAACTCTGAAAAGGCCTGGAGTCCTGCTCAGAAGTTTATACTCTCTAATCATTATGTTATTTCATGCTGACTTCTCAAGCTTTTTCTCTTATGTTTTCCAATTACATAATTATAAATTAATTTAAAAAGATAAAATATATTTATCAATAAGCATTAAGATTGGCTTCATGTATCAGAGCCTCAGAGGAAAAGAGCCTTAAATAAAAGCACTGTATTTCTCTCTAATGAAAATTTTGGAAGTAGACAGTTCAGGGATAGTATGGTAACTCGGTGATTATCAGGAACCCTGACTCCTTCATCACTGCTTTGAATGGTTCATGTTTGAGTGCTTCATGGTCCATCATGGCAGCATGAGCAAAAGACATCATATCCTCAATCCACCTAATGGGTAGGAAGAAGGAAAAAAGATGGTGAACTCTTCTTTTTAAGGACACCTCCCAGAAACTGTTCTTGTTCTCATCTTGTATGCCATTCACCAGAACTTAGGCATATGGCCATATCTCACTGCAGAAGACTCCGAAAATTCTAGTCTGGGTGTTGTTATGCCCAGCTAAGATTTAGGGATTTCATTATCATGGAAGAAGAGGAGACCAGATACTGGGGATAAGGAGGACTATCTGTGACATCTGGGCTTCACCAGAATTCTTATAATTCATTTCTCTTATGTTTTCTTGTTCCTTCTTTTCTATATTAGATCCCATGCGTGGTCCAAGAAAACTGGAAGTGGTAGAAGTCAAATCTCGACAAATCACTATCCGCTGGGAGCCATTTGGATATAACGTAACTCGCTGCCATAGTTATAATCTCACAGTCCACTACTGTTACCAAGTCGGAGGACAGGAGCAAGTGCGAGAAGAAGTAAGCTGGGACACAGATAATTCACACCCTCAACATACGATCACTAACCTTTCACCGTATACCAATGTCAGTGTGAAACTCATCCTCATGAATCCTGAGGGACGGAAGGAAAGTCAAGAACTCATAATACAGACGGATGAAGATTGTGAGTACTTTTAAATGATATGTTTGTATGAAATATATATGCCATCAGAAAAGCAGCTTTTACTTCTTTTAAATTGAGATCTCTGTAATGAAAACAAAGAAACTAGTTACTCTGTTGAATAATATAAATGTGCTTCTGAGAATATAAGCATGGATTTAAAGAGGTAAAGGAAGAAAGATGTAGAAGTTTAATTCCTTATGAGTCATAGAGTTACCTTTCTATATATAATTATTCTATATTGCTCTAAATAGTTCTTCATTCAAGTTTTATTATCATGTTGGACTTAAGAGTTGCTGCTTGGGTATTATTTATATGAAATGCTTATTTAAATATATTGAAATGGTATTCTGAAACATACTTCTAGTTCAGATAAAAATTCAGCACAAAATAGAGGCTGCCCTTGCTTTTCAGCACAGTGCTGAGAAATTACCTCATTAGGTTGGTGGCCATGTAATAGATAATACTTTCCCATAGGAACAATATTATAATTGGATATTACCTCAGTAAACAAGGATTTAACAAATAGACAATGCGTGTTACCAGCAACTCATCAAAAAAAGCAAATACACGATTGCAATAAGCCTCTGAAATAGTTTAAAATAGTAAAATTATACATTGAATCCCATAGCATGGATATAGATGAGCTTTTACATTGATTATACAGGGGACGCCCACATACAATTACATGTACATATGGCACATAAAATACAGTGGTAGTGCATCGTATATTTGACCTACAGTTTATTTGCCGGGCATCAGAATAAGTGGCAAAGAACTTGAGAAGCCCATCAAATGAATATACTTACTTATTCTTGGGAAAAAGAGATGTTATGCTTTTTTTTCTTATGCAGCTGATTATGCCGTGATCCTTGATTATTGATTGTAACATGTACTAAATGTTTACAACACACTGTATTGTACCATTTAAAGAGCTGATGAAGTATTTTTGAGTGTTTATTACCCATACAACACATTCATGTTGCTGTGGAAGGAAAACATGGGAACAGCTAAGGTAAATGAGGAGCTCACCCTACAGATTTCTCTTCTCTTTTCTGTAGCCCCACAACCTACCTGTGCTGGTTGCTCACAAATAGTTGTCTGATTGCAGTTATTTTTGTAAGGAGTATTAGTTTGCTACAGGTCACCCAATCAGGCTGCGCTAGAAGCCCTGTCTGTGTTTCTTCCAGTTCTTCCTCATGTCTCCGAAAAGTGAGAAGAGAGTGCCAACATTGTCAGTGGGTCACCTCTGACTCTTTCCCCTCTGCACCCCACATTTCTCTGCTTCCTTTGGTTCTAACTCCTGCTATTTCTACTCCCAAAATTTTAGAGTGTGCTTTTCTCTCAATTTCCACTACCTATATCCAGATCCTCATTATTTCATGCTGAAATTTCTCACCTTCCTTGGTGGTTCCAGCTTTACCCCATTTTAATGTTGCCTACTCACCCACAAAATGAATCTGTAAAATACAATTGCATCTCTATGGTGTTGGTTGTTAGTTCTCCTCCTTCATTTCTGATTTTATTTATTTGAGTCCTCTCTCTTTGACATCAGTTATAGAAACATTTTTCTAGGTATGTCTCCTCTGGCAAGGGAAATAAAAGCAAAATTAAACTTTGGGGACTACATCAAAATAAAAAACTTCTGCACAACAAAGGAAACAATAAAAAAAGGCAACCTACTGAATGGGGGGGGAGATATTTGCAAATGATATATCTGATAAGGGGTTAATATTCAAAATATATAAAGAACTTATACTACTCAGTACCAAGAAAAGAAATAATCCAGTTAAGAAATGGGCAAAAGACCTGAATAGACATTTTTCCAAAGAAGACATCCAGACGGCCAACAGACACATGAAAAGATGCTCAATATCACTCATCATCAGGGAAATGCAAATTAAAAACTACAATGAGGTATCACCTCACACCTGTCAGAATGGCTAAAATCTAAAACACAAGAAACAAGTGTTGGTGAGGATGTAGAGAAAAAGGAACCCTCGTGCACTGTTGGTGGGAGTATAAATTGATGCAGCCACTGTGGAAAACAGCATGGAAGCTCCTCAAGACATTAAAAATAGAATTACTGTAAGATGCAGTTATTCTACTACTGAGTATTTAACCCCCAAAAATGAAAACACTAATTCAAAAAGATATGTGCACCCCTATTTTTATTGCAGCATTATTTATAATAATCAAGATATGGAAGCAACCCAAGTGTCCACTTATAGGTGGATAATATATGGAATATTACTCAGCTGTAAAATAGAATGAAATCTTGCCACATGGCGTGGCTGGGCATAGAGGGTGTAATGTGAAGTGAAATAAGTTAGAGAAAAACAAACACCATATATCATTCATATGTGGAATTTAAGAAACAAACAAATGAACAAAAGAAAAAAGAGACAAACCATAAAACAGACTCTTAAATACAGAGAACAGGGGTGCCTGGGTGGTTCAGTCGTTAGGCGTCTGCCTTCAGCTCAGGTCATGATCCCCGGGGTCCTGGGATTGAGCCCCACATCGGGCTCCCTGCTCCGTGGGAGGCCTGCTTCTCCCTCTTCCACTCCCCCTGCTTGTGTTCCCTCTCTTGCTGTGTCTCTCTCTGTCAAATAAATAAATAAAATCTCTTTAAAAAATAAATAAATAAATACAGAGAACAAAATGGTGGTCGCCAGAGGGGAGCTGGGTGGGGGGATGGGTGAAATAGATAAAAGGGATTAAAAGTACACTTACCCTGATGAGCACCAGGAAATGTATATAGAATTGTTGAATCATTGTATTGTTCCCCTAAAACTAATATAACACTGTAAGTTAGTTCTACTTGAATTTAAGCAAAATTTAACAATAAAATAAAATACATCTGCATTGTGTCGCTCTCTCCACAGAGCTTTCAATTACTTAATTACTTTTGGGTTTCAAATTGAGAAAGGAATGAGCTAGGAGTTCTGTTAAGTTCTGTCAAAACATGAGATCAGAGTAACTTATCTTTTGGTTTGTTTAAATTGTCTTGCTAGTCCCAGAAGTTGGAGCATGCATGACTTCCAAATAAAAACCTATTGTTTTCCCCAATGTCTGTGGTGAGTGCTGTGAATTGTGTAAGACTGTTGAATCACAGACCTGTACCTCTGAAACAAATAATACATTATATGTTAAAAAAAAAAAAGAAGATAGTAGGAAGGGAAAAATGAAGGGGGCGAAATTGGAGAGGGAGACAAACCATGAGAGACTATGGACTCTGAGAAACAAACTGAAGGTTCTAGAGGGGAGCGGGGGTGGGGGGATGGGTTAGCCGGGTGATGGGTATTAAAGAGGGCATGTACTGAATGGAGCACTGGGTGTTATATGCAAACAGTGAATCATGAAACACTACATCAAAAACTAATGATGTAATGTATGGGGATTAACATAATAAAATAAATAAATAAATAAATAAATAAATAAATAAATAAATAAATAAA